>NC_031994.1:72349200-72353919 GCF_001879085.1 Nicotiana attenuata
ATGTTACGTGCCCTTTGGTCAAAGGATTTCTGACTTTGACATCATTGATAGAGCATAGAAATGCATCTGGCTACAAAATATATCAATAAAAGAGATGATCCAGTTGGAAAGCTTAAATAAACCACAAAGAAAATAGGGATGATTGTACCTTAGCACAAGGATGGAACAAAAGAGATAATGACAAATCTTTACCTGGCATAAGATTTCACCTCCAAACATTGCTAGATCAATCTGTACAGTGTCAGTGCATCAGATAAAAAAAGAAAGAAAAAAACAATTGATTTAATAATACTAGAACTAAAATTAGATCTATAAGGAAATAGGAAATATAAGACCCTACATTACATGGAATGATGGAATCAGATACAAGTATTAGGTACAGGTGCAAATACAACACGCCGAAGGACCATATGATGTACCATGTCCATGTGATACCCGTTCAAGATAGGTACGCAAAGGCAAAAAAAATTGTCCATCTAACATAATATAACCAACCAAACAAGGAACGTAGTTGAGATGAGAACAAACTGGTAGGATTCTTGCCAAAGAAGGCGCAGCAATTCCAACAAATCCATCAGTTGTACCCGTATCCTGGAGAACCACACTTGAAATACTCTTTCCAAAAAGCCTTTGCCAGACACCTGTATCATTTTAAGTGGCGAAGACATTTTCCAAGTGAATAGAAGAAGACGTGTAGCACATGGACCCTGCAAAGTATTGCCACTTAAGAGTGAATAATAAAAAGGATGAATTCTTTTTGTAATTTTATGATAGTTGGATTAAGACATTGAGTAAAATGAAATATCTTTTAGTGTAAACAAGATATAATCCATATAAACAATGGCAACTGACTATATATAATTGAGAAAATGAACCTCCCTTCTTTGACATCAAAGACCCTGGCCCCTCCCCCCCAATCCCCAACAATAGAAACCGTTGAGGAGAGGATAGAAAAGCAACAAAAAAAAAGTTACTTGCTTTTCTTTGACACACGTCAGAGCTACTGATTTTACTTCTAAGTAGTGTAAAAAAGATATTTACAGGAATCAAATAAGAACACGTTATTCCTTCAAGGATGTCAAATGAGATTCAGAAAACTGCAAGCATTGAGAACAATTCATTAATGCAACCAAATCTTACAGTGGTTGTTTGTCAATAGAAAAGAATAATATACAGAGATGAGACAAGTACGACAACTAATGGTAGTCATCATTGAAGTCTGAGATCAGCCCAAGACTAAGGCCGAGCAACTAGCTGCTGTAGGATTGGACGTCTATCTATCTCACCATGCTCCCCCTGCTCATCTTTCTTACAGCTCGTTACCGCAATGCTCATTCAGCCCTTCGGCTTCTTCCATTAAAAGAAAAAGGCAGTGTTTCTTTGGTAAATAGCGTCTTGAAGTGAAGCTAAGGCATTATTGAAGGAAAGAAATGGCAGGTCGCTCAATTGCATTAGGTAGGAGATGCAGGAGTTGTCTTAACCGCAAGCGAATTCGCTATTCGATTCCATCCTAAATCCCACCAAATTAGAACAGTGATAAACCAACTAAAAGATTTAATACGTAGATCTACATTATTTTTTCTTATTTTTTAGGTGGGGAGCATTTCGATGCTTCGGCTGCTCAACCTTCTACAAGGAAAACCAATACCTAGTGGGACATCACCACTTGATCATTATTGTTTATCATGATTTCATGGCTTGTCTTCCTTGCATATGATGTGGCCAACCAAGGGCGGATTTACATGGACCCAAGCGATATCACGGGACACCACTTCGCCAAAATATTTTATTTTATATATATATATATAAGTAAAACAAATATACCAGCTAAAATGAATAAAGGTGACATCCCTTGCAACAAAGCAGCTTAGTAGTCTGATGGTTATTACCACCTGGAATTGTGTGTGAGGTCAGGGGTTCGAACACCCTTAGCTGCAGCGAAATTCTTTTTGACTCTTTGACTCTTTGACTTTTTCAATTAATTTAAAACCCTATGTTGATGCTAAAAACGTGGACTTTTTCAACAAGCGTGGGCTGCTATTGACCCAATACTCATTGTACAGGAAATCAGTAACCAACCCTTATCTTTGGAATAAAAAGAATTTTGACTTGCCCCCTTTTCAAACTCCAAAGAAGTAGTGGATGTAAATTCCTCCAGGTTAGTATTAAATCTCTCCCTCTCTGCCGATGATTATTTTTTATTAAGTGATTTTGCTTTTTCCTATTTATTTGTTTATGAACAAAATTATGAATCTGTGATGTTAATTTTGAATTTATGATTGTGGGTGTGTTTACTGATTTTGCAGGTTAATGAAATTGTGGGTTATTGCCTTATTGAAGACAACAATTTTATAGTTACAATGAACTTATTTAGGGTTTATCTAAAGATTAATGTGGGTACAAAATTTTTTATTCAAATTAAATTACAATGAAGAGATACTTTCCTACAACTCCCAAAATTCCAAAATCAAGTTCAACATCTCAAGATTTATCTAACTTAGAAGAAAGAGCTAGTGAGTTGGAACAAGATCAACAAAGCGAAAGAGTTAATTTAAGCTCTTTAGAGGTTGATCCTGGAGAAAGATTAGCAATTCAAAAATATCAGCTAAATGACCATGATGCAATAAGAAGAAAGTATCTTCAAAGAGGTCCTTTCCAACCTCGAGAGCACAAATTTCCTCAAAGAAATTTTTATGGTAAATTGCATCGCTTTAATCCTCAATGGTTTGATGAGTATGATTGATTGGAATATAGCATAACAAAAGATGCAGCTTTTTGCTTATATTGTTATTTAAGTTGTCTTTTTATAATATGATATATATTATAAATTATTTACTCCTTTGTTTACTCTTTAAATAGTGACATCACTTACGAAAAATCCTGCGTACGCCACTGTGGCCGACAGGTAAGAAAACCTCCTATTTTCATAAGGCAATGTGCTTCTATTCCCAGAAAGTAATAAGCTAGTATGCTGCGAGAACAACTTCTAATGCATTCAACATATTCTAATTCATACTTGAGGAAATATCCAGTCAGTTAGATTTTCAAGTTTGTAGATTTTATAAAAGCCCATCAGAACTGGCTCATTCTCCAATATCTGAATCAAACACCATGGACAACGAAGATATTTTAATGTGTTAGACATGCCATTAACTAATGGAAACAACTGAAACCTCTTATGAGCAAATGTTTCCCTAAATGGTTGTGATACCATGCAGGAGATCTCTTCAAGAGATAACAGAATTAGCAAATTACCATGCTTAGCAATAATCTTTTCTTGCGGCTTCAACATAATCTGAAACATAGATGAAGAAAAGGAATACAAAAATCAACAAATCAACCATATAAACTTTTCTCTTACAGCGAAACCAAAATATGCAAATGAGTACCTGAACTATCTGAGCTTCATTACCCAGAATGTCACAGCATCTTGTGGACTCTACAGAGCATAGATAAAACACAAATGTCATGACATTAGCCATATACAGACAAGGAATGACAGTCAAATGTTAAATTGTTATGATTTCTCTGAGCCTAAATGTTTTCTATTATTTCTCACAACTTGAATTCAGTTACATGGGCAAGAACATGCTAAACTAGCACCTTTACATCTTTGTTTCGTCTTTGCCAAAGCCCTTTTACTTTATTTCCACTTTATTTTCCAGTAAATTCTGATCTCACAGAAATTACAATCAATAAATTTGCAACTAGCTAGCTTGTCACGACCCAAAATCCACTAAGGGTCGTGATGGCGCCGGACACTGCTGTCAGGCAAGCCAGCCAAGTTACTTAATCAAATTCTCGTTTTAATACTTCTGAAATCTATGATTTTCCTTCAAGTTTAGCAATATTAAAGAATATAGTCTCAAGTCAAATTTAAATGATAAGTAGTTAATACAATACTTCAAACTATCTCAGAACCCGGTGTCACAAGTGCATGAGCATCTACTGATAGGGAAGTAAAATACAGCATCCGTCCGGAATACAATGGACAGGGAATAAATACAATGTACTAAAGAGGGCTATACTAGCTGCGGGCCGCCTCGAATAGTGCAACTCACCTAGCCCCAAATCATCCGCGCTGCTACGCCCAGTGGGCTGCTAGAAATAGATATACCTTTGCAACAAAAATGCACAGAAATGTAGTATGAGTACATAAACAACGTGTACTCAATGAGTATCCCGCCTAATCTCGAAGAAGTAGAGACGAGATGGTCAACTTTGACACTTACTAGCGGTCCAATGATAATATACTAAATGTGTGAGGAAATCAGGGATTTTATATAACAATTCTAACTCGCAAAGCTGTAAAACAGGCAATATACCTTCAACAAATAATAAAGGATTTTCAAGGTTTACTTTTCTTTATTTTATCAATTTATCTCAAGCCTTGAAAGGCAGCATCAACGTATAAAATTCTCAGGCAACGATATATAAATCATGCGCAAATCATGCCGAGGCGATGGCCCGCTCCAACAGAAATGAAATGTGCACTTGCCGAGGGTCGACGGCGCGCCTATAGATGCATCTATTTAATCTGCCGAGGCGTTCGACACGTTCCAAAATAAACACATAGAGACATTCAG
Source organism: Nicotiana attenuata (assembly GCF_001879085.1). Lineage (NCBI taxonomy): Eukaryota > Viridiplantae > Streptophyta > Magnoliopsida > Solanales > Solanaceae > Nicotiana > Nicotiana attenuata. Next base: position 72,353,787 of record NC_031994.1, read on the forward strand.
TCAATAAGCCAACATGGGGCAATTATTCAAAGGAAAGCTAATTCTCTTTATTAATTTAGGAAAAATGAAGTTTAAACCCTTTTTAGAAATTCGTTTACTGATTCGATGTAGTTTAAGCAGTTCAAGCTATCAA
>NC_031994.1:72354861-72399574 GCF_001879085.1 Nicotiana attenuata
TCGATCCGTAGCCACCCGGAATCCACCCGAGGACCCCCGAGACCTCAACCAAACCTACCAACCAATCCCAAAACACATTACGGACTTGCTCGAGGCCTCAAATCATATCAAACAACGCTAAAACCATGAATTACACCCCGATTCAAGCTTTATGAACTTCGAAATTTCAAACTTCTACTTCCGATGTTTAAACCTATCAAATCAGGTCCGATTGACCTCAAATTTTGCACACAAGTCATATTTGACATTACGGACCTACTCCAGCTTTCGGAATCGGATTCCGACCCCGATATCAAAAAGTCCACCTCCGGTCAAACTTCTCAAAAACCTTCAAATTTCTATCTTTAGCCAAATGGCTCCAAAATGACCTACGGACCTCCGAATTCACTTCCGATCGCGCCCCCAACTCCAGAATCACCATACGGAGCTGTTCACAGTCTCGGAATCCCAAACAGACATTGATAACACTGAAATGCACTTCAAGCCAAACTATGAAATTCCTTCTAAAATGCTAACTTCCACAATAGGCGTCAAAACGCTCCCGGGTTATCCCAAACCCGAACCGGGCATACGCCCAAGTCCGAAATCATCATACGAACCTGCTGGAACCTTCGGATCCTGACTCCGAGGTCGTTTACTCAAAATTCCAATCTTAGTTCATTCTTTCAACTTTAAGCTTCTGAAGTAATAATTCTCTTTCCAAATCAACTCTCAACTTCCCGTAACTTAATTCCGACCACGCGTACAAGTCATAATACCTGAAATGAAGCTGTTCATGGCCTCCAACTGCTGAACGGAGTGCTAGGACTCAAAACGACCGGTCGGGTCGTTACATAGCTAAAATTGAAGTGAAGACTTCGGAACATGAGGTAACAATTTCACTTCCCAAGTAAGATTCACAAACCAGTTAGAAATAGAACCTCGGAAAAGATTTAATACACTTACGGAACGGATACTCAGTAAAGAATATACTCGTAAGTCGTTAGTAACTGATGGTCAGCCAAAAAAAAAACAATTGCCAAAACTACACTGATTAAGGAAAAGTCGAGTTACACAAACGCAGAATACCTGATAAACGAAAGGTTGAATAGGCGTTGAAAAGAATGGAGCCGCCATTGAGATTGAACATATAACAGAGAGACTTAACAATTTGAAATTTGGAGTTTCAGATCACCCGCAAAAAAAATTTCTTCGATTCTAAATTTGTTTTCCTTTGTTTTAACTTTTATCCAAAAGGGCTGTAGTTCTATTTGATTTGGTACGTTTCGACTTTCTATTGAATCCATTAATGTACCCTTAACTTTTCGAGCCTGTTTGAAAAGCTAAGCGTGAATTTGGGTGTAATTAGATAGTTTGACATATTTTGGTCAGTATGAAATTGGATGCGATCTAATTGGAAAGGTGCGGTAATTATAGGGAGTAATTACAAGGTTATTTTTTATTTTTATTTATTTTCTTTATAACTTTTTATTTTTATTATTTTAATTTTTTTTATAATTTAATTTTTTATTTTACTTTAATTTTTAATTTCTTTTTAAAATATTAAAATATTTTTTTTGATATTATTTGTCTTTTATTTCTCTACCTTTACTTCTTGTGGTTCTATGTAATTGCTCGTATATTTTATTTTTTTATTTGTCTTACTTTCTTCATTTAGCGTAACTGTGTTATTATTCTAGTTTTTAAAACTACACCTCCTAATATTAGAAATAATGAGTCATTACAAACTTGACATATAACGAGTGATGTCATTAAAATAGAATTTTATTGTTGAATGAGATTGTAAACTTATTATGTTTCTTAATCTTAAGTTGTATTGGAACTTATTTTTATTACGTTGGAATTTGACATATGTTGAATTAATTTTTTTTTTTTTGATTTTGAAATTATTTTATATTTATGGTTTCAATTTACTTGTTTGAGTAGTATTGGCTTGTTATTTCACATTGGATGTTGTTAACTTTTTAGTTAGAATTGATAGATTAGTTTTGTCAAATATTTGAATAATGTTATGACATTATATTTATAAATATTAATTTATTTTATCAAACATGCATTCCATGATATTCTTACAAAACCTATTAGTTTTTATAATTAATTAAACTTTTAATTTCAAAAAAATATCAATTATTTTACTATATCAGTTAAAAATATATGATTACTAATTAATGTATATTCAAGAAAAAATATGCATATGAAATACCAAATCCAATATCATTTATACTTATAAAAATCATTTATATATATTTATTATATTAACTTTTAAGTTTTGATAGTTACTTCATTTAAAATTGAATCTAACTGTGTAATTACACTTGTGCAACCAAACAATACGCCTGTAATCACACTGTATCTACGTTATGACAAACAAACATATCATCGTAATTACTACCCTAGTAATTATACCATTAACGGGTGGCTTTCCAAACAGACGCTTCATGATATGTGTTGTTCATAAAATAGCGAGTTAATACCCTAAAGCCCCCTAAACTATTATGTTTTGTAAGTGTCAACGAAGTGGCTTAGACAAATCTTTTTTGTCGATAACCTCAGACCAATCAATCGAATCCCCAAAAACTCCCTAAACTATATTGCCCTTCATATTAAAACCCACTTGTTAATTCACACTCCTAAGCATCTAAAAAAACGTGCCATGCGGCATTACACGTGGCTATTTAACTTAACTAAAACCCCTCCAAACGATAATTTTCTTGTCAGTTACCTACTTAAACTATTTGGAATTCCCAAAACCCCCTGAACTATATTATCCTATATATTAAAATCTCATATCGAATTCTTAGAGGTGCGTCTAACTATGGTTTGTACTAAAGAAAATTTGTAGTTTATTTAGGATGTATTACTCTCGGATGGCTGATTAATTCTTTGAGTTTAAGCTAAAATAGTATCTAATGCAATGTGTTAATTTTAGGTTTAAATGTGAATGTACTTTATGGTAGACTCCAGTTGAATAAATCCTTATTTATATTAACTTTGTAGCATGACCAAAAAAAAAATTAAGGCATATAGTATTGCATTTATTAAAAAGCACCGTATATTACATAAACAAGATTACACAAAATAAAATTTTGTAAATAAGAAACCAACCGGCCAGCAACTACATTCTAATTTTAGATTACATAAATAAGGTTCAAGAGATTCGACTTTATTATCTACAAGGTGTTAGATATAATAAGAAGATTCAAATGAGTATTCTTTCAATAATATGTATATGATATGTAAGAAAGAGAATAAATCTTTTTAGAGGAAACAAAAGATCAAAGGGAGAAAACTTTTCAGAGGGAACCCATATAGAGAACGAAGAAAAGAAAATTAAAAAAAAAAGATGAAGAAGAAGTTGAAAAATACAAAATAAAGGTGAAAAAAAATAAGGAAGAGCGGTAAAAAAAACAAGGAAGAAAGATAGATATAAAGAAAATAAGGAGAATATTAATTATAAAAAAACATAGTTGAAAGAGGGTTAGGCTAATTAGCGATTACATATTGTTAGATGGGCTATTTTGGTAGATTTGTTTAGCTGTTGTCACGTGCTCCCAAGCGAGTTATTACACACATTATGCTAGGTAAGCAATGATGGAGTTTAAATAAGGGCAATATAATTCAGGATTTTTTTAAGGAAATCGAATAGTTTAAGTAAAAAACTAATAAAAATGTGATTTGAAAGAATTTTAGGTATCAACTCTAAAATAATAAGGGATCGTTTGGTCAGAAGGATAATGGATAACAAAGTGGGGATAAAATGTGAAAAGTAATGTGATTGAATTTTAATTTTGACATACTAAATCTCGTGGTTGCTTATATTACAATTGTGATATTATATTTGTACGACACTCTATGATATAACGGGATAAAATAATGATACATTTGCTCTTTTTTAAACGCTTCTCTCAAAGTTTGTTAAGAAAATTAAGGTTAAAATATATATATATATATATATATATATACTATATAAGTACGAAGACCCTTAGCGAAATATCGTTCGTCTTTTTTACCCTCTAAAAATAAAATTCATACTATACAAAATAGTCATTTAATTATTTCCTTAATATTTTGGACTTTAAAATCAACTAAAAATCTGTTTATTAAATACTTCCTTATTTTAACTATATACAAATCCCAAATAAGAGGACTCTTCTTAAATCCTTCTAAGTTTCCAAGTTTGTTTTTTAACCATACTAGGAAGGCAATTCTTTTTCCAAGCCTTTGCCCTTTTTAATTTTATAAAAATAATTTAATCATTCTTGGTCTCAAACTTAGATATTTAAATATAATAAAATTCTATATTTGTCCAAATCCCCATCACGCATATTTATTTTTCAAGTCTTTAACCTTTTTGTTTTGTCATAAATAATTTAAATTATGCTTGAAATTAAATAGTTAAATATAATAAAATTTCATCTTTGGTCAAATCCAAATTATACATAATTTTTACACCTTTTTAGTCTATTTCTGTTACACTTAACGGCTAATTTGGTTTCCAAAATGGAAAAACAGGCAAAATAAATTTTTTAACAAATTGTTATTTGAATTTTGGTTTCTTCTCTCTCCGTTTATTGAAATGGTACGTTAACATTTTGATAGATTTAACTAGAACCGTCCCAAAATATTGGGGCAACTGTACATCTTATCATTAGATCATTAAAATCTATATCTATCTATTTATCTATACTATATTAAAAGTATAAAGGCACTTAGCGAAATGTTATTCGCTTATTTTACCCTTTAAAAAATATTTTATACTAGACAAAATAGTCAGTTAATTATTTTTTCTAATTTAAGAATTTTAAGATCACCTAAAATTTTATTACTATATTTTTCGTAATTAAACTAGGTAGGAAGGAACTTTGAAATCGAATAACACTTTTACCTTATATAGATTTCCTTATTTAAAGGCCATTAATATTAGAGTTAGTATTGAACTATTCCTATGAAATTCTTTACTATGAAAAACGTGAGTTAGCAATTACGAATTCTCAAAACATAAAGATTCAAAACATATGATTTTTATTACTATTTGAAAATTGAATTCTTATTGAAAAAAAATATATTTATTGTCAAATATTTAAAAATTAGAATAAGCTAATATTTACAATTTAAATTGATAAAAACTAAGTTATTTCTTTTAATGTTGAGAACAAAATAATTAATTTATTGAATTAACTAATTAGCAAATCCAATTCAATTATTTTACAAATTTATCATATAAGAAAAGTTATTTGTTAAATTGACAAAACACTTAATTTATTTTTATAAGAAGAGTATCGATGGTGAAAGAAATCATAAAATATAGCAAAATCAATTATAGTATAAAATTAAGATTCAAATCGGTAAAAGTACAAATTAGCAATAAGATAAAATTGTAGAAGACAATCAGATTATAAGTGAGTCGTCATTTGTTTCTTTCTTGCATTCAGTCTAACAAATGAAAACGTCTCGCTAAATATTTATGCTAAGTTTTTTCTTGTAAAATATTAGTTCAATACTAGTCATTCTTTAAACTTAACATTGTCACTATCAAATTTTTAAAAGATATAACGCCAACTTTTTCTTATTTATTTTTAATTTGTGTTATTTTGTCAAATCTTTAAAGAATTGTGATAAAAAATATTTTTATATTTTATTTTCAGTATTAGGTCAAATAAAAACAACAATTTTTATAAGTTCCGGCATATATCCGGATAAATCACAATAAGGCTCTAAATAAAATTCCTTCATTTGTTAAGTGATCACGCCCAACTCTAGTCCTAAAAAGGATAAGCGGTCGCTGCAAATATAATCCGGTCTAAAAGTCCGGAGTCGAATCTCACAGAGAACTAAGGCTTAGCTATATCTATTTAATATCACTGAGAAGACAAGTTTGAACAATTTTCTAAATTATAAAGATTGGGATTTATATTTCTAACTAATTAACTAACAAATACCAGAAAAAGGTAAAATTATCAACTAACGAGACAAAGGGTTGGAGACTAAATTAAGGAGGTCTAGAGTTATGATTTTCCCAATTGTCGGAATCCTTCTAGCTATGTTCCCTATAATTTTGCCTGTGTATTCTCTACTGATCGTGAGCACTTTAGGTGCCGTAATTCTCTCTCAAGCAACTACAACAATTTACTAGACATATTCTCTCGAACTACGCTAGTTGGCTTTATCTAACCGCTCATTATGACCACGTCAAAGCCTCGTTATCTCTAATCCCGCTTTTAAACCTTCCGTATTGATCTCTCATATACTTTAGGAGTGACGTTGTTCAACAACCACCTAAATATATGTTCTTTCTCAAGCAACACATACTAAATAGGCACAGTCAATCAATGGCCATTCAACCAACTGAAATAAGCACGTAGTTGAACAAGTAGATAAAACCAAAGGTTAAATTATATTAAAACATAACAACAATTCATCCTCCAAGAGGTTCCATCAAAAATCTAGATAATAAATTAGCTATTCATAAAAGTATGTGAAAACACAATACTCCAATTCATAACCAACAATAAAATAGGAAGAAGAATGGGAAAAACTCGTAGTTGAATCTTCCTCCTTGCTCCTAGCGTGTTCTTGCCTCCAAGGGTATTGTCTAACCCTAAAGTAGTGCCTCTCTCTTCAAAGTGGTGTTTTAGGATGTATTTATATGACCTAGGGTTGATGAGGGGCGGAATTCTTCAATCCAACTTCGGATGGGAGAGCTGGAATCCGCGTCTGCCTTCGCGTCTAGACGCGGACTTTAACGCGGATCCGCGTTTGCCTTCGCGTCTAGACGCGGACTTTGACGCGGATCCATCTTTTGAGATTCTTCCATTTCGCGAAGCGCTCCGTGCCTTTGCTTCGCTTCGCTGTTTTGTGCCTCAACTTTTCTCCTTTTTCGCGTCCGACTTCGTGCCACGCACGAGAATAGACGAGCTTCCACTCCTTTAATTTCTTCTTTTTGTGTCGAATTGTCATCTTTTGATCATTTATCATCCAAACTCGTTCCTACACATAAGAAACACATAATGGGTATGTTTCACTTTGAAAATCATGTAATCTCCCGCGCACACAAAAATTAATATGCAAATATACTCAAAAATATGCACTTTTCATCATTTATCATTAAGCTAACTAATGGAATAACATTTATAATTTTTAAAAAAAATCTTAAATTTTATTTTATAAAAGAAATTATCTAATAATATGTATGTAATTTTTAAAATTTGTTTATTCATTGATATAGGTACACGCGCAACCCTACCCTAAGACCAGTTGAGAAAAAAGCTTGTCCAAGTTTATTTAGTGTGTAAAATGAAACACATATTTTACATTATAGCCCGCCTTTCACATTTATAATCCAATGAACCAAACATCTACAAATAAAAGTATATTTACTAAATTATCTCGTCATTAGTTAAATCTCATGTTATAATTCTGTTTATAATCATGGCATAATTTGTCAACAACCTAAAGGATCCCGAATGGAAAAGGCACGAGAACCCTCAAGTTATCATGTATTATTAGTCACACACTTAAGAGTCGTCTGTTTTAAAAGTTAGGTATACATAGATTAGTAATATAAGAATTATATAGCAGCAATTAATAATATAAAAATTATTATACAATGATTCTTAATGTAGGAATTAATGATGGCAGAAATTATTGATTATTAGACCATTCACTTGTTGCATAAATGAATAATAGAATGTATAATTTAAAATAGTTATTCATTCTTTACAAAATAAAATATTGCTTACTTCATGAAGGTTATTTTTGTTATATAGATCCTCGCATAACTTATTTGTGTATTAGTTATGCAGAAAGGAAAAACATAAATCAAATAGCATTGCTTATGTGATCTATAATTAATTAAAAAATTACCATGCTATTTGGCGCCATTTCTCCACGTATGCAAATATAAATTTATTTGGTGATTTAAAGGGTAAGACAAACTAAAGACAGCAGAAAACATAGAAATAGACTAGTGATAATGTAAATGCCATTGCCTACAAAACAGTGTCAAATAGCTCTTTTACACAAGCGTAGATCAAGAACTTGCTCCATCTCAAACTGTCCCCAACATATTAACTTGTGAAAGAAGTTGCTGAATACCAAGTCACACCAATATCGAGCTAAAACAATGTATATACTTCAAACATCCATAAACTTCATCAGCAAACAACAATCTCACTCCGTAACATAATTCAACCACTGCTCGCGCAAAATCTGCACTAGAACAACTAAAGGCATTGCGATCATTCTGATTTCACAGGAAAATACACGAGGCAACAACCTAAATTTATTTTCCCTACAGTGACCTCTTCAGACATATGTCTACTGAGAACTCAAACAGACGAGAGACTCAATTCAAAATGCTTACACGTAAATTTTGTAATAAGCATTCCATGTGACAACTGCTGATCAAAGTGTGGTAATTGGAAAGATATTTAAGTTATTGTAACAATGAGACAGCACTCACCTATGATGCATAAGTAACTTTCAGGCGCTCTTCCAAGTAGTCTCCGGCCCGAATTGGAGGGAATCTGTTGAAAATTCAACAGGAAAGAACTGAAATGAGACATAATAAGAGATCACAATTGTCACGTCCGGAAGCATCCATATGGCTTATTTATCCTGATTAGTTTCTTTACCACAAAATTCAAGTGCCCAATTTCTTAACCACAAGGAAAGAATAACCCAATCCATCTGTGAGTTTGTGCCCTGAGAATTTTTTATTTATTTTATCTTTTTCAGAATATGAAGTCCACATCCCCACCATTCTCCCTCTTAGTTTGGATTCTCCTTTTTTTTTTTGGTTTCCTTTTTGGGGTTTTGGGGAGGGAGACTGAGTAAATTTAACGTCGCAAATGCTAAAGCACAAAGAAGTCTAGCATAATGAAATGGAATCGTAATATGGCACCTGACACTGGTATCCGTTGCAGTGAACGCCGGAAAGCAACCAAAGTACTTTAGTCTAAGTTTCGTATGCCAATTTAACGAGTTAGAATGAAATGATAACATGTTAGTGAGTAAAATGTGGAACCATATAGGAGATGGCTGGCTGTGAGGAGGGAATAGGTGTCGGCGAAACTTGAGGGCAGAGGGGCAAGGGTGAAGGCCAGGGGAAAAGACGGGAATTAATTGTCTTGACCTAGGGGAAAGTAGGGGGTAGCTTAGGAGGGGCAGTACTGGAGATTGAGGAAGGGGGAAGGGGACTGCCATACACATACTCAAGCAGCGGAGTAAAGGGGCAGGCGAGAGAGAAGAGGGCTCGTGAAAAAGTTGAGGGTAGAATAGCATTCTATAGACCATTCCTTGATTGCACCCTTCAATGGAATGGCAACTCCACCGAAGGCATGAACGGTGTCAACTACTGAATCAAAATTATGAAGGAGTCAAGAATACCAAACATGAGAATAGAACGAAACACCAGAATTACCTTTCTGTTCTGGGAGAGTGGGATAATAATTTTGCATCAAGTAGGCACAAGGGACGGCCAGAAAACCAACTTTGGAAAGAAAAAGTTTTGGGAAAGACCAGGAATAGGAATTATGACAGAATCAAGAATACCAAATATGGGAATAGAATGACCACCAGAATCGCATTGCATTCTGGGATCATCCTACCGTATCGAACAGATCATATGAGAAAGCCTGCAGCTGCCTCTTGAAGGAAAAACTTTATGAAAGAGCATAAAGGCACACCGGCAGATCTCCCTATAAGAAATTAATTAAGTTTGCAGAATTTCACGGTGGAATTTTCTTTTTACGACTTCAACATCCATGAACAATAAGAGCAAGTCCAGGAGATGTTAAAAGGACAGATTAAAGCTTTGACCAAAGTCATCAACATATTTTCAAAATGACAGCATCAGGCTCACCGCTAGCACAAAAAACTTGCAAGTACCTGGGAGGAGATGAATTACTACAGCAACTCTTCAAGCACTCCACCACACAATCTGGATTTGGCTCTAAAAAGAAAGCCATCTACATGTTGCAACCAGTATTTTGTTAGCTTAAGTTGCATAGTTCTAATGCCAGCAGAATGAAGAGTCAAGAGTATATTTAGAACGCTTCGAATTGTTCATACATTATCAGATAGCATATGGCAAGAAATGAGATATATTGCATAAGCTGCAGCAGAAAAAGCCACAAAGACATATATTCTTTTCACTAAAACAATTTACTTTATAGGATCTTCTTACAAAGTACTTTTTAGGATATCTCATGTGAGAATATGGAAAAGAGAGATTGCGAGAATGTGTCACTTAATGCGGAATTCCTTCATAGACATTCTGTATAATATATACAACATTCCACCGAGCAGTGGAGATATTTTCCAACATACAATAGCTACCATCTGCGCTAGATCAGCTCTCTTGGGAGTTCCCTTTAATTGGAAGTTCATTTTCCAACATACAATAGCTACCATCTGCGCTAGATCAGCTCTCTTGGGAGTTCCCTTTAATTGAAAGTTCAGAGAATATAGCTGTTATTTCTCTCTCCCCACCCCACTGCTAGTAATACTTGTATCCTCCTCTTTCCACTTGCAAAGATGATGGATCCCAAACATGTCAGAACAAGGATTCAACTAATCAAACCATAAATATCAATATTTCCCAGACATGCATTGATATGAAATAAGGGGTAAAACACAGAGTTTGACAAGAAAAAGGAGAGCAACATATGATGAAATCTTGATTACCGAAAAACGCTCTTGCCCTGTTGGCATAACTCTATGCAACGTAGACCTACAAATGTATAGTTTATGTTACTGTTGAATTTGGTAAAATGAACTTTCAGCACAGGAAAAGGCAATATGAAGAAATATAACATCTCTTGAACCAGAAGTAAAGACCCTAGGGAAGGATTATGCTGTCTTTAGATATAAAAGAGATCAGAAGAGATTTGCACTACCGAAATAAGCAGTTTGTCCATCTCTCCATCATATCTCCAATGTTAACTATGAAAGCCCTGCAGAACAACAATTGGAAAGAAAATTCAGCAGTTATGTGATGATACCATGTATTATACTACATAATCAAGCCAGAGAGTAGATTAAACATTGAATAGAGTAGAAAGGGAATGTTGGCGATGACATAGGAAAATACTGGCCAACACATTCACGGTATAATGCTTGGAAATAGATTAGCCCCTTAATGAAGCAATTCTCAAAAACTTTTCCAAAAGGTAAACAAGAAGGTATTTAGATCTGTTCACAGAGAGAAAGACATACAAAACACACCTGCTAATAAATCTCTGACTTTATAAAGCGGTTACTTTTGAATAACAATGCTGCGATAAGTACCTTGTAGAAGGGATCTTGGAAATTAACACAGAAAGATGAGAGGAGTTTTGAGGCTTTTGCCTGCTACTCTGACCATCTTCCTTCGCAATTTAAGTGAAGAAAACTTGGTTAACTCGAACATATCTGCTTCTGGTATCTCATCTACAAGGGAACAATCTATGACTAACTCATCCAGTTGAATCAAGGTTGAATTAAATCTAGTTTAAGCAAAGGATCCTAAATTTTCATTTCCATTTTGGATCACGAGTCAACAACAATCTGTAACCTGTAATTGTGATAGACTCAAGACAGTAGGACTGTGATCAGGAACAGGTTTTTAAGCCGAAGGGGAAGGGGTCTTTCTTCTTCTACTTTTTTTTGGTCTTTTTGGGTGGAAGTGTGGTTCTGGGAAGAGGTCTAGGACAATTTAACAGCCTTTTAGAGAATATTAAGCATGACAGTAAAGAACTCGTTCAACTGGTTGGGAACATTCATGAGGTCACTACAGAATGCAGATAGGAAGCCCCTATACATAGAAAAAAAGGAAAAAGAAAGATAGAAGAGAACTTCTCACATATTAAGTAGTGGGAAGCTCTGTGAAGTAGTAGATGACACTCAGGATGTGCATAAGGATGCAGATATAGGAATGTCCCTTTATCTCAACAAATTTAAGAGATGGTCTTGAAGTGGATCTAAAAGGATCATTTGCAATAGAACCCCAAATCATTAAATGTGGTGAGAATATCCCATTATAACATTCAAGAAAACAGAAAACCTTTCCACATCTGAATAGCGTTTTGCAGATTGTCATCCAGCATCAGCAAATTTATCGGAATGATTGACACCTCACATTGGTTGCAGCCTTCTAGAGTGGCGCACATGGACAAAAGGGAAACACTGGAATATTGCCAAACTAGATAAACAGAACAATGCTCATCATTTTCACATTGAAACTTTTCACTCATTAGAAGAGGCTCAAATTCAATCTTGATCAGGCTTGTCTCTGACTCCAGAATACATCAATCAAAAATATCTATATTTGAATGACCATCGAACCTACCCACTGAGGTGATGCACATCTTCCCATATCTGAGGTCGCTTGAATTTCTCCCGGCAAACCTGTTAGCTCTAGAACCAGTTAATATATGCATTCATGAGAACCAACATTTGGATAAAAGAAAAAACATTTCATATCAGACGTGCCTGAAGTCCACCAACACCATCTGTAGCTAGAAGAGTTAACATCCCATAGTCTGAATGAGCAGAAGCACCATACACCACTTGTTCAGATAATTGTAACTCACCTACAGAAAGTTTACATATAGCATTTGATTTAATGATCAAGCTGGAAGCCCCACTGTCCAATTTGCATGATTTAAACCATTTCGCGACATTGCTACCCTATAGTTTAAAGGAAATTCAAGTATTGCATCAGATGCAGTTATCAAGCATGGAAACATTGACTATGTAAAAAGGAGCATTCAATAAGTAGTCACTTTTCCAGTTCATAATGCGTCGTTAAACAAATATACATAATCCAAAGAAAGAACACTAATAGCACAGAAACTGCAGTCCACCCTGAGAAAACTTGTCTTCGCATATTCACAAGCATCAATCAACAAAGATGTCTCCCCTTTTCCCTCCCACTTCATATCATCTTGAGGTGCGACAGCAAAACTAATATTTAGACAGAAAACATGTACTGATCACCTATTAAAAACAGGAAGAAAAAGAACTCAAAAAGATAGATGCCGTTTATGGAACTAAACCTGGATAATGTAACAAACGAAGGAATGCATTTGGTGAATCACATGCCCCTGCTTTATGAAAGAAGTCCTCATCCAATTCCAATGCCAAAGCAATCAGTGAAATTAGTCTTATCCCGGCATCCCTGAGACAAAAAAGTCAAATCAACCACAAATCAAGTAACCTAGCAATCTGCAAAACACTGAGCTGTTAGCAAGAAGATGAAGACCAATGGTCAGAGATGCAACTTAAACGTTTAACTTTCAGTTACACAAAATTATAAGCACAGGGAACTGAGTGATATGAATCATTTAAAGATGTTGGTGTTACAGTTGTTTATATCAAGATGAAGTCTAGGCAATAAGGAAATCCAAAATTTCTTTTAAAAAATATCAAAGTGATACTCACAAGACTCCTTTATAGTAATCTTCCATGGTTGATCTCCAACAAGGCAGAATTTCTAGACATCCCAAAATGGAAGAAAACATCAAAGAGTCACCACACATGTTTCTGGAGAAATCTGTGCTTCAAACATGAAGTATGTCTCGAAGCACACGGGAATTGATGCACGAATAAAGAAAAGGGTGCTTTTGATGGTAGAAATCTATGTTTCTTGTTATAGGGATCATATCACCATAATGAAGACAAACAAACCCCAAGAGCCTAAGTATATTAAGGACAAGATCATGCTGTAAGCTCAAATAAAGATGTAGAGAATACCTTCTGCAGGCCACTGATTCAAGGTACCAACAGCCCTACTGTCTTCCAGAGGACCAATGTAGAAGCTTTCTTTTGAGTCACCTGCACTCCAATGACGAAACAATTAACTCAAGATTTAAGCTACCTTCTGTCTTACTATACCCAAAATCAATTCGCAAATGTAACCAACAAAAGCCAACTGAAGAAAAGTGGCATAAGAGGAAAATCTATACATGAAAACATTTGTTAGGCAAAGAGCTAGCCTTTAGGTAAACAAGACCTTGGATAGGATCAATGTAGCTTAATCTATGCTTATAACTAATGAAATTAACTGATTTACCACATGGTTGAGACCAACTCAACCAAAAAAAAAATTTATCATGTTGTAATTTCAGCAGCAAAATTAATTTTTTTTTACAGAATTTCAGCCTTCATTCTCTCTACTCCCTGGGGGTAGGGGGTAAGGTATGTGTACACACTATCCTCCCCAGACCCCACTAGTGGGATTTTACTGGGTCGTCTTTGTTGTTGTAATATCAGCCTTCTGCTATGCAGCAGCTAACGTTCTGTGTCAATGCAAACATCAAAAACATCTCCACCGAATGTTCACATCAGATCAATAGACATTCATCTTTTAGATAAATTTTATCACCTTAATTAATATGCATTCTTACCTAAACCAGTGACTAATGAACTCATGTTAGTGCTAAATTAACTTGGTTTTGTGCAAACACAGAGAGCATGAAAAAGCAAAACTACCTTGGGTACCAGAAGAGGGATCGAGATTCTCAGCATAAAGGGGAGTATAACCTCTGTTGTTCCTCCGTACCAGTTTCGTCTTCTCTTCAACTGGCAGTGAGAAATACTTTTTGCTGTGCTCGAGCACTTCCTTAAACAGCTTTTCCTCAACCCCATGGTTTATAAGGTAAAAGAAACCAACTTCTACACATGCCTACACCAAAACACAAAGGATTGAATACCTGACCTTATAATTCAAGATCAAAAATTTAGTAAAAGAGTCCAATTACATTGGTTTTGAGATAATAAAGAAAAAGAGAAACCTGACGAATTGCACGAGCGGCGGAAACACGATCAGGGGAAGTAAGGTCGATAATGGGTAGCTGAAGTGATTCTGCCATTATAACTACTCTTACTATGTTTCGTTGGTTCTTCCAAAAATTGAATGGCTTTTCTCCGGTAAAAATTACGCCACTACAAGAAGAAGACCGTCGGTTCAAAAATCAAAACCACCTCTAGTTTTCAATTTGTGACCATACGACTTGTTTCGATTTGTGGGTCAACGTTTGTAAGAAAAGATATGTTTTTTTTTTAAGTTAACACAAAAGAAGTAAGTGTTTGTCATTTCCATAATCCCTTATGGATATACAACCAACTTAAAGTAGTAGCTTACGCATCAACTTGCTTTCTTCTATAAATAAATAGATGAGATTTCAATTTATTATGTACATCAGTTTGAAGTTGAATAATATATGAGTTTCTCTCTATATTTATCTTTACTTTACAATCTTTATTTTATAACACGTTATCAGCACGAGACTCTGCCATCTCGAGCAAATACTTTGAAAGTATCAGAGGTACGAACTTTCTTTTTCTAAATAATGTCAAATCTTTCTAAACTTGAATTTGTAGCCCTGGATATGTCGGGCAAAAGCTACACGTCTTGGGTGTTTGATGCTGAAATTCATCTTGATGTGATGGGTCTGGCAGACACCATCAAAGACAAAAATCAAACATCAAACCAAGACCGTGCCAAAGCAATGATATACCTACGCCAACACCTTGATGAAGGCTTGAAAATGGAATATCTCGCTATTAAAGATCCAGTCATACTGTGGAATAATTTGAAAGATAGATATGACCACCTGAAGATGGTCGTTATTCCACAGCCCCATTATGAATGGACTCATCTAAGGCTACAAGATTTTAAATCTATCGGTGAGTATAATTCTGCTATGTTCAGAATTATTTCCCAACTGAAATTATGTGGTGATAATATTACTGATCATGATATGTTGGAGAAAACTTTCACCAATTTTCATGCCTCGAATATGCTCGTGCAGCAGCAATATCAAGAGATGGGATTCAAAAAATTATCTCACATCTTCTTGTAGCTGAGCAACATAATGGGCTATTAATGAAAAATCATGAAAGCCGACCTATTGGTTCTTGTCCATTCCCTGGAGTGAATGAGACGAACTTCCACCAAGCTAAGCGTGGAAGAGGTCGTGGCCCTAGTCGCGGTCATGATCGTTGTCGGGGAAGAAACTCTAATCATGGTAATAATAATGCACCAAAGAACCCTCCTCGCCACCAGCAGTGGAAAAGAAAGGAACAAAAACATGAAGCAGTGCAAGCAACAAATGCAAAAAAATGCATGCTATAGATGTGGAGGAAAAGGGCACTAGTCACGTACTTGGCGTACACCAAAGCACCTGGTTGAGCTTTATCAAACCTCCCTAACGAAGACAGAGAAAAATGTTGAAGCAAATTTTATTTCTGAAGATAATTTAGACTTCATGCATTTGGATGTAGCTGATTACTTTGTACTCCTAGAAGGAGAAACAAGTCTGTTATCGGTGGTGAATCCGTAGAAATGTAGATATTTTAGTTTTGGTTGTTTGTAATAGATAATATGGTTATGTAATTGTTGTACATAAATAAAAGTTATGCTTTGATAATAATGTTTACTATAATATATTTTCTTTATGTCATTTTGAAGAATATGGATACAAATTATGTTTGGATCAAAGACCAATCATGAAGATATTTGTGTAATTGATAGTGGAACAACTCATGCCATATTCAAGGATCAGAAATATTTTTCTTATTTGCATAAGGAAAAAGTAAATATTTCAACAATTTCTGGTAATATAAGTTTGATTGAAGGCTCCGGAAGAGCCACTATATTTCTGTCTAAGGGAACAAAACTTATTATGGACAATGCATTGTTCTCCTCCAAGTCCTAAAGAAACTTGCTGAGTTTTATAGATATCCGCCGTAATGGGTATCATGTTGAGACGATAGATGAAATGAATATGGAATATCTTTGTATTACAAAGAATGTTTCTGGCCAGAAGTGTATTGTAGAAAAGTTACCAACTTTATTTTCTGGCTTATACTATTCAAAGATTAGTGCAGTTGAAGCACACTCTATCGTAAACCAGAAGTTTACTGATTCAAATACTTTTGTGCTTTGGCATGGCCGTTTGGGCCATCCTGGATCAATAGTGATGAGATGAATTACTGAAAATTCGATTGGGCATCCATTAAAGAACATGAAGATTCTTACAAATGATGAATTTTCTTGTGATGCTTGTTATCAAGGCAAAATGATCACTAGACCATCACCAATGAAGGCTGGCATTGAATCCCTGCCTTTTTAGAACGTATACATGGGGATATATGTGGACCTATTCACCCACCAAGTGGGTTGTTTTGGTATTTTATGGTCCTAATAGATGCATCTTCAAGATGGTCTCATGTCTGCCTATTATTATCTCGTAACCTGCATTTGCAAAGCTATTAGCCCAAATAATTCGATTAAGGGCACAATTCCCAGATTATCCTATAAGGCTAATCGCCTTGATAATGCTGGAGAATTCTCATCTCAAGCTTTTGATGATTAATTTCTATCAGTTGGGATAAAAGTTGAACATCATGTAGCTTGTGTTCATACTCAAAATGGCCTTGTAAAACCATTTATTAAACGCCTGTAATTGATAGCAAGGCCACTACTTATGAAAATAAAGCTGCCCACTACTGTTTGGGGCCATGCTATCTTGCATGCAACATCACTTATTCGTCTCAGACCGACACACTATAATAAATATTCTCCGTCACAATTAGTTTTTGGTCATGAACCAAATATTGTCCATCTACGAATTTTTGGATGTGCTGTATACGTGCTAGTAGCACCACCACGGCGCAGTAAAATGGGCCCCGAAAGAAGGTTAGGAATATATATTGGGTTTGAATCACCCTCAATTATTCGCTATCTTGAACCATTGACGGGATATTTATTTACTGCTCGATTTGCAGATTGTCGATTTGATAAAACAAATTTTGCCATAATTAGGGGGAGAGAAAAAGGAAATCAAAAGAGAAATTGTGTGGAAAGTTTCATCATTATCTCACTTTGATCCACGTACACCTATATGTAATCAGGAGGTCCAGAAGATCATCCATTTACAGAATATAGCAAATCAAATGCCATAAGCATTTACTGATTTGAAAAGGATAACTAAGTCAAATATCCCTGCAGAGAATGTGCCTATCCGAATGATGTACCGGCAGGACCATCTACTAGCATGAGAGCTAGTGAACCTAAAGCATGGTAGGCTTTTGGGTTCTACGGATCGAAATCCTAGAAAAAGAAAATCAACAAATGATCAAAATGATACTATGAAGGGATCTCCTGAAGAGACCCAAGATCTTATTATTTCTGAGATTTCTGAAGAAATCAATGAACCCAAGACTCAAGTGCGAGAGGAACTTTAAATAAGTTCTACTGGTGATGGGATTAATTTAAATTGATCTGAAATAGTGGTGGATAATATTTTTGTATATAATGTTGCACTTAACATTATGTAAGATAGTGAGAATCTTGAACCTGATCTGTCGAAGATATCGACAAAGATCTGATTGGCCAAAATGGCAAGAGTCAATTCAATCAATATTAAAGTCGCTTGCTAAAAGAGAGGTCTTTGGACCAGTAGTCCAAACACCTGCTGGTATAAAACCAATTGGTCATAAATGGGTTTTTGTGCGAAAAAGGAATGATAAAACTGAAGTTGAAATATCCAAGGCTCGCCTTGTCGCACAAGGATTCTCACAACGACCTGGAGTTGATTATGAAGAAACATATCACCCGTTATGGATGCCATAATATTTCGATATCTCATCAGTTTAGCCTTACAAGAAAGGCTTGAAATACAACTAATGGATGTGGTTATAGTTTATCTGTACGAGTCACTTGATAATGAAATTTATATGAAAATTCCTGAAGGATTTAAAATCCCTGAAGCAAGTTCAAAATCTCGAGAAATGTATTCAATCAGATTATAAAGATTTTTGTACGGTTTAAAGCAATCTGGGCGCATGTGGTATAATCGCCTTAGTGAATATTTGCTGAAAGAGGGTTACATAAATGATGTTATTTGTCCATGTATTTTTATAAAGAAAATGGCATCAGAATTTGTTATACTCCCTCCGTTTCATATTAGATGAGGTAGTTTGACTCGGCACGGAGTTTAAGAAAAAAAAAGAAGACTTTTGAAACTTGTGGTCTTAAAGCTTAAGAGGTAAAAAGTTTGTGGGGCCATGACATTTGTGTGGCTATAAAAGCTTCTCATTAAGGGTAAATGGGTAAAATGAAAGAGTTTAAAGTTGAATTATTTCCAAATTTAGAAATGTGTCATTCGTTTTGGAACAGACTAAAAAGGAAAGTACCTCATCTAATATGAAACAGAGAGAGTACTTGTTGTTTATGTTGATGACATAAATCTTGTGGAATTCCAGAAAAGCTCCAAAAGGCAATTGAATATCTTAAGAAAGAATTTGAGATGAAAGATCTTAGGAAGACAAAACTTTGTCTTGGTCTGCAAATTGAACATTTAGCAGACGAGATCTTTATCCATCAATCTACCTATACATAAAGGGTCTTAAAACGCTTTTACATGGACAAAGCGCACCCATTGAGCACACCAATGGCTGTTCGATCACTTGAAGTGAATAAGGACCTGTTCCGACCTCCAGAAGAGGATGAGGAACTCCTTGGTCCCGAAATACTCTATCTTAGTAGAATTGGTGCACTAATGTATCTTGTTAATGCCACAAGGCCTGACATAGCATTTTCTGTTAATTTACTAGGAAGATATAGCTCTTCTCCTACACGGAGACACTAGAACGGGATTAAGCATACATTGCGATATTTAAAGGGAACTCTTGATATATGTTTGTTTTATGCTAACAAAGATAGTACATATCTTGTTGGTTATGCAGATGCAGGTTATTTATCTGATCCCCATAAAGCTCAATCTCAAATCGGGTGCGTGTTTACATGTGGAGGTACTGTCATATCATGGTGCTCCACAAAGTAATTTATTATTGCTACTTCTTCAAATCATGCTGAGATAATAGCTATTCATGAAGCAAGTAGTGAATGCGTATGGTTGAAATCAATAATTTATTTTATTCGAGAAAAATATGTTTTGGAATGTGAGAAAAGACCCACAAATTTATACGAAGACAATGCTGCTTGCATAGCCAATTGAAGGGAGGATTTATAAAATGAGATAGAACAAAGCACATTTCACCAAAATTATTCTACACACACGATCTTCAGAAAAATGGTGGCATTGATGTGCAACAAATCCGTTAAAGTGACAATCCGGCAGATTTATTCACTAAATCTTTGCCAACTTCAACTTTTGAGAAGATGGTGTAAAAGATTGGAATGCGGAGACTCAAATATATGAAACAAGGTTTTCATCAGGGAGAGTAAAATACGCGATGTACTCTTTTTTCCTTACTAAGATTTTTCCCACAGGGTTTTCCTTATAAGGTTTTTTTAATGAGACAGCTAACGATGCGTATTACTAAATATGTGTGCTATTTTTCCTTCACTAAGATTTTTTTCCCACGGAATTTTTCCTAGTAAAGTTTTAATGAGGCACATTATCTTTTAATGAACATCTAGAGGGAGTGTTATAAATATATATTATATTATGGATGTTTCATTTAGTACTTCGTTGTAAATAAGCTTCCTGAAGAAGCTTATCCATATCGGACACCGCCATAAATATGTTAAACTATTTAGTACTCTATTGGAAATAAGCCTCCTGAAGAAGCTTATCATTTCGGTACTCCGTTATGGCTAAATATTATCCCCGGTAGAAGATTATCTATATCTGGTACAGTAGCAGCTTACACCGCAGCTTGCAATAGAAGCTTGCATTCTTCTATAAATAGAGGAGAATTCAGTTCATTATGTACATCGGTTTGAAGTTGAATAATATATCAGTTTCTCTTTATACTTGTCTTTACTTTATAGTCTTTATTTTATAACAAGTTAGTCCCTTGTATTTGTTTGTAAAATATTTTGGGATAATACATAATTCCCTTCCTGGGTTGTCCAATTTTACCAGTTGCACCCTTAAACTTTGCGGGGCATAAATACCACCTTCCGTGACTAGCATCACTTTCAACAAAAATAATATATTACACGCACCAATCATATTTTGACATGTGCTTTTCTTTTTATTCACTATTTATTATAAAATTATATTTTATTTTATTTTCCTTTTCCTTTTCTTTTTTCTTTTTTCTTCTCCTCGAGCTCTGAAACTCCATCTGTAACAATTAGAATTACTCAACACAATGCTAAGGTATTTTATACGGTAAGGATCTCAATAACTGAAAGATTACAACTCTAGAAAGTTAAAAAAACAAAAGGGAGTTATAGAACTACCGAAGAAATATGACAGGTAATTAGAAAGGGGAAGAGGAATTAGACAGAATCAGAAGAGGAGGTGAGGAGCACAGACTTTGCCTAAGCATAATCACAATTCGCATACCCTCTTCCTTGCACAATCTGATAATTATAACAACACTTTCCTGCGCAATAACGCTTTGACACGTGTACTTCAACCTGGGTCCCAATGGCAGTCAATAACATTGTTTTGGGTTGTTTAATCATTTGACTCCAGCTAAAACCATTCTCAGGCCCAAATGCCTCATTTTGTTCGGTCGCATTCACAACAATACCTTCGCCCTCAATAAGAACCTTGTCCTCAAGGTTCGGGTTGAGAATAGTGTTAGTAGCGCGCACTCTGCCAATTGCCTCTAGACAAAGGTATTTTGGGTAATAGAATAAGAAGAGTCGATCTATCACAACTTTGGCAATGTGACATGAGACGGTTGCCACTATAGTATTGACAACCTTTGGCACAACATCACCACAAATCATGGATAATTCTCTCGAAACCATAAGGCAGCAAGTGAGGAGCTTTGCATGGAGAGGGTCACACTTGACTTGAGCTTCATGGATAATTCTTTCCCAACCAGCATCAAGAGCACTGATGGCTTAAAGATGAAGGATGATCATGGGGTGCTGTAAAAGACCTCTTTGTTCACATAGGATCATGGCACCTATATATCTTGATAAAATAAAAGCAACCTCGTGTACATATGACATATGACCACTCCCAAGAATAGGTACATGTATTACGCTCATTTTGCAAAATTCCACACTCAATAGATATGTTTCAGTGGACTTATTCCCCCTCACTAGCGCGCAACATTGTTCTTTAGGAGAACACCAGTTTACAAGAGCCAAAGTTACTCCCAATTGCTGTTGACTACAACCTTTGACAAGAAAGACACCACCATTATGTAGAAATTTGATAATCTTAGAAGTCATACAATGCACATCATTGGTGTATATTAGTTTTATCTCCTCGGCATGGTTTATATTCCCAGCTGCTGTGAAAAACCTAGTTCCAACAAGTACAACTACATTAAAATGGGCATCACAACAAATTTGGAACATCAGCTCATTGAAGGTGGATTTAGGTGGACTAAGTGCAACCATGTCCCCAATTACAGCAACTCGTGTACTTCTGTAGTCGACGTTTCGCAACAACTCAATATCATCCTTGGCCAAAAATAATTCTCCAAAGGAATCAGTTACAAGAAGGAATACCACTATCTTCAGTGAACATGGAAGAAAAAGTTTGTTTATGTCAGCATAAGAAGAGCTATTAGGTAAAGCAAATGCCTGGGGTGCTTGAGGCTTCACACAAATCCAATTGGCAATATAACAGTGAGTAGAGCTTGCTAAACGAGTAACTAACAGTGCCAAATCAGAGTGCAATTTGTAGGATTTCACAAGCCATGGTTGCCCAGGATCCCACACTCTAGTCTTAGAGTTAGAATAAGCGATGAAGCAAAATTTTCCAGTATATCCTAGCAACAGTAGTGCCTACAAGGGCACGAAATTTAGTCCAAGATCCCATACACAAAGAGCCATTGCAGTTGCGCGAATGGTTACTAAAAAGAAATTCGCACAATGTACAAATGAAAATAGATTCAAAATATGTTGATTATTGAATCCCCCAGTAGACCCATTCACATCTTCAAGAAGTACTTTAACAAAATGCCTTGTACTTAGAATGGCACCCTCTTTCTCCATAATACAATTATCAAAATATTGATCTTCAAAAATTATAGGGTCCATAAAAAATTCAGCAAGATACATGTCATCAAAGGTTTCCAATTCAATTATCCATGTAGGAGGGTTGCTATCAACAGAGGAGGCATCTATGTACCTCGTTGACATATCACGGTCCAGATGCTCAAGTGGCACTATATAAATTTGTGTACCTCTTGAAGCTTGGCATCTAGAGAATACCCCTCTACTTGTCAAGCTCTTATGTGTTGCGAGATTCCGAAAACCATCATGAACCAAGGACATAGATGGTCGATCTAATAGGTAAGGAGAAAACTTTGCAATCTCATCACCTTCAACGTCTAAATCAGTTTTGGTGATAAGCGGAACAAATCCATCAATTTGTTTTAAATCGTCATATTTCACAAATAAAAGCACACCTGAATCATCCTTAAATCCTTGCCCTGTGTCAAACCAATAGTCCATGGAATTAGAAAATGTGATGGTCCTTATTATTGGTTCCGACGCATAGTATAGGTATGTGCAAGACTTCATATGGCAGCCAAGACAAGTATCAAGCATACGACCAGCGTTTAAAGTATCACTGATAGGCACAACAAGTATTCGACTGATATGAAACTTATCACCTGGGACCAAGCTAGTAAAGGATCTATAAACATAGTTGAATAGTGACTGAGATGTTCTCGTTGAGGACTTCGAACAAACACCTGGGCTTTCCCAAAATTTTCAGTTTCCAAATCAGATTTCATCATAGAGATAAGTGTCATTGCATCCAATAGCTGCTTAGATTCACCAAACAAACTCTTAGAAAAAGTAAATGGCTCAATTTCACTGGGTGCAAGCTGATCATGTCCAGCAAGAGAAACGAGTAGTGCATTATCGCTTGAGAATTGAAAAGGCAGATCGGGTTCATTACTCTCGAGAATTTCGTCAAACACCTTGCCCTTAATTGGAGCGCCACTCTCCAAAACGAGATCTTCAGAGATATGAGTAGATTGTGTAATGGAAGCACGAACCTCATTTTGGTGAGAGCATTTATCGAACACCCGGACCTCATTTGAAGATGCATCTTTTGAATTATATTCCATAGCATCAACAACGATGTTAGTATCTGATCGCTCAGTAGCAAAACAAACCAATGACGGATCGGCCAAACTCACCACCAGACCTGCCAAGCTTCGTTGTGGAAACCGTAATCGCAATTTTGTCGTAAAATGCTTCCAATCCAGGAATTGTTCGGTTCGATGCAACCAAGTGAACCAAGTAAGAGCTTCACCATCAAGGTAGAAATAAGGAAGATGTAGCCAATCCTTCTCGGAGAAGCCAAGGTAGGCGAAGTACTGATCGGCCCGACAAATCCAACTCTCGATGTTACCGCTGCCATTGAATCGATCTAGTACCGCCATTGGAGTACTCTCAATGAAAGCACCAATGTAAGAATTAGAATTACTCAACACAATGCTAAGGTATTTTATACGGTAAGGATCTCAATAACTGAAAGATTACAACTCTAGAAAGTTAAAAAAACAAAAGGGAGTTATAGAACTACTGAAGAAATATGACAGGTAATTAGAAAGGGGAAGAGGAATTAGACAGAATCAGAAGAGGAGGTGAGGAGCACAGACTTTGCCTAAGCATAATCACAATTCGCATACCCTCTTCCTTGCACAATCTGATAATTATAACAACACTTTCCTGCACAATAACGCTTTGACACGTGTACTTCAACCTGGGTCCCAATGGCAGTCCAATAACATTGTTTTGGGCTGTTTAATCATTTGACTCCAGTTAAAACCATTCTCAGGACCAAATGCCTCATTTTGTTCGGCCGCATTCACAACACCATCAATGGCAGATGGATATTTATCAAGTTTCAGTCCTTCAAATCAATATAATTTCAAAATCTAACATCAAATATCAAATCCCACAAGGTTTGAATAGCCAATCATATTTAAATATGAGGATTCAAACCATCTGTAATGGAATTTCGAAGAACCCGCAATGAAGTTCAAAATTTGCAGTTCTAAATCCTCAAAATCTAACAAAAAATCAGTAAGTAACTCGAATTTGCACTCCATATTTGATTTTTGGACTTTAAAAATAGGTACCACAATCTCCTTCGATAATTTAAGTTTGATTCTTCAAAACCCAGCATTTCGTTCGTCGCCTTCAGGCCTTTTCGTAATCAAGGATATTGAAATCGTGATCTCAAACAAAGACTAATAGAGCTACAGCCTTCTAAGAAAAAGAAAGAGAGATGGAGAAGAAAGAAACATGTAAATGGAGAAATAATCAGAAAGTGGGTACAAAGAAAAAAGAAAAAGTAAAGGAAAAAAATACTAGAAAAAGGGAGAAATAACCAGGATTTGGGCAAATTTTACTTCTCACGCGCATTGATTGCGTGCAAAATACTAAAAGTGCCACATCATCTCAAAGGGAGATATTTATTATTCTTTGAACAAATATAAGAAGTTCCTAGGACGCACATAAAGTTTGAGGGTGCAACTTGAAAAGTAAAATAACCCTAGAGAATAATTATGTATTATCCCAAATATTTTACATCAAGAGAATCTGCTTTCTAGGAATCTTACTGCAATCACTACAGTATAATTTTTTTGGCGAAATACATAAACGGCCCTTTTAAGTTGTCCTCAACGACCAGCTGAACACCTCAAGTGAGCCTATTTTCAATTAGACCCTTTATTTATTCACAAAAGAAGATCAACTAAACACCCGACCATGTCAGCCCCCATTGCGTGAAATCCACTCTCGGGACGCGAGTTGCCAACCTAAAATTAGATTTTTTTTTACTAAAATAATATGGACCCCACTTAATTTTCACACCCCTTCTCCTCCAATTCTCTCCTCCACCATTCAACACCCTCCTCTGCCCTAAATCACCTTTGCCTCCATTACAAAAGAACAAAATTACGAAATATATCATCACATCAAATTCAACAAATTTTTCATACCAAAATTTTCAACAAATTTCTCTTTCATCCATCCAATTATCAGACACAACAACCATTTCGACGGAAAAAATGAAGGTTGCCGGAAATTTTTAACCCATCTACCAACGGGTTAAAAAATGAAGGTTGCCGGAAATGACGACCCTACAAATTGACTATGTATTTATATTTAGAAGTAAAATCTATGTATTTCTTTATTTCCTCTGTGGGTTTTGGCATGTTGGGATTGTTCAGGTGGTTGTTTTTTTTTGGGGGGGGGGGGGAGGGGGGGTGTAGGTAGGGATGGTAGTTTGTTTATGAAGTCTTGATGATGCCTTTTGTTAATTTTGGCTAAAAATTTGAACTTCATAGTCATATGAAGTCTTCTGCTTTAAATTTTGCCGATTAATGTTTTTTTAGTGTGCTTATTGTTGAGCTTGTGTTTGTGTTTTTGAAGCGTGCAATGCATTAGTATAACAGATAGTCAACTGAATTTTGAGGGAAATATTTGGTAATTATTAGTACTAACTCTGATGATAGACGGGTAGAAAAAAGAACAGAGCCTGATAATGAGGTATGTTGGTTTGGAAGAAGAAGATGAAGTTGGGGGGGGGGGGAGGGAAGAACGCTGGAAAATGGTTGTTTCTTCTTTAAATTCATTTTCATTTTTTTTGGTTAATTTGTATTAAGTTTTAATTACAAATTACACGTATCGTTCATTGATTGGCTCATTTGGCA
Source organism: Nicotiana attenuata (assembly GCF_001879085.1). Lineage (NCBI taxonomy): Eukaryota > Viridiplantae > Streptophyta > Magnoliopsida > Solanales > Solanaceae > Nicotiana > Nicotiana attenuata. The sequence goes on from NC_031994.1 coordinate 72,381,469, forward strand.
AGTGTAACTCACGCATTTGGTATGCTGCACTGGGGTGTCTATTTGATTTACTTAACAGTCACTTGAAGTGTCTAGCAAGAAATGGTCTCAGTTGAGGTGTTCAGTTGATCGTTGAGGACAACTTGAAGGGGCTGTTTATGTATTTCGCCAATTTTTAACACCTAGCCGAGTAATTGACAAGATTGTGAACTCAATAGCTTTTTTGTTCATTCGAAGCATATAACATTTTTGGGACTTCAAAATTTGTCAAAAATACTACCCGTTTTTCCGATTTTTTTTTTTACAAAAAATTTATTTGTCCATAAAATTTTACAAGTTTTTTGAAAATTTCGAAAATAAAATTTTCAGAAACCAAAAAATTGATTGAAATGCATGTCCAAATATCAGTTTTCAACTTAACTCCAAATACTTTTTTTTTTTCAAACATTACAATTTTTATGTCCAAACGCATACTAAATTTTATCACAAAGAATTTGGAAACTTGAACAAAGATTCCAGGGACTATGCCAGGAACAGCATGTGTTTATTATTGCATGTGTCACACTTCATATTGACAAAAGGTTTAAACTAATCAGGAAAAGAGAAAAAGAAAACAAACAGACAAGAGACACGTTTATTTACTTTTAAGGCGAGTCCTTCACATCATTGTAGAATATCACCCTTAACGATGAACCAATTAATGCCTGAAACAAATCAGAAAGTTTTCAATTCGATGTCGTCAACTGAACCAGGATGGAGGGATACACAAACTTATCAACATTCGTTTATGCTAATCTAATGAATACATCATGTGTACCTACAGATACATTGTTATCACTAAACCATAGTTAATACATACATATTCTCACTTCTATATATCATTTAAGCATAGTAAATTGATATAGTCTGGTGTATACGAGAAGTTAGAGATCTGGTATCTATCATTGCCATTACAGCAATCTTTTTCACCCTATACAGTTTTTACTGTCATTGTCATAGCTTTTCTCCCATTGACAAATACCACAAGTTCATCTGTGACTTTCACAAAAGGAGAATCTCATGAAGAGGCATCTCTAACTAATAAGTTATAACAATGTGCACACACGAGTAATTATGTATGTGTGCGTGTGCGTGTGTGTGTGTGTGTGCATGTGTGTGTGAGAGAGAGAGAGAGAGAGAGAGAGAGAGAGAGAGATTGCACAAAGGGGTATTTGTTATTAGAATTAAGGTTTGCCGCCACATATTTTGTATGAAATCTTGGAATAATATAAATATATAAGACCAAGCTGACTGCATGTTGTAAATGCTGAGAAGCGCAACAATCTCGTACTGAGAAAAAATCACTCCATCTTCAAGTGCTCATTGGCCTGAAAACAAAAACGTGAAGAACAACTCAGATTAGTGTACACTAAATTATGGTTAAGTACCAAAGAGATACACCACTACTACAACAGTAGGGAAACTTTACGAAAGCAATTCAAAATTTCTCATATTTTGCATCTTTAAAGGAGATTGAGTTATCCAACTTCTAAACACAAGATATACGATAAGACAAAATTTGCTTTGTTTCTAATTTAGTAGAGAGATAGGTTCAGGGGTGACAAGCAAAAAGAGCGAGGTTGGTTTTCGAAAGCGAGAGATATTAGCATTCACAGCTATATAAATGTTAATACATACCATAGTTTTGATGCACCTTTGTGAATTTATGGATGGCTTTTATGAGGGAACCAAATTTCATGGACTTCAAGGGCCCCATATGTCTGCAACCATAAATGAATATGAACTCAGATCCAAAACCCTTTTGTAACATGTCCTAAAAATAGTGCATGCTCCAGAATCATTTGCAAGCTGCTAACTATTAAAAAAAATAGTTTCTAACCAAGATTTGACCACAAGGGAAAATAAGAAAAATCAATTCAAATATGGACTAGCTTTATACTAGGAATATAAATTTGAGAGAATCTTGTAGTATCCCTTATGTTATTTAATGACTCCAGATAATCAACAATAAGAATTTCATAATAGATGCATGGTGCGCCGTCACTGTTCAAGAATATACCACAGTAGCAGTACCTTAATAGAATCGAATCAAATGTGTCGAAGCATTATCTAGAGAGTACATCATGCCACAGATAAGCGAAAAATGGCTAAGTGTTTCAGCAGGAGTTTACTTACACAATCTCAGTGTACCGGATTCTCCATGCTGGGAAACCCATGTGACATCTCACGGGACCATAAACTAACAAAAGATCAGGCTCTCGTCCCTCGTAACCTACAGGATTGATAATTTATTCACGTTTTAAGAAAGCTATTGTTTAAGTAAAGATGAAAAATTCATATTGATGAATACATCAGGCAAACAGGGGGAAGGAAGATAAATCGACAGACCTGCTGCTTGTAGAGCCTCAGACATGTCAGACTCTGTAATATTTGGTTTTCCAGGTTTGGTGCTGGCGTAATGCTTGACAAAAAGAAAATTAGCTGCTTTGGCCACGGCAGGTTTTGAATCAGCAAAAGAGACAAACTCCAGATCTACATGCTTGTGGCACAGAAGGGTATCGGCAAAAGAAACATAAAATAGTCATTAGTGCAATATTATGTAGATTTAAATTTAAGCTGAGACCCCGACGGCATTTGCCATTAAATCATTTAAACCTCATTATTCCACAGTTTTCATTTGATTTTATTACTTAGTTTGTTTTTGGCTCTTTTCACTTTGTATCCAGTATTTCTAGGTGTGCTTGGCTCTTTATCACTTCTCATTCAATCTTTCAGGTCTCTGCACTCCTCCCTTTTCATTTGTAAGATATTTATTTATAAAACTGGTTACAAAGAGCAAAATTTTAAAAAGCAAAAATGGCAATTGTAACTGGGACAAAGTTAGATGTCAATCACATAGAACCTACTAGAAAAAGTTAACTTTCTTATGTACCAATAATCTCTTCCCCTCCACCCCCTAACCCACCCCAATATAACAAAAAAAGAGGAAAAGAACATAAACATTATATAGAGAAAAAGTGACGAGAAAATCTGAAATTATTTTGTTTATCATTCTTCTTTTCACGATCCAGGTTCACACCATCATAATTGTAAAAATAGCATTGGTGACAATTCATGTGTTTAAAGTTGCTTCAGATTAGCATTCGGTAAAAAAGAAGAGAAATGTAATTCGAAAGAAAATATTGGTCACTGTCCTAGGGCACGTCTGAATATTAAGATTTAACAGACACCTTATAACATAGAGAAACTAAAAAATACTGAATGACGAGAAAGGATCTTTTGAGGGTCTTCTCTTTTTTCTCTGACCTTCCAATTTTAAGTGACATAATGAAAATTAGAGGTGGATAAAATATTCTGAGTAGGTTATCATTATTGAGCTAGTTAGAGATATCTTTAAACATAATATTTCCTAGATCCAGAAAATGTAAGAAATATATGTCATCGTAAAGGTAAAAATATTGTGCACTCCTCCCCCTTCCCAGAACGTTGCCTGCGTGCTTTTCGAGAGTCAACAGTCTAATGATCTGAAATGAGAAAAATCTCAACTTTCTTGATCCATATCAAAAAGATGGACAATCAAACCACAGTATCTTTCATATAGTTTCTCAATTTCTAACTTCTGAAATGACGAATTTATCTGTCCATTTTTAATTCCATAGCTGTCAAATTACTTGCAGAATTCAAGAAAATCATGGGAGGGAGTAAAGTTTACTATCTTCCATTAATCAGATTCCTCGCAGATATAATTTCTGACAGTAAGTCAATTTTTAAGGTATAATTCAAGCTAGAGAGCACGTCACATAGATTTGCAGATGCCTTAATTTCCAACAAGAATCACGCTTCACTTGAATATATCAGGACTTAAAAGAAAAGAAATGAAAGTAAAGGTAAATGTGTACCAAAATGCAAAAAGTACCATAACCCATAAGTCCAAACTATGCAGGAACTTGACAATACCTCAGGCAAGGTTCCACGATCCGATCCTTCTATGATGGATTCCTGGGACTTGTTCAATCCTTCTATAATGGCTTCCTGGGACTTTTTCAGCACTCCTACAATAAGCAACGGCTGTGGGAATCATATTTTTAGCAGAGTCTTGTAGATGCATCATAAAGCACTCGAACAAGCTGGGGATAATTTTGACAACCTTACCTTCTCTATCATAGAGGCAGATGCTTTTTATACCAATAGATGCAAGCCAATGCAATAATTCAAGAACTTTTGAAGTTTGGCGAGCTTCTTCGCTTTCAATCACAACAGCCAGGTATCGCACTTTACTAATGTTAATGGCATGGTAACTCTTTAGCAGCCCGCTAGAAATGAGGGTATTCTCCACTTTACGAGCTATGCCCAATACAGAGTACCAAACATTGATGATCAAGTGTAGAAAGAGCCAGACCAAATGAAGACCAAAGTTACCACACTGAAAAAGATGTCCAAAACCAAAAGTAAGCTAATATATAGATTTTAAGAAAAATAAATATTATGCTCCTCTAAACAGAGAAGGAATCTTTTAACCTATGTTGCGCGGACTTTCCAAAATGATGCCGCACCTGTGTCGGATCCTCCAAAAATACATTACTCTTGGAGGATCCGACACGCACCCGGTGACATTTTAAGAGAGTCCTTGCAACATAGCTTTAAACTACAATCCTCTTAAAGCTGATAGCCTAATCACCCAAGAGGTTAAGAGAGTGACTGAGGAAAGGGACTACTACGTTATCAACCTTCATTACTTAGAGAGCTGAGAAGCACGATGAATAACTTTTCATTCATAGCATTCTTCATTGCTTACAGGAAGAAACTGCAAACCATAGGCGGGCAGTGTTGAGTCCTTAGTAAATGAATTAGATTCAGCCATATTATAGATGCAATTGATACATTTCGTATCATCTCTTTCATGTTTTACTGCTCAATCTCAATGAACTTGAGTGAGCTACTTTGTAACACAAGGGATCAGTTTAGTGTGACCAAAGATACTCAAAAACTAAACTCAATCCGGTTGAAGCTCAAAGGTTTCAAACACCCCTTCATGGAACATTTGGCTTGGGGTTTTTGGGGGGNNGGATAATGTAGGATCTTAACTCAACTTTTTACCACCGAAAATCAAATCAAATTTTCACAATATAAGTCATTCTTTGAGGTTTCGTAGGAAGTACTACATAGCGTTGAAGGTATCCAGGTGAACTTTTAGTATGACTATCTCAAATTAACCTCCCTTTGAAATGTCTAGTACAATCAAGATTCTTATACTTATATTGAGCTAGGATATCAATAAAATAAAATAAAAGAGATTCAACACAATTACTCGGCAACAGATACTTTGAATAAATATCAATGGGACAAGAAAATTAACCAAAATTATGATGGCTTACCACAGATGTCCAGGTTAGAATCTTCTGCACCTCATTCCCTAAATCCATTGATCTGCAAATACTTCAAGAAAAAATAGGTGAAATTAAATAAATAGCTGAAATTTCCCCCACAAACTAGTAGTAATAGTAATTACCAACAATCACACATACAAGAAAAGCTAAAGCAAAACTTAGTACTATCTAACATTAATTTAACCTAAACAAAAAAACACCATAACAAGATGCAAAGCATCAAACTTTAGCAACTTAGTAGTGAGAAGCTTAAAAAGAACCCAACTTTGAATTATTATTCCGTTCAATAAATTAATGAAAACTTACAAATTAATGAAAAAGGGGGACTGAAATCCGAAAAAGTTTAACAGAAAGGAAAAAAGCAGTGAGCAGCATAACACTCTCAAGAAAAAGGGATCCAAAGAAGAGATGGGAAAACAAAAAATTGGAGAGAAAAGAGAGATATTTTAGAGGGCAATGAGAATAATACCTATATTTGGTCCTAAATTGAGGGAAGTAATGGGTGCATGATTTGATCTCAGTTCAGTTGTACACAGTGAAACAGAAATACGTTGTTGCAGTCGCGGGAGCTTCGTCTGCGGCTCTCTAACTTGATGAAATTTGTAAACGTGACGCAATCATCTAATTATTCAACCAATGCACGCGCATTGCTTCTCACTTGTCTCTCCCTCTTCTTTTAGTTTTGTGGACTGAAGAAAAAACATTCAAAATGTCCCTTAAAATTGATCCCTCATCCCTAATGTATAAGATGGTGAACACCAATTTAAAAATAGGCCAAATACATAGACTGCCCATTAAACTTGGCCCAATTTTTCATTTTGGCACTTTAAATCAGCATTGTTTCATTTTGGCCCTCCAACCCCATTTCTTTTGTTCCACTTTGACACAAAAGCTGACTAGATTCCATGTGTGATTTGCCTCACCCTTGTAGGCGCGTGAGAGCCATTTTTTAAGCCAAATTTCATACTCCCAACGTAGAGGCGGATCCAGAATTTAAATCCTATGGATTCAATTTTAATATTTTTAACATTGAACCCATTATATTTTTAAAGTTATGAGTTTATATCTATTTTTTTTTTACAATTTTAATAAATTTTTACATACAATTTTTACTCCGCGTCGAAAGTTATGGGTTCAGTTGAACTCGTAGTTATTACTGAAAATATATATTAAAAAATATTTTTTCCAGGGGAGGGGGCAGAAAAAACGAAAAAAATAATAATTTGAAATTTCAAAAAAAAATTGCGGGGGGTGGGGGGCAATAGGGTGGGGGTGGGAGTAGCAGCTGGGTATTTGTCCGCGCTGCATTTTTACCTGGGATAGAAGTTTTTGTGTCAAAGTGGAACAAAAGAACCCATTATATTTTTAAATGTTATGGGTTTATATCTATTTTTTTTACAATTTTAATAAATTTTTACATACAAATTTTTACTCCGCGTCGAAAGTTACGGGTTCAGTTGAACCCGTAGTTATTACTGAAAATATATATAAAAAATATTTTTTCCCCGGGATGTGGGCTGAAAAAACAAAAAAGTAAATTTGAAATTACAAAAAAAGTAAAAAAAAATTGCGGGGGAGGGGGTAGTAGCTGGGTATTTGCACGCGCTGCATTTTTACCTGGGAGAAAATTTTTTGTGTCAAAGTGGAACAAAAGAAATGGGGTTGGAGGGCCAAAATGGAACAAGGCTGAGTTAAAATGCCAAATAATAAATTGGGCCAAGTTTAATGGTCTGTATATGTATTTGGCCTTAAAAATACTTACATTTAAGGATTAGCCAATACACCTAACTTGAGGACTAATTATTTTAAATTTTTGTATCCTAAAATTTTGAGCTACTACTTAAAATTCAGGACTTAATGTTCTAACTAATTTTAAATTCAGGACAAAGGGTGTGTTCGGTATTAAGGAAAATACTTTCCGAAAAATATTTTCTAATTTTCTCATATTTGATTGGTTTAAATGTTTTGGAAAATACTTTTCTCATTAAATATTTTCCTTATCAAGAGAAAGAGAAAACATTTTCCAAAACTCTTTTTCAACCTTCCCTACTCGCATAAAACTTAGAGAGAGAGGCTCCTCCATCTCTCTAACTCTCCCCAAACAAAACTTCTACCTCATTCAATACCATGGATTCAGATCCTCCAAACCTAGTAAATACAAAAATTCCCTCGAAACCACCGGATAATTTAATGCCTAGCAATCCATCTAGGGATCAAACCAACTTGGGAAACCCAATCGATCCCATCCCAACCACTTTTAAAGATAAACTAATTGGAAATGGGGAGCAAATTGATCTCTCCATGGACCCTCTATCTTCCCTCACCCTATCAATGGAAATTCATGAAGATGAGTCTGCTCCATTTTCCAATAAAGACTATGACAACCTAGCCCTCTCCGTTACCATCACAATGGAGGACAAACAAAGAATATATCACCCCTGGAAATACTCTCTAATAATCAAGCTACACGGGAAAAGGATCCTTCATCAAATTTTGAAACAAAAAATTCAAGAACTATGGAAAATTAAAGAGAATTTTCCCCTCATCGACTTGGGAAATGACTACTACATTGTTAAACTTCAAAATGAAGGCAGTATGAACCATATCCTCCAAGACGGGCCATGGTTTATCTTTGGCTTCTTTTTATCGATCCAACACTGGCAACCAAACTTCGTAGCCAAGAATGCCAGGCAAAGCCACACGGCTGTTTGGGTTAGGCTACCCTAATTAAACACAAAATTCTATGATAGCCAAATTTTACAAAAAGTAGGGAAAGCTATCGGAAAACTCCTAAAGGTAGACGCCTGTACATCCTCATCACTAAGAGTAAGGTATGCTAGACTATGCATAGAAGTACCTATGAATGAACCGGTTAAAAAAGTTATCTTTATTGAAATTCATAAGCAACAAATCCAATATGAAGCGGACAACTATCTTTGCAAGTCTTGTGGTCACTTGGGCCATAAAACCACAGATTGCCAGGAGGGGGGATTTGCTAAGAAGGAATTTAATCCCTCACCAATGAATAAAGCAAATAACTCTACACCAAATGCACTGGACGAAGGATGGTAAACAGTCACCTTCCCACGACGGAGAAGAACTCAACAACAAAAATCAAACGAGGTAGTTACATAATTTCAAGCATCAGGTAATAATGCCGGGTTAACAAATTCCACTTCAGGTAAGTCTTCTGCTAATCAGAAAATTAAATTTGTTCCAAAAGTAAGTAATTATGACTCTGTTAAAAATGATCAACATAAACCCCAGTTTTCTTCTTCTCAAATCTCCTGCAAGAATAATATAATTGATATCCCTAAGAATTCTCAAAAATCTGAGTCTTAACAAATGGTTTTAGCAAATACCATTCCTCCAAAAAACCAAAACCACTCCAACTTAGATCCATTGAACCGGGTTCAGGTAAAAAATCCTGCTAAGGATTTTCCAATTTCACTAGAAGACAAATTAGCTAATAAACAACACTCTACCCTAATTAACCGTAATAACCAATTGGGGATCTCTCTTTCAAACATTAATCATCATAACCTAGTTTTCACACCTTCTAGAAACACAATAAACCTACATCCTATTACCATGCCTTTGCATGCGGAAGTCCACCCGCCCAACCACACACACCCTCCAGTCCAAATGGCAAAAACTCCATACACGTGCCTAGCAAATCCCATGCAAAATCCTCTATATGTTCTAACACGCTAAACTTCCCGGTGACATGCAGATAGAGGTAATCATTCCCTCTATCTCAACCCCTCAACCCTTATATTACCAAGACCCTTCTCCTAAGGATGCCAAGAACACCATTAAGCAATCGGAGAAGATTCTGACTAATTCAAATTCTGAGAAACCAAAGACTACTCCACATGGAAAATCTACCTCCTCTCCCTCAACAAATGCCACCACTTCCAATAGTGTATGCCCAACCTCCACTTCCTCAGAACCATCACCCCACCAGCTGGATAGAGCTAGGTCTGATGGGGAGGGGGATATCACTCCAAGTGAATATCAACGGGCAAGAGAGTATAATACTCATCAACAACCCACAATTCCTAGCACAGATTGTGTCCGAGGGCCTACACTTATCAATGAGCAACTATCTGAATTACATTTGGGTAAACAACATCATGCAACCCCTAACGCCTGGGATGAACAGCAACTTAGTCCAAGCCATGTGTGCCCAATGGAACCTCCCCCACCACTTCTCTCAGAAGCCTTATCTCCCTCAAAATATGAGTCTAGAGCTCCCCTTCTTTCCTCCGCAAGAGTTGATAGCCTTGAATCCAATCCTAATGCCCTGGGAGCTGCCTCAGAACCACATGCAACAAGAAGTGCTAATGAACCTAGGCCCGATGGATCAGCAGGTTCCCCAACCCCATATGCCACAAGATTTAGGAAATCTAGAGGGGGAGGGAATGGAGGGGGAGATAGACCTTATAGGGGAACAAATAGTAGAGTCTTCAAACCTAGACGAAGTAAAGGTGTATCTATTCGAGGAGAGGCGGGAGAAGAGGCTTATTCTAGCATGTCCACCTTCACTATTCAAATGCACAATGGACATGAGGCCACCCCACGATCCCACTGTAGGGAAATTAGCTATGATCCTAGTTCCCTCTCTAAGGAGGAATCCAGTATTCCCACAAGCAATCCAGTCCAATGGTCCCCCCCATCACCCTCATCTCCCAATGAATCGTGCTAAAAATATTATTATCTGGAACATCAGAGGAGGAAATAATGCTGAGTTTAGGAAAAAATTTCACGAGCTAATAGCCACTCACCACCTTTGCATGGTCACCTTACTGGAAACAAGGATGACAAACCATGGAAGCCTAATGAATGAATTTGGGTTTTCGGATATGATAGAGGTCCCAGCAGAGGGACAATCAGGTGGCATGGCAGTGATGTGGGATACCAACTTGGTCCTGTCAACAATTTCGTCAAAAGAAACAATGAAATTCATGCACTACTTGAGGTAATCCCTTCTCAACAGCCTTGGTTATTTACTTCTATTTATGCTAGTACAAAGGTTTCAAACAGAAATACTATGTGGGATAATATCACAAACATTTTCGATAATATAAAGGTGCTTGGTTACAAGGTGGATATTTTAATGATGTTCTTGTAGCGGATGACCAGTTAGGAGGTAACCCTATAAATAGAAGAAGGGCTGCCAAATTATGGAATAAGATTAATTATTGTAAGTTAATGGACCTGGGTTTTAAAGGATGTAAATATACATGGTCGAATCATAATAAGATGAACAGTAACCGTACTATGGAAAGACTAGACAAGGTTCTAGCAAATGAAGATTGGTTACGGATATTTCCTAGGGCATCTGTAATTCACTTGCCTAAAACCCATTCGGATCATAATCTTATCCTTCTAGAACTAATTCCAAAGCACATAACTCCCCTACCAAAACCATTAAGATTGGAATCTTATTGGTGTGGGCACCCCGAATTTGGTAACATTGTTAATGAGTGCTGGCTTGACAACAATTTTGTTGTAGCCACCAACAATTTTAGGAATCGTATTATTGAATGGAAAAGTACAACCTTTGGAGACCTTTTTAAGAGAAAGAAGAAAATCCTGGCAAGACTAACAGGGATTCAGAAGTCTAGATCCTATGGTCAAAGTATTTTCCTTAATAACCTAGAAATTTCCCTCAAGTCTGATTACAACAATATATTAAAAGTCGAAGAAGACTTCTGAAAATTACGCTCTAGAATAAACTGGCTCAATGAAGGAGACTCTAACTCAAAATTCTTCCACGTTTGTGCCACCAACAATAGAAGAACTAATAAAATTGTGTTTTCCAAAGTTATTGAGGGTAATTGGATAGATGATCATCAGAAAATCATGGATCACACCTACAATTACTTTAGGCAATTTTCACTACTAGCCACATTTACTCTGACTGGTCAGCGATTAATAACGACCCTCCTAGCTTCAAATTTTGTAACTTGGTCTCCTTAGATAATCCTTTGTCCTAGTTGGAACTCAAAAAAATAGTTTTTAATTTTAAACCTTTTAAATCACCCGGGCCGGATGGTCTCCGTCCGTTTTTCTTTCAAAAGTATTGGCAGTATCTAAGTACCTCTGTCACAAACCTTTGCCAACAAGCTTTTGAGACATGCAAACTTCCAGAAGGGATAAATGAAACTTACCTCTGCCTAATCCCCAAAATCCCTAATGCTAATAATCTGAAAAATTTTGATCCTATTGGGCTTTGTAATACTATTTATAATATAAAATAATTACAAAAACCATAGCCAATAGACTAAACCTTTTTTAGAAAACTTAATTTGCCCTTACCAGGCTAGTTTCCTCAAAGGAAGACGTACTAGTGATAATGCTATTATAATTCAGGAATTGATGCTTAGAATGCACAAACAAAAAGGTGCTAAGGCTAACCTAGTTATGAAAATAGATCTAGAAAAGGCTTTTGACCGGCTAGAATGGTCTTTCATTTATAGAACCCTTCGTCATTTTAATTTCCCTCCAACAATCACTACCTTAATTATGAATTGTATCACAACCTGCAAGATAACTGTCTTAGTTAATGGTAGTAGGAGCAATTTCTTCTCTCCTAGTAGAGGCATTAGGCAGGGAGATCCTTTATCTCCTTATATATTTATCCTTTGCATGGAGATGCTGTCCATTCAAATTAACCATCATGTAGATATTGGTACTTGGTCCCCCATCAATATAGGAGGGAATCAGTGCCAATTATCCCATCTATTCTATGCGGATGACCTCACTCTAATGTGCAAGATTGATAAAAAAATCCCCTAATTCAATCCTCAATTGCCTGAACTCCTTTTGCAAACTATCAGGCCAAAATATTAATTTGACAAAGTCAAAAATTATTGTCTCCAAAAACTGCCCCATCAACACCTCAAAAGCTTTGTCTGATCTTTTTAATATAAAAATTAGTAATAGCTTTGGTAAATACCTGGGTTTTCCAATTACAAATACCAAGACTAGACCTTCTGATTACTAGTTCATCCTTGATAAAATGGCTTCCTGAAAATCAAATTTTCTTAGCATGGCAGGGAGGACAACCTTTGCAGCTGCATCTCTAAATAGTATTCCTAATCTTGTCATGCAGTATAGCTACCTGTCCACTAGGATCATCAAACACATTGATAAAATCCAGAAAATTTTTATCTGGGGTTCCACTATAAATTCAAAGAAAATTCACCTTCTATCTTGGGATACTTTGACAAAGGATAAGGAGAAAGGGGGACTTGTCATCCATTCAGCTAAGGAAAAAAACCTAGTTACCCTAGCTAACCTTTCATGGAGACTCTTACACAAACCCAAGCTTCCTTGGTCACAAATTCTCACCTCCCTTTATAATTCGTCCAAAAATTTGAAAACCTCTTCTTTTATTTGAAAAAGTGCAGTAAAAGGATGGGAGGTTTGCAACAAAGGTTTAAAATGGATCCCTCATTCAAACTCTTATATGAACATCTGGGAAACAAATTGGATCCCACAAACTTCTTTGCTAAGAAATCAAATAGAGGGCCCTCTCACTGTTCCCAGCAGGAAGCTTAGTATCAAAGAGATTTGGTCAAATAACAAGTGGGACTTATCAAAAATCTCCTTTGAGCTCCCTCAACATATTAAGAATGCCATCCTCTCCATTCATCCTCTCCAGAGTGGTCATGACACCTGTTATTGGGAATTAACAGGAAATGGTATTTTCACGACAAAAACTTGCTACAAAGCAATCTAATCAAATGATATTAACTTGGTAGATTTTAATTGGATTTGGGAAGCTCAATGCCCAAACAAGATAAAATTTTTGCTGTGGAAATGCCTTCATAATAGACTGCCCACGCGCTCATACTTAAACTATATAGGTTTGAACATTGATCCACTGTGTCCAGTTTGTAAAAATGAAGATGAAACCATTGAGCACATCTTCACAACTTGTACAACAGTTAAAAATTATTGGATTACATTAGGTTTAAGTTTTTCTTCGGGACAAAGGGGCACACACTGGATTCATAATATTAGAAACCTAAGATCTTCGACCCCCTCCCCCTACCTTACATGGGAGAAGCTTTTCCCATTCGTCATGTGGAGTATTTGGTTAAACAGGAACAATAACAACCACTATAACATGACCCTCAATTTCAACTCTTCACATGCAATTTCTCTTGCTTTAGAGTATAATCTTCTCACTACGAAGGAACCTTTATCTGCCCAGTCCCATTCTATTGAGGTCGCATAGCACAAACCTCCTCCTAATTATTTCAAGCTAAACATAGATGGAGCCTTCAAAGAAAATACAAACAAGGGAGGCATGGGTGGAGTATTCAGAGACCATAGAGGGGAATCGATAATAGGTTATCAACACTCCAGTCCCTCAAGCTTACCCCTTCAAGCTGAATTGGAAGCACTAAAGGAAGGACTTTCAATTGCTCTAACTCATGGTTATACTCCACTAGTAGTGGAAACGGACGCAACAAAGATTATCAAAATATTACATTCTAATTGTGTCCCTTACAACTCTACTATTGTCAATTGTAGGTGGTTAATGCACCAAATGAAGCAACCGAAGATCAACCATAATTTTCGGGAGGGAAACAAGGTAGCTCACAGGATGGCTAAGGAAGCACTCAAGCATGCACGAAAATACCAACTTTTTGATAATCCCGTCCCTTTCGTTTTAAATAACTTAGCAATGGATAATAATTGTTATGTGTATTTGGTTAAAAACATTAGTACTAATATGTGTTGTAGTTTGGCCGAAATGGGGAATTTGAATGTCCTCGAGGCTTGTAGTTTCGTAAATGATGTAACTGTTGGTACTCCGTAATATTTTAATAAATTATCTTTTCCAGTAAAAAAAAAACCTTCCCTACTCTATTGCCTATCCCCACCAACCCACTCCCACACCCGCACCTACCCCCACCCACCTCACCCCCACCCACCTCCCACGCTCATCCTAAAATGAAATATTATTAATAGTACTTTCTTTTCATGTTATAGATAAAGTATTTTTTTTCACTTCAACAAAGGAGTATTTTCTGTTTATGATATAAAAAAAGTATTTTTTTATATGCTAATAAAAAAGTACTTTCTTTTCATGATGCAGAAAAAGTATTGTCTTTCATTTCAATGAAATGAGTACTTTATTTTCATGTTGTAGAAAGAGTTCTATTTCAACCAAAAAAAGAGTAATTTCTTTTTAGTTATGGAGCACAAATTTCAACATTTTTTATGTAAAAAAGTGAAGCAACACATTAGTTCGTTTGGGTCTGTGTGAATTTTTAGAAGAATAATTAAATTCTCGAAGAAAATAGAATCCTGAAAAGGTTGGATATTTGGGGGAGGGGAGAGCACAAAAAACGTGGGGAGTGAGGGAAGGGGGTGAGGAGAGTAGCATAAAAAATTATTTTTCTAAAAAATATTTCTACTGTCTAACCAAACACTAGAAAATATTTTTCGGAAAAAGATTTTTACTCACCAACTAAACAAGGAAAAATAAGTGATAAGATCGCTCATTTCCATGAAAATATTTTCTAGGAAAACATTTTCCATGGAAAATATTTTCCTTGATACCAAACACATCCTATGTGTCGTGAATTTCTAAACTGCTAATTTAAACTTCATGACTAATTGTCCTGAATTTTTGAATTGTTATTTAAAATTAAGGACATAAGATCCGAATTCCTGGACACAATTATCGAAGTTTAGGATACGATGTCCTGAATTTTGAACTTTGAGGTTTAAACTTCACGACATCGTGTGTTGAAATTTGAGCAAATTTAATAATCTTTATATACATTATAAACTATAGATATATTTTAAACGACAAGCTTAAAAGTGGCTACCTGGTGTTATTTCCACAATATTATTAGTTCTTCATTCTCTGTTAATGGGGAGGGAATGAGCTTTTATGGTCATTTACAATACTGAAATTAAGAAAGTTTCATGCGTTAATGAATTGGGCGCTAGATAATTGTTTCTTTTTCTTATTTTCATTTCATTTGTATACTTTTTAATTATCTTTTGTTTTATAAAATATGGCTAGTTAAAAGTGTTGGACTTTAAAGCATTGGGCTTCAAATACTTTAAGCATTGGGCTTTAAAGTCTAAGAGTGTGAATTGGAAATGGTGGGAAATAAAATGGAGGGAAATGAAAATTTGAATGAAGTGAGCTTTTGTCTTGAACTTTGTCCCTCATTGGTGAGGGACAACTACATTTGTGTGTATATATATATATAATCACTTCTTAAAGCTCTTAAAAGGAGTCGAAGAGAATGAACCCTCGCGCCGTCGTCGTCGCTCGCTCGGCTCGGCTTCGGCTTTGGGTTTGGGTTTGGGTTTGGGTTTGTCAAATGATCGATCGATAAGATTATTTTTGGACAAAATTTATTTAATTAATTATTTAATAATTAATTAAATGTCAGTTAGTTAGCTGCTGTCCGGGCGTGACCGCAGTAGGACCGCGCCAGAACACTGCTGCAGATTCAGAAGGCCACTCTGGCCGCGGTCCTGGCTTAACCGCGGTAGGACGTGCAAATTTCTGAACAGACACCTTTTCCAGAACAAACATCACACCTCTTCCAATAATTGCCTATAAATTCTGAGGCATGGCTTCGTTTTTAACACACTGAAAAACTTCAAAACTTCCTTCTTTCTGAAAATACTGCATTCTAATTTGCAGTTTCTCTCTCTCAAATTCGTAAGTGTGATTTTGCTCCGTTTTTTTGAGTTCGTTGGTATCCTGCAGTTTGTATTGCCACTGTTGCAGGAAGGTTTATTCCGTTTCATCCTGGGAGGATTTAATCCATTACCTTGACAACGTGTGAGGGGGTTAAAATTCCTTAAGGACGCACAAGCAAATTGTGGACTCGGAATATTTCTTATTCTTTACTGTTTTCTAGTTTCTTTTATTCTTCTAACAGTTTTTTGATTTTGTGTTTTAATACAGTAGCGGAATACAAGCTTAAGGAATTTTAATACTAACGTTTCTGTGTTGAAATATATATTAAACTGTTATTTATATTTTGTATACTGGTTTGGAGACTAAAGCCTTCGTGCTTTCTACTCCAATAATTGTTCTATACGGTTTAAAGTATATCAAAACTTTACCGGAATAATAAACGTACGGGTTTGAAGTATATAAAACTTCACCATTGTTATGTGTTGTATGTTTGGTTTGGTATTCAGTTTGAAGATATCACAACTTCACTGATTTAACAAAGTTCTGTTTTGTTTCCAACTTTACAGAAAAAATGACGAATGAAAATCAAACTAATGGAAATGTTGTGGGAACGGGTGCTACTGTTACGAATGTTGCTGCCTCGTCAAGCCGTTCAACTCTTGCTCATGCTATGGCACCAGCAGAAAAACCCGGAAAGTTTTTCGGTATCGACTTCAAACGCTGGCAAATGAAGATGCTCTTCTATCTTACTACGTTGAGTTTGCAGCGATTCATCAAGGAGGATCCTCCAGTCCTGGCTGAAGACACTCCAGATGATGAACGATTTGTTGTACCTGAAGCATGGAAGCATTCTGATTTCTTGTGCAAAAACTACATTTTGAGTTGTTTGGAAGATAGCTTGTACAATGTCTATAGTGTCATGGAAACTTCAAAAGCGTTATGGAATGCGCTTGAGAAATAGTACAAGACTGAGGATGCCGGACTTAAGAAGTTCGTGGCTGCAAGGTTTTTGGATTTCAAGATGATTGACACGAGGTCGGTCATAACTCAAGTCCAAGAATTACAAGTCATTATGAGGCCTTTCAAGTTGCTGCTTTCATTGAGAAGTTACCTCCGCTGTGGAAGGACTTTAAGAACTATCTTAAACACAAGCGGAAGGAAATGACACTAGAAGACTTGATTGTTCGTTTGAGGATAGAAGAAGACAACAAAAATACGAAAAAGAAGTCACGTGGAAGCTCGACAATAATAAGGGCTAGCATTGTTGAGGAGGCGCCACAAAATAAGAAGAGAAAGAAGGCTTCTGGACCAAAGAATTACCCAAGCAAGAAAAAGTTCAAGGGTAATTGCCACAACTGTGAAAAATCTGGGCATAAGGCCGTGGATTGTCGTGCACCAAAGAATGATAAGAAGAAGAAGAATCAAGCTAACATGGTCGAAAATGCTGAAGAAATGGAGGACTTGTGTGCCATGTTGTCTGAATGCAACTTGGTAGGAAATCCTAAAGAATGGTGGATAGATTCTGGAGCCACCCGCCATGTTTGTGCTAACAAGGAGTTATTTTCTTCTTATGCCCCCGCAGGACCCGACGAGACAATTTTCATGGGAAATTCGTCTACAGCGAAAATTGAAGGAGTTGGCAAGATTGCATTGAAGATGACGTCGGGAAAAATAGTGACTCTAAACCAAGTTCTCCATGTTCCAGAAATTCGCAAGAATCTTGTGTCTACCTCACTTCTTGTCAAGAATGGATTCAAATGTATTTTTGTTTCTAATAGTGTTGTACTAAGTAAGAATGATATGTATGTAGGAAAAGGTTACCTGAATGAGGGCCTTTTTAAGCTAAATGTAATAGCAGTTCCTATCAATAAAGTTAATGCTTCTTCTTACTTACTTGAGTCAAACACTTTATGGCATTCACGCTTAGGTCACGTCAACTTCAAAACATTGCGAAAAATGATAAATTTAGAAGTATTGCCAAAATTTGATTGCATTAATTCCAAATGTCAAATATGTGTGGAATCAAAGTATGCTAAGCATCCTTATA
>NC_031994.1:72399587-72412110 GCF_001879085.1 Nicotiana attenuata
GTTGAAAGGAATTCAAGTCCTTTAGACTTAATTCACACAGATATTTGCGACATGAAGTCAACACCATCTCGCGGTGGGAAAAAGTATTTTATTACTTTTATTGACGATAGCACGAGATATTGCTATGTTTATTTACTTAATAGTAAAGATGAGGCAATTGATGCTTTCAAGCAATACAAGAGTGAAGTTGAAACACAACTAAACAAAAAGATCAAAATGATAAGAAGTGATAGGGGTGGCGAATATGAATCTCCTTTTGAAGAAGTATGTTTGGAAAATGGCATTATTCACCAAACAACTGCCCCTTACTCTCCACAATCTAATGGAATTGCGGAGAGAAAGAATCGAACGTTGAAAGAGATGATGAATGCGTTGTTGATAAGTTCTGGTTTACCACAGAACTTGTGGGGGGAAGCTATACTTACAGCTAACCGAATAATCAACCGTGTACCTCATAGTAAAACACAGTCCATTCCCTATGAGAAATGGAAAGGAAGGAAGCCCAGCTTGAAATACTTCAAAGTGTGGGGGTGTTTAGCTAATGTACAAGTTCCTAAACCTAAAAGGGTTAAGATAGGTCCAAAACGGTTGATTGTTTATTTATTGGATATGTAACCAATAGCAAGGCATATCGTTTTCTGGTTCATAAGTTAGAAAATCCTGAGATTCAGATTAATACGATAATAGAATCAGATAATGCTGAATTCTTTGAAACTATTTATCCGTATAAAAAGGAAAGTGAATTGACCTACCAAAAGTCAAAACGACCTCGGGAGGAAATAACAGATGGTATGCCTAATGAGGAAAATCCGAGAAGAAGTAAACGTCAACGGACATCTACTTCATTCGGTCCAGATTTTCTGACTTTCCTACTAGAAAATGAGCCTCGTACCTTCAAGGAAGCAATGTCTTCCTCAGAAGCACAATATTGGAAAGAAGTTGTCAATAGTGAAATAGAATCCATATTGAGCAACCATACTTGGAAATGGGTTGATCTTCCTC
The DNA here is from genome assembly GCF_001879085.1 of Nicotiana attenuata. Classification (NCBI taxonomy): domain Eukaryota; kingdom Viridiplantae; phylum Streptophyta; class Magnoliopsida; order Solanales; family Solanaceae; genus Nicotiana; species Nicotiana attenuata. Next base: position 72,400,590 of record NC_031994.1, read on the forward strand.
CAGGTAACAAAATATTGGGTTCTAAATGGATTTTCAAGAAGAAAATGAAAGACGATGGTACTATTGACAAATACAAGGCAAGACTTGTTGTCAAAGGATTTAGACAGCGAGAAGGTCTTGACTATTTTGACACATACTCGCCGGTAACAAGAATTACATCCATTCGGATGCTAATAGCGTTAGCCGCCTTGTATGGTCTTCAACTCCATCAAATGGATGTAAAAACATCCTTCTTAAATAGTGATCTAGAGGATGAAATTTACATGAACCAACCTGAAGGGTTTGTAGTTCCGGGAAAAGAAAAGAAGGTGTGTCGACTTGTTAAGTCCCTTTATGGACTAAAACAAGCACCCAAGCAATGGCATGCGAAATTTGACAAAACAATGTTGTCAAATGGCTTTAAGATTAATGAATGAGATAAATGTGTTTACATTAAGAACGTTCCAAATCATATAGTCATTGTTTGCTTATATGTAGATGATATGCTAATAATGAGCAAAGACATTGCCGACATTCAAGCTACTAAGCGTATGTTTGCTAGTAAGTTTGATATGAAAGACTTAGGAGTTGCCGATGTAATTCTAGGAATTAAAATCCAGAGGACTCCTCAGGGTCTAGCTTTGTCTCAATCACATTACGTGAAAATGGTACTTGAAAAATTCAAACACTTGGAATTTAGAAGTGCAAGAACTCCAATTGACTTAAATCATCATCTTATAAAGAATAAAGGTGAAAGTACGTCTCAATTGGAGTATGCTCGTGTGTTGGAAAGCTTAATGTACATCATGAACTGTACACGACCTGATATAGCTTGTGCAATAAGTAAACTTAGTCGATTCACAAGTAATCCAAACAAACATCACTGGGTGGCAATGAAACGAGTTCTGGGATATTTGGAATATACCCAAGACTACATTTTGCACCATAATAAATATCCTGCGGTTATCGAAGGATATAGTGATGCAAATTGGATAACCGGCTCAACAAAAACAAAGTCCACAAGTGGATATGTTTTTACTGTTGGTGGAGGAGCAGTATCTTGAAGTCTTCCAAACAAACGTGCATCGCTCGCTCTACAATGGAATCAGAGTTTATAGCTTTGGATAAAGCCGGTGAAGAAGCTGAATGGCTTCGAAATTTCTTAGAAGACATTCCGTTCTGGCCAAAACCTTTGGCTCCTATTTGCATACATTGCGATAGTGAGGCTGCAATAGGACGGGCAGGGAGCGTTATGTATAACGGAAAGTCTCGTCATATACGACGAAGACATAACACCGTTAGACAACTACTTTCTAGTGGAATTATCACTATTGATTATGTAAGATCAAAGGATAATGTGGCGGATCCGCTTACAAAAGGCTTAACTAGAGAGGGAGTTGAGAAATCATCTAAGGGAATGGGACTATGGCTGAGGACAAGTCAACATGGCGGTAACTCTACCTAGAATTTTGGATGTTCCGAGATCTAGGTTCAAGGAGCTCAAACAAAGTTGTGATTGACCGGTTCAACATTGTCAAAGTAAAATCTTTGGTCCCTTCTCGTGATGAAGACAATGTTCAGTAACAAGGATAGAACTTTACACGTTCTTTGATGATTACCTAAGTTTGATGTGATATTTATCAAATACTGTCAATCTAAAGGATTACACGTTTAGGAATCAGCTATGTAAGTGTGAAGTGGAAGCTGCTTCAATGAGAATTCTGTAAGGCCAATTCTCTACGCACTTATGAAACCAGGCGGTGTTCATGGCTGAAACGAACACAACAATGAGAACCAAAAGACGGTTAAGGATTGGTTGTCTAGGTATACACTAAAGTTCGACGGTTCAAAGATATCAAATCTACCGATTGACCGAGTATATCCGACATATGTTCACTACGGAAAGTTCAAAGGGAAACCTACTTATCCAGATGCAATTAATCCTTACTTGCAAATCACATAGCTTTCATCTATGATCATTCTTGTTACACCCATTCCCATTCATGTGGGGGATTGTTGGACTTTAAAGCATTGGGCTTCAAAGACTTTAAGCATTGGGCTTTAAAGTCTAAGAGTGTGAATTGGAAATGGTGGAAAATAAAATGGAGGAAAATGAAAATTTGAATGAAGTGAGCTTTTGTCTTGAACTTTGTCCCTCATTGGTGAGGGACAACTACATTTGTGTGTATATATATAGAATCACTTCTTAAAGCTCTTAAAAGGAGTTGAAGAGAATGAACCCTCGCGCCGTTGTCGTCGCCCGCTCGGCTCGACTTCGGCTTTGGATTTGGATTTGTTAAATGATCGATCGATAAGATTATTTTTGGACAAAATTTGTTTATTTAATTATTTAATAATTAATTAAATGTCAGTTAGTTAGCCGCGGTCACGCCACCGCGCCAGAACACTGCTGCAGATTCAGAAGGCCACTCTGGCCGCGGTCCTGGCGTAACCGCGGTAGGACCGCGGCAGGACGCGCAATTTACAGACACCTTTTCCAGAACAAACATCACACCTCTTCCAATAATTGCCTATAAATTCTGAGGCATGGCTTCGTTTTTAACACACTGAAAAACTTCAAAACTTCCTTCTTTCTGAAAATACTGCATTCTAATTCGCAGTTTCTCTCTCTCAAATTCGTAAGTGTGATTTTGCTCCATTTTTTTGAGTTTGTTGGTATCCTGCAGTTTGTATTGCCACTGTTGTAGGAAGGTTTATTCCGTTTCATCCTGGGAGGATTTAATCCATTACCTTGGCAACGTGTGAGGGGGTTAAAATTCCTTAAGGACGCACAAGCAAATTGTGGACTCGGAATATTTCTTATTCTTTACTGTTTTCCAGTTTCTTTTATTCTTCTAACAGTTTTTTGATTTTGTGTTTTAACACAGTAGCGGATTACAAAAGTTTTAGGGGTGACTTTTTTATTTGCTGTAATTTTTGTTTTTATCAATAAATTTGACATTGCAGTTATTTATATTTTTTGAGCAAGTCACGCATAGTTTAATTATTTTAATCTGAGGAAAAATAGACTTGATTTTACTATTATAACAATAATATTTATAAATTTTAATTTGATCAAAAATTTCATGGCTTTACGTTATACGAGTATTGTGCATGGAGAGGTGAAGAATTCCTTTCTCCAATATATTCATTTTTTTTTTCTTAATATCAGTTGGTTTTATTTCAGAAGCAAGTTACAATATTTTAATATATTGTGAGAAACAAAATTAATTTCACCACCTTTCGCTGTCGTCAATCACCTTTCTTTGTTTGTTGAAAAAAAAAAGCACCTTCCTTGGCTACTTTCTTTGAAGTAACTCTCATTTCTTCTCCCATAACTTGTACTAATAATCTTGCACGAAACTTCCTCGACATCTTACTCTACCAATTATAGAGGTTAGAACAATGATTTTTATGGGGTTTATTAAATTGCCAAACACTGGACACGATTTATAAGACTATTGAAAAGGCCTTCAATAATTGTCAAGTCTACTAGTGAACAGAGACTAAATTGACACTCTTTCGAGGGGTCGTTTAGTTTGAAGACAAGTTATGCTGGGATTAGTTATGTTAGGATCGAAAATAAGACTCTCAAACCCTATATGGCTGTATTGTGGATGCTATTGAATAAGAAGGGAGGATCCTCGATTCATAAAAGTCCAAATCTTTTCTTCCAAAAAAAAGAGACTTAAATTTATAATTTTCTTTTAAGAAAAGAAAAACTCAACTACAGAGGCACCCAATAATAAACATTGGAAGTGGTCATTCTTTGATCATACTAGAGGTTACGTACGTTTTTCTTTTAATTCAATAGTTATATTACTATTGTCATAGTGATAGTGTCATGCTCATTCCACGGAAACATGAAGGTGTTAAGAAGAAAGGGAAAACAATTACAGTTGTCTAATTAAGAATTACGTCTGTAAAAGTAGTAGCAGTTCTTATACTCCTAAAAATCACTAACATCTGAATATTAATAGCTTTTTTGTTATCATAATCAACTTAGGCCTCATTTATTTTTATTAAGATTAAAACGTCTGAATCTGAATACGCATCTGAATATCAAGATGTGTATTAAGATTAATAGCCCGTTTGGCCAAGCTGCAAAAATCAGCTTATTTTGAGAATTGCTTTTTTTCAAAAGTGCTTTTCTCAAAAGTACTTTTGGTGAGAAGCAGTTTGTGTTTGGCTAATTAGTTTGAAAAGCACTTATGAGCAGCAATTAGTGTTTGGCCAAGCTTTAAAAAACTGCTTCTAAGTGTATTTTTCTCAAAAGTGCTTCTCAAAAAAGTAGCAAAAAGTGCTTTTGGAGAGAAGCTACTTTTTTCTGCTTCTCCAAAACTGCTTCTGTTTCTCCTCAAAAGCACTTTTTTTTTCCTTCCAAAAGCTTGGCCAAACACCTCAAGTTTTGGCCAAAAGTGCTTTTGGCAAAAAAAAAAAGCACTTTTGGCCAAAAAGAAGCTTGGCCAAACAGGCTATAAGACATCTGAATCTGAATACACATCTGAATATATTAAGATGTGTATTAAGATCTGAATAGAAATAATTAAGACTGTTTGATTTTTAACATCTGAATGTATAAAATTTTATCTTTATTTGAAAATTAATAAATATAAAATTCAAATGAAATACTAACTAATCCAATATTCTATCAATAAAATATATAGTTTTTTAAAATATGATAGTTGTTGGTGGTGATGGCTAACGGGTGAATGCCGACTAGAGGCAATGGTTTGTGGTAGTTTTGGTTGATGATGGTGGTTCGTGCTAGTAGCTAGTAGTGATTGGTAGTGGTGGCAATTATGATTGAGGATGGTGGTGATAGTTAATAATGGCGGGTGGTGGTAGTAGTTGTGATTGAGGAAGGTGGTGGGTTGGTGGTGGTAGGTTATAATGATGGGCAATTCCGGCTGTGGTTGTTGATGGTGATGGAGTGGTCAGTTGTGGTAGTTGAGGTGGATGAGTGTTGATTGTGGGTGAGAATGCTATATGGTAGTCAGAGTGGCGGGGATAGTGGGTGGTGATGGTCGACAATGTTGGCGGCTATGATTGAAGATTATGGTGGCGTGGTGGTGGTGGAGGTGGTGGTGGCGGCATGGTGGTAGTTGATAATGGTAGGCGGTGGCGGCAGTTAATAATGAATATGTGATAACATCTTAATGAAATTAAGTACTCCCTCCGTTTCAACTTATGTGAACCTATTTCATTTTTAGTCCGTGCCAAAAAAGAATGACCTCTTTCCCTATTTGGAAACAATTTACCTTTGACCTCTTTCCCTATTTGGAAACAATTTACCTTTATGCAATGATTTATAGCCACACAAAATATATGTGCTTCATTTTACACCACAAGTTCAAAAGTCTTCTCTCTTTTCTTAAACTCCGTGCCCAGTCAAATGGGTTTACATAAATTAAAATGGAGGGAGAATCTGTTATAGATCTTAATCATACAGACCTATTCAGACCCATTAAGTGGTTGTGAAGTAAAGAAACAAATACACTTAATGATTATGATTCAGACTTTAAAAACAAACGCACTTAATGTCTGAGATCTGAATGATTAAGATTCAGACCTCCATTAACTATTAAGTGCAAACAAATGAGGCCTTAAAGGCTTTAATTAGACAGACTTAACTGAAAAGGAAACGAAAAGGGGAATGGCTGGTAAGACAGACAGGCAGGCAGGCAGGCAGAGAAACAAGAGCTGAGGAACTCGGTTAGCCCGATTACCCACTACCGGTTTTTTACCGGGCTACAAGCCGATCCAGCCCAGTTACCGTTAGCCCTTTTTTTAAAAAAAAAAAAAATTTTGACCGTTGCCAACAGTCAAATTCAAAAATGACCGTTGGGCAACAGTCATTTTTTGCAATTTTGGCCATTTCGGCCTACCCCCTTAAGAAAATAGCTCTCCCCCCCAATGTTTAATAAATTACAATTTTAACTTTTTAAAAACTATAAATATCCCCCCCCTCTTAATTCTTTCTCATAATTTGCTCTCTTACTACTCTAATTCTCTCTTAATAATATTGTTTATTGCTCTCAAGTTCTCAATTACTTATTATTTCAAATTTCATCAAATATTTACTTTAGTCACTACAAAATTATAATTATCAGATATCAAGCATTCAAGTGGAGTGTGATATCAATATTCAATATCATCAAATATCAATTGAAGTGTGATATCAAATTTAGTGCGGCATCCGAAATCCCGGTACACCCGTTCCATCTCTTCCTCTTCTTTGGTGTATATTTTTATTTTATTATTTAAAATTATTGATTTAGTTTTTTAATTTAATTTACATAATGGATATATTTAGAGCAACAAAAAAAAAACGTGTACCAGCAGGAGTGGTAGTAGTAAGAGTAAAAATTCTAAAAGATCAAGAGGTGGTACTGGTTCTTGTAGTAGCTTTACACATATTTCAGAAAGTTCACCTAAAAATTTGAATGTAGATTATGAGAAACTTCAAGAAGATTATGGTATAGATGATAATTTAGATGATATTCAATCACCTGATAATCTTGGAACACCACCACCTACACCTGGTAATGCTAGTCAAAATACTAGGGGTAGAGGCCGTGGTAACACAGGTAGGCCTCCCCTCCCTATTAAGAGGAATCAAAGATTAAGAATTAAGTGTTGGAATTTTTTTGAAAGACTAGAAGAAGATAAAAATTATGTAAGATATCAAATTTGTAAGAAAGTTTATAAACATGAGATCGGAGGTAAGCAAAGGGGAACAAGTCAACTTCGTAGGCACATGGTAGATAACCACCTTATTGCATGGGATGCTGATGAGGAAGGTGAGCAACATAAACTTAGCCCGGATACTGGCGGTTTAATGGGTAAATACGATATAGTGAAAGATCGGGAAGAGTTAGCTAAAATGATTGTTTTAGGTTGTTTACCTTTTAGTTTTGCTTCTTCACCATATCTTGTTACTTATATTCAAAGAATTTATAACCATTTGCTTAATGATATTCCTAGAAGTACTTATAAAGCTGATATCTTTAGGTTTTTTGGACAATATCAGACATATATCCGTTATTTGTTTGCCAATCTTACTTGTAGAGTTTCTCTTACTTCTGATATTGGCTGTGTTATTAATGGAAATGATTATTTGACTGTTACATTTGTAGATAATAAATTGCGTCAGGAAAATAAAATCAAGACCGAAAGATATCGCAACAATCGTAGTATTTGATTTCAAATAATATGAGTATACAATCTCTATGAATGCTCTGATTCTTCTTTCGAATAGTAAATAAATTCAAGGGCCCTTGAGCTTGATCTTGAATCTATATTTGTTGCCACGGACGATAATCTTGGATTAAATTACCACAAACTTTAATTTGAACCCGTACTCCTTGAATCTTGTTTTGTTCTTCGTTCTTGAGCTTGAACTTGATTTGTTCTTCGTTCTTGAACTTGAACTTCATTTGTTCTTCATTCTTGAGCTTGAACTTGATTTCTTGAACTTGAACTTTATTGCTTGAAGCTTAATACTTGTAGAAAAATTTACGACGTTTGATCCACGAGCTCTCTCTTGCTTCTTGTTATAACTTCTGGTGTCTTTTCCGGGTTATGAAGATCCCTATTTATAGTTGTGGGAGGGAAGAGTTGTGATAAGAACAAACTCTTTCCTACCAATCAAATTGAAGTGTGACAAGGCCGCATTTGATTAGCTAGAACATGTTGCTTGCACATGTGGCACAATTTCATTGGCCCTTTAATTTGACTTGGTATGCCTTGTCATTTTGACACATGGCACGATCCTAATGGCTCTTCCGTTTGACTTGGCGTGCCACGTCATTTGACACATGGGCATCAATTTAGGCCTCTAGGAAAATGAAATCTTGGGCTTAATGAAGTGGGCTCATAACTTTAGCCCAATTAAATGAGCTAGCCGAATGGATTAAGACTTATTTATTTAATCCATATATATTGGACTTATAAAATTAATTCAATTATATCAGCCTATAATATTTATTTGGACCAATGAATCTTGAACTTAAAATATAGTCCAAATTATTTCATGGATTTAATTTTAATAAAATTCATATGCCTACAAATGCCTTCTACTTCAAGACTTGTCGAGATATAAGCTTATTGAAACCTCAAGACTAGTTTTGAAGTACTATTCAAATTAGCCCCCACATCCAAAAGAAATATTCCTGTAACTCATTTGTAGTATGTAGATCTTACCACTTGAAACAATTTTTATATGAGGCCTTAAAGATAATTCATATTCGACGGGTATAAGGATGAGCCATCTGGGACTAAGCATTTAAGTTCACTCCTATAAAGGATCTCCACTTTTGCTTGATAAGAAAATTACTCTTTCCCATAATAAAGATTGAGCTTGAACTTAAATGTTGCATTTTACTATTTTACGTGGCATTTCTCGATGTAATCAAGTTGGCTGGAAATTACATAGTCTCCAACTTTAACATGGGCAAAGGTTGACATAGAAAAATAAGGATATATGCCACGCTACATCATGCAATGCCACGCCACTAGTATCCCAATCCCTTTAGGAGATGATCATGTTACCAAGTCCTTGTCAGTAACAAATTACTGTTGCCGCCTATTTACAAATCCCACATCGAAACTACCTTCCCAAGGCCCTCTTTCAAAGATCTATATAAGCAATAGGCTCTTAATTCTTTTAGCATTAATTACAATATTTGCAAGCCATTTGAGTCTAGCTTTCTAGACTCGGAAGCATCGATGCGAAGGTAATAATTTTTCTTTCCTTGTTATCCTCTTTGCCTTTTTTTTTTGCTCAAGCGTGAAGGATATATTCTTGTTTAACGAGATGATCCATGCATGAAGAAGACAATCTTAGGGTGTGAGGGGATGAGTACTCATTCCCGCCCAAATATCGGAGAGATTACTCTCAAGGTGGCCCGACTATCGGAGAGATTACTCTCAAGGTGGCCCGACTATCAGAGGATTACTCTCACGCTGGACCGACTATCGGAGAGAATACTCTCAAGGTGGACCAACTATCAGAGAGATTACTCTTAAGGTCTCCCGACTATCAGAGAGATTACTCTCAAGGTGGCCCGACTATCGGAGAGATTACTCTCAAGGTGGCCCGACTATCGGAGAGATTACTCTCAAGGTGGCCTGACTATCAGAGAGATTACTCTCAATGTGGCTCGACTATCGGAGAGATTACTCTCAAGATGACTAACCTATCGGAGAGATTACTCTCAATATGACCCAACTATCAGAGAGATTACAAGATGACCCGACTATTGGAGAGCTTACTCTCAAGGTGGCCCGATTACCGGAGAGAATACTCTCAAGGTGCCCGACTATCGGAGAGATTACTTTTCAATGGTAAATAAAATAAACTAATGTGAAAATAAAACTCTTTTGTTTTTCTTTTCTATTGGCAAACTAAAAAGAACTTTTCTTCTCTTTTTTTTTTATTTTCAAAAATTTTGCAGCATTTCGGCACTATTTGGACATTGATTTTTCTAATATAGGAACTTAACTCTCTATATCGCTATTTTCTCTTTTGGTTTTTCCACTTTTTTCCAAATATTTAAAGCCGGTCAGCATGCAGGTCCCAAACAGATAAATGAACAAATATGATGCAGCAGGATGGTCCATTATTCCGGGTACACCTGTCCTAGACGGACCCAACCCCTGTGTTGAGTCCCCTAAGTCAAAATGCACGTGATGCAGATAAACGTCCTACTAGGGATCCGGCATGAAGTCAAGTTCTTCTAGGTTCAAAACCTGGGTATGTGTTCTAGACTGTGTACCCGAGCGGACAACTCGAGTCGAGGAGGGGGCTACGTACCGGGAACCAAAAGGCCATCCGGCTTAGTAACTTGTCCGGCCTCTTTCTTATTTCAGGGTATTGACACTAACAGAATAGGGAGTCTCAACCAGTAAGCACATCCCCGGAGGTGAGAAGAGAAGGGTTTCGGCACAGTTTATGTACAGTTCAGATAATATCAAAGCGGTAAAAGCAACATTTTGCACATTTAGTATGAAACATGTAGAAAATCAGATAAAGCCAAATACAACAATATATCTAAGCTCGAATTCTGAACCCTGAACCAAAGTTCTGGGTTCTTGTCCCCAGCAGAGTCGCCAGAGCTGTCACACCTCCTTTTCACCTACACCCCGCAAGGGCATAAAGGAGTTTTTCCACTTCAAGGACAATCAGAACGGGATTTATTATTAAGATTCAGAGTCGCCACTTGGGAGATTAATGGTGTCCCAAGTCACCGGTTTAGAATCCCCAACCGAGGAAATTATGACTCTGTTAACAGTCCGCGAACCAGAAATCCGGGTAAGAAATTCTGTTAACCCGGGAGAAGGTGTTAGGCATTCCCGGGTTCCATGGTTCTAGCACGGTCGCTCAACTGTCATATTTGGCTTATTTATTTGATTTTAGTACATATTCTAACCTATGTGCCTTTTGTTTTAACCACTTTTGCTTTATGTCTTTTAATAAGAATTGCAACGTCGTGAAAATGTATCTCGAACCACGTTACACCAGTGCACCTGTGGCTTTTGACGCATTTCGACTCCGTTGAGATTTAGATTTGGGTCACATAAATGTGCACCCGTATTTAAGAAGGTAAGATTATTAAGAACGCGCCTAAAGGGACTATCGTGTTATTATCTTTGGGGAAGGCCGTGAAATTCCCTAAACGGCCCATCCCGAAGTCTAAGTTTTTTGGTATGTACATTTATCGAGTGCCCCGTAATTTGTTTGCTCTATTTGGCGAGGCTCATCTCATTGCAATTTATTTTAAAGGGGCAAATCCTAAAGCAATCTATAATTTTCTATATTTATTCGTCTCTAATAAAACCCTAACTATTTATTATTGGACCTAATGGTGACTTTGTACTTTATTGCAGCCACTGGGCTCCAAGACAAGCCCAACAAAAGAAAAGTTAAAATCATGTGCACACCATAAACCGACCAAGCAGACCTGGGCCCAGGCCCAAACGTACACAAGCATCCAACTGAGCCTGGGTCGTTCATTGAGGCCCTGAGACTTACTCTTCTTGATAATGGGCTATTGAGCCCAAACGGTTAAGCCAGGCCAAATTCCAATTCAGTTGTATTAGATAATTACTGAAACTTATTCAAGTTGTTCAAAATGCCCCTCAGGTTAACGAAGCACTGATCATTCAACTTCCAATTTAATACTCATATTATTTCACTCATTTAACTGCTAGTGGATTATTAGATAACACTAGGTGAAGAACAAACTGAAAACGACAATAATACTACACAAGATAGACTAATTATGTTTGAATTGACTCCACTCATATTAATAAATCAGCGTTCAGGCTTATCACTTGCAAAATTTAAACTGCTAGTACAGACTGCTTCATGCGAGAGTATTTGAGCAACCTCCTTAACTTGAACTCATGATTAGCACGGATGTCATATGTGATTTTACAGGCGATTGTGAATCCAAACTAGTCCTGATTTTTACTTGTCCATAAAATGTGAAACTAGATCCAACATCAAATCATGCTAAGACTGATCATGCCCACAAAC
>NC_031994.1:72413752-72433120 GCF_001879085.1 Nicotiana attenuata
AAACAGGTTAGCCTACTCGAACACTGGATCGAACGAATTGATAAAAAAATGAGAAGAAATAAAATCAAACTCTAAATTGATTAATCACGAAGAAATATCAATCATGGAGAAGAAACTAACAAAGAAGAACAAGAAAGAACTCACTTATGGGGTCCTAGGGTTCTGCCGCCTCTTAGATTTAACATTCGAGCAACTCCAGTAATATTTGAGCATCACTACCAGTGGATTCTTCATGGGGAGGGGGAGGAGATCATATGATGTCAGTTTGATGTTATTTGGAGTATTTAGGGTTTAGGCCGGATTTTGATTTGAAATTCGAGAACATGCAAGAGGATTCGAATGAAGCTGGTCAGGGGTTTGGGAAGAGGATCTTGGGGAGAACATGTGATGTAAAAATGGAGTCGTTTGGTGGTGGCACCGCCGTGGGCGGCGGAGGCGGCGTCACTGCTTTCGCATATTCGAGCAAATTGGTTAACATTCTAGGGAACATATTTTGGGCATTGGAAAGTGAAGGGGGAGAGGAGTCGATGGTGAAAATTTGGGTGTGTTTGGAGCTTGACCGCCGCCGTGAGCGATTTCCGGCCGGCGGCGGACGGCGGAGGGACGGTGGTAGACGGTGGGGTGACAGTGGGCAACGGTGGTGGTTTTGAGAGACGGTGAGGGTAGGGGGGGTTCTAAGGGGGGGAGGGGTTGTTCGGACAAATTTATACGTGGAGAACCATAGTTCTCCACCGTTGATCTGAAAAACCTCGACGGTCCAGATTTAAAAGGCCGAAACGACGTCGTTTTGGTGAGGGGAGGGTCGGACCGGGTTAGGGACTGTATTGGGCCGGTTTTTGGAGTGATTTTTGTATTGGACTTGCTTGGGTGAAGCCAATTGGGCCCAGATTTGGGCATCTACTTAAGACCATTCTTTCCTTTAATTTTCCAATTAATTTCTTTTTCTTTTCACCCCCTTTTGGTTATTTGTATTTATTATTTCTGATTTTTATAAAATGCTAAACAAAACAAAGACCTAACTATTTAACTCCTAAAATTATTTAAAACTTTATTTAAAGATAAGTGCAACAATTAACAATTAAAAGTGCAAAGAAACTATTTTTTCGCAATTTTCTTTAAATTTCGTTCTAAAACTAATTAATACTAAAATTGTGAAATTAAATCCTAAATGCAAAAAATGCATATTTTTGTGTTTTCATATGAATTAAAATGCATGAATAAAAATGCAACAATTATCAAAAAATGCCACCAAATTCACGAAAAAAATTACAAAATAATAAAGAAATTGTTTTGTTTGAAATTTTGGGAGAGATTTTGCCCAAATATTTGAGAGATTACTCTCAAGATGACCTGACTATCGGAGAGATTACTCTCAAGGTGGCCCAACTATCGGAGAGATTACTCTCAAGGTGGCCTGGCTATCATAGAGATTACTCTCAATGTGACCCGACTATTAGAGAGATTACTCTCAAGATGACCCGACTATCGGAGATATTACTCTCAATATGGCCCGACTATCAAAGAGATTACAAGATGACCCGACTATCGGAGAGCTTACTCTCAAGGTGCCTGACTATCGGAGAGATTACTCTCACGGTGGCCCGACTATCAGAGAGATTACTCTCAAGGCAACCCGACTATCGGAGAGATTACTCTCAAGGTGTGAAGAGATGGATACTCATCCCCGCCCAAAAACCAAATTCCATTTCAGGACACAAAGGTTCATAAGGCATATCGAAGTACAAGTCCACAGAAATATATAGATGGAGAAATCCTCAACATCATATGGCGGACAAATCCATGGCAGCATATAGAAGGGTAAATCCATAAAGAGGCCAACTTAAGGTGCAAAGGGACTTAAATGTCCACCTTAAGATTGGAAAGTTATAGTTCCTTTTAAGGACAAACCCGCAAAGAGGCCAACTTAAGGTGCAAAGGGACTAACATGTCCACCTTAAGATTGGAAAATTAGAATGCTTCAACTCGAAGACTTGGTGGATTTTGCAGAAACTTGAAGACCGACAAACTTGAAGATTTGATGGACTTGAATATTCGACGAACTTTAAGGCTTCAACCTGAAGAGTTTGAGGGCTTAAATATTTTAACTTAAAGATCGGCAATTTTGAGGACCTCAACTTGAAGACTGACAGACTTGAAGACTTCAACTTGAAGACTCAGAGGCTTAAACATTTCGACTTGAAGACCAAAGAACTTGAAGACCGGCAGACATAAAGATTTGCCGAACATGAAGACATAGTGAACCCCCATACTTTAGCGCAAATACTTGGTAGCCTCCGAAAAGACTATAATCGTCCCATTGAAGAAACTGGTTTACCATGGAGGCTTGCCCTCTCTAAGTCATATAAGATCCAAAATTCAATAGAAGAATGATATTTCAGCCTGAATTTCAAGCGTTGGCTGAATGAATTACTTCCATCATACTTCATTTAGACAACGGTTGGGGAAATATGTATCTTTTGGACTTATACGAGTGAACTTAGAATGAAGCTCTAAGCTGCCTACGTACCTCGCTGAAGAGGATCAAGTCATACCGTAGTTCAGAACGAGTGTTTTTTTATGTCCTAATTTTTGCCTAGGCCGCCTCTTTCGAGATTTCAACCTAGCGGACTTTTTTTTTGGGTCGTACATAGTTTAGACTCATGTGGGCCAGGAGTTTAGGAACATGCAGTTTAGGCTTGTGTGTCAAGGAGCGTTGCAACTTTAAAGATAATACTTCTTTAAGAATTTGCCATTGATAAGGCCGATTCTCATGCCATCTGTATCAACCAACTTGTAAGCTACACTTGCATAAGCTTCTTGCACAACATATGGCCCATCTCATTTTGAAGTGAACTTCCTTATAGGTTTATGAGAAGTAATAATGGGTCTTCGTATGGCAAGGACTTGATATCCTACTTGAAAGGATCTTGGGCGAACTCTTTTATTGAAAGCACGAGATAATCGAGCTTGGTAACATTCATGACTCTGTTGATATTCCAAACTCTTCTCATCAAGAGCCTCCAACTCTTCTAGTCGAAGTCGAGAATTTTCTTCATCAGTGATCCCTTCTTGAATAGCTAATCGTAATGAATGTATTTGATGCTCAAGTGGCAAAACGGCTTCAACTCCATAGACAAGTGAATAAGGGGTCACTTGGGTTGGTGTGCATTGACTTGTCCTATATGCCCACAGAGCTTCTTCCATACGGTCATGCCAATCTCGTTTGGAATTGGAGGCAACTTTCTTTAAGAAGTTGCATAGAATCTTGTTGAATGCCTCAGCGAGACCATTGGTAGTAGCATTGTACATAGAAGAGTTATGTTTCTTGAAGCCAAAGAGATCACAAATATTGTCGAATGGCTTGCCATTATCCGTTATTATGTAACGAGGGATGCCAAAGCGATAGATTATGTTTACTCGCATGAAACTTGCAACCTTTTCCTTCTTTACCTCCTTAAGAGCAACAACTTCAGCCCATTTTGAGAAGTTGTTAGTTGCAGCCAAGATGTATAAGTGTCCACTAGAGGAATTTGGCAATGTCCAATAACATACAGTCCCCAAGCGTCAAATGGCCTTGATGCAACAGTCGGATGTAGCACTTCAAGAGGCTGATGAATAAACTTTGCGTGGAATTGCCAAGCCCTACATCTTCAAGCGTAGTCCAGGCAATCTTTTACCATCGTTGGCCAATAATATCCCATACTTTTTTTATGGAAGTGGAGCTTTGGTCCATACTGATGTGATCCACATATCCCAGAATGTGCTTCTTGCAAATCTTGGAGTGCTTCATCTTCCCCTAAGCATCGCAAGAGTACTCCCTCGAATGATCTTCTGTATAGGGTATCTTTATAGTAAAGGAAGTGTGGTGGACGACGGCGGATTTCAATCCTTCTCCTCGGATTTTCTAGAAGTATCCCATAGATCAAGTAATCGATAATAGGTTGTCGCCATTATTCCTTCCCAGTTTCAGAAACAACAACAAGATGCTCGAGTTTATTTTCTTCACTTTCACCCTCATTTGGCGCTGATACTACCGATTTTTGATAGATAGTAACTTGCGATTGATCTGGCAGGGTTAACGATGAAGCTAGGGCAGTTAAAGCATCAGACTTCTTATTTTCTTTCCTAGGCACATGATGAATACTCACATCACCAAGCCACCCTATTAAGTTTTTAGCATAACCATGATATGGCCGTAGTTCAGGTTTCTTTACCTCGTAATTTCCTAAAAGCAGGTTAATCACTAACTGAGTGTCACCAAATACTTCGAATTGCAACCGCTTCATTTCGACAGCCATTTCAAGCCCAAGTATTGATGTTTGATACTCAGCAACGTTGTTAGAGCAGAGTTGTGTCAACGTAAAAGAGTAGGGTAGAACTTTGCCTTAAGAAATACTACGCCAGTACCAGCTTCTTCGCGATGTGCAGCACCATCAAAGTACATCTTCCATAAAGGTTGAACTTCAATGACCATTGCATCCTCATCAGGTAGCTTGTCAGTTAGCTCCCAATCATAAGGTATAGGGTGATCTGCCAAGAAGTCTGCTACTCTTGTCCTTTTATAGCCTTTTGAGGGATGTACACAATTTCAAATTATTGAAACTAGAGGTACCACCTTGCTAGTCGATCACTAAGGACAGGTTTTGACATCACAAACTTGATGGGATTTGCTCTAGAAATAAGACGAACGACATGAGCTTGAAACTAGTGATTCAACTTTTGGATTGAGAAGAGTAGTGCCAAATAGAAATTTTCGATTGGTGAATAAATCAGCTCATTGGTGTCATCATCCTGCTCAAGTAGTAAAGGGAGTTTTCTTCCTTTCACTATTTTCTTGGGCCAACAGCGCTCCAACAGACCTTTCTTGTGCTGAAATATATAGTATCAATGGCTTTCCAGGTATAGGGGCTGCCAAAATTAGAGGCTTCATCAAGTAAGTTTTGATGCTTTCAAAGGCGCTGCTACAAGCTTGGTCCCACTTGAAAGGAACGTTTTTCTTCGTAAGGCAACTGAATGGTTGACACCTTCTAGCTAGGTTTGAGATGAATCTCCTAAGGTATGCTAGCTTTTCTTGCACACTTTTCAATTCATGAATATCGTGAGGCTGGGGCATCTTCAAAATGGCATCCACCTTGGGTTGATCAATTTTGATCCCTCGATGTCGGATAATGAAACCAAGAAACTTTCCAGAAGTAACTCCAAAGGCGCATTTCAATGGATTCATCCTAAGTTGGTACCTCCGGAGCAATTCAAATACCATCCTCAAGTCTTTCAAGTGGTCGCCCCTCTTTCTCGATTTTACCACCAAGTCGTCCACATAGCATTCAACATTCTTATGGAGAAGGTCATCAAAGATATTCTGCATAGCCCTTTGGTAAGTAGCACCGGCATTTTCAAGCCAAAAGGCATTACCTTGTAGCAATAAATACCCTTGGGGGTGCGGAATGCAGTAAGCTATTCATCCTTTGGTGCCATGCGAATTTGGTTATATCCCGACGAACCGTCCATGAAAGACATTGCCTCATAACCAGTAGTAGCATCGATCTTCAACTATGGTATAGGAAGCGGGAATTCATCTTTAGGACACACATTGTTGAGATCCCTGAAGTCAACACACACTCGAATCTGTCCATTCTTCTTCCTTACAGGGACAATACTTGAGACCCATGTTGGGTATTTAACTTCACGAATAAAGCCATCTTCGATGATTTTGTTAAGTTCGATTTTAATCAGGGGAACCAAGTCCGGCCTAAAAAGCCTTTGAGCTTGCTTAACAGGACGAGCACCATTCCTGACTGCAAGGTGGTGGACTGCTACTTTGGGATCCAAGCCAGGTATCTCTTTATAACTCCAAGCAAAGACATCCCTATACTCCTTGAGTAACTCGATAAAAGTTCTTTCTTCATCGACTGCTAGTAAAGCACTTAGAAAAGTGGGCCTCGATTCTTCGTCGGTGCCAAAGATTATTTCTTTCAAAGCGGCATCTGTTGCCTTTACCCTTCTTCAAGTTCAGGCGGAGCATCCTTTTGATCGGCTCCAACTTTATACCACTATAGAGTGGCAAGAGCGGTCGATGCAGCTTTTACCCGAGGGGTCGGGATCGATTTCCACAAAGAGCTAAGATAGGTTTGGAATTGGGTTCCTATCTAATCTAGCAATGTGCGATGTTCTTGATTGCACTTCCAATCATTCTTTGTTTGGTTACTATTCTACTTTAATACTAATGAAGTAGGAAAATAAGCTAAGTATGATATTTTTTTGTGAGGGTTTTCTTAATTGGTAAAAGGCACTAGGGAAGTGACTTACACCTAGGTGAGTATCTAACGGGATCTAAAACTTAGGGCAAATCTGTTATAATTGGGATCATGATATAGCCATTGCACGTAACTACTCACTCTATACCTCTCGGTAGTTTGAGTGACTTTGCCCTAATTGGCTTTCTCAAGCCCAATTGGGTGTTCAAACAATGCAAGCAAAATTGGCTCAATTCGGATATTACCATCTCTAGATTTAACCCTTTAATTGGGGCTATCAATCTCTTGAATGCATCCCAATTCCTTGTTGGCCTAAATTTCCTAGACTTAGTCTCTCTTTCTTAAGAAGAGCCTAAGTCAAAAAGGTACAAATCAGTGTTTGCAACCACCAATTCAATATTTAAAGCATAAATCAAGCCAAATATCATTCACCCATAAACATAAAAGCCCTAAAATTGAAGACCCATAAATACCCACACTAGGGTTGAGCCACAACCCTAGCTAATGGGTTTAGCTACTCATAACTAAAGAAGAAATCAAAGATTTAGATGAAATATAACCCATAAAAAGTAATTACAAGAGAAGAATCTAAGATTAATGGTTATCCAAGCTCTAAAATTACTCAAAATAACAAAAAGCTGCTGTTCACGTGTTCCTCTCACTACAGATGACCTAAAAATCAGAAAAAGAACTATTTATACACAGCAAAATTTTCCGACAAAATTTCCCTTACGAGGGTTCCGCTGACAGCTAAAAATGGACCGCCTCAGCGCTTGGACTACCGCGGTCGCGCGAAAGCAAGCGCGGACCGTGGTTCTTCTCTTTTTAGCTGGTTCTGAAATTGAGTCCGCTGGGAGCGGAAAAACTACCGCATTAGTGCTCCTCCAACCGCGGCCGCGAAATATGAGCGCGGACCGCGGTCTTTAATTTGAGCTCAGGACTGAGTTCTCTGATTCTCACCACCGCTGAGGGAGATAACTTGATCGCGGCCGCGTCAGAGACACCGCTGCCGCGCTATTTCACTGCGGGTAGTGGTAAATTGCAAGCCCAAAATGTACTCTCTGAACCTTGCCACCACTGAGAGCGTAATTGAGACCGCCTCAGCGGTGGACCCTCCGCGTCCGCGTCTGTTTCTTCGCTGTCAGCGCCCTTTTGACTCAGCTTTGAACTTGTGCAGGTTTCACTCCTTTATGAGCTGGTTTTGACTTTCTTTGTCTCTTTTTGACCAAACACTGCAAACAAGCACAATAAGTTAGCTTTCGGGAATACTTGTGCACACTTTTAATCCGAAACCTAAGCAAAAAGGAGCATAAAATAGGCTAGAATCCCTAGTTATCAACTCCCCCAAACTTAAGCTTTTGCTTGTCCTCAAGCAAACAAAGTAATTCCCACCTCCTCAAGATAAAGGAAAATTTCAGCTGTCCTAAAGTAACCTCATCTAGCATCAATTGCGACTAACAATTGCCCTCAACTCAAATACATCATTAACAATACACAACCTTTTTAGCACCATGGCTTTAGTGCAACACAAAAGCATCAAGAGTTGACTCAACTCATCAAGGAAACTCTTTCTATTACATTGGTCGTTATGGAACCCAAACTCATACTCAACTCTCCATAAGCAAACCTCACTTTTAGATTATAGCACCCGGAATGAGGATTGTGGAAAATGCACTCATCTCTCTCAAAAGAAGGTCACAAGTCCGGCTCTAAGTACCATAAGCTTGCCCCTTATATGAGTCACCACTAATGTAAGATCACTCAACTCAAGATCAAATAGGGCTTTTGCGGGAATGTAATGAAGGCTTTTGGTTCAGGGTAGGATATATTGGTCTATGAAGGTTTCATCTTTCCTTAAGCACTTCATTTTCTTCATTTTGGCTCACATTTTCTTGACTCTTTGAGTCATTTACTTCTTCTTTAGGGGCTAGAGAGACACACTGTCACTCTTTCTTGTTCATGTCAATCCTTTTTCTCCTTTCTAGTCTTTCCAAGCCTTTCATCTTTACTTTTATTGAATCCCTTCATTTCTTCCACATTATTCACTTTCTTTTTGACTTTATGGCTTTTTTTTTCTGCCTTTCCTTTTCTTTATTTTGTACCTTTTTATCATTTTTTTGCATTCCTCGTCTCTCCCCCAAACTTATGCTTTTGTCTTGTGCTAAGGAAAGATCGGGTGCCAAGAGATGATCATTTCAGAACGGATAAAGGCTTGTATCATGGTTATTGAAAGAATAAGGGTTATGGCTCAACGGGGTTGACTAGGGATATCATCATTGGTGGGCTATGGATGTTTTCAAGTCTCAATTGGGATCAAGGAGAGCCTATAATCACTTCTCAAGCCGAGCTTCACTTAGGATTTCGCCTAGACAAACATTCAGGGAAAGTTCTAGACTTATTGGCACGTGACTTGGACTTGCAAATCAATACCTCACCACACAAGCTATAGGATTGCTAAAGAGACAGAGTCGGGCGCCCATAACAACCTTAGCTAAGATTTGAGCAACACAAATGGTTCCGAGAAACCACTCGATGATTGTTTAGTCAACACAAGAGTCTCAAGGTCACAACTATCACCATCCTATACACACCAATTTATTTTTAACCATAAGGTCAAAGGTAAATGTGTTAGGCCCAAGTGAAGCTTTGCTTGAGGCACTATTTCTCACTAGCTACTATCTACTCAAAAACGAAAAGAAAACAGGCTCAAACCCTTAAGAAGGTTGTCATGCCATCCATCATCGGGAAGAGCCACCAGGTTCACACAAACTCCACCTTTGGAAAGAACCGTGGCATTAAGAAAACCAAAGGCTTATTGATCACAAAAACTTGTAAATAAGAAGCTACGAACCGAAAAAGAAGCTACTAAATGAAATAAGAAGCTATGCTATTAAGGAAAGTTGCAAAAGAAGTTATGAAGTAAAATGCGAAAAGTAAACTAAATATGTACAATAGGGGATTTAGACGAATATACATAAGAGGGGATGAATATATACTTGGAAAAGTAACTTTATATACATACCGAAGTTGAAAAATAATGAAGAGTAAAGAAAATAAATGGTAAAGTTATATACATACCAAAAGTGCAAAATAAGAATAAAGAAAAATAGTATCATCATTACAACCCAACTGTCAAATCATCAAAATAGGACCACTCCCTCAAATGAAAACTAGCATTGTCCTCAATGCTAAATAACCAAAAATAAGATCAAAAAGGGGTTGGAGAGTAAAGAAAACTCCCTATTGGTCCTCTGTCTGTTTGGAGTCCTGTGGATGGGTGCCTGGATCACCTGGCACGGGGTCCTGTGGTGGCCTGAAACACCTCCCTCAGGGTCCTCCAGCTGAATCTCCACATCATCAACCTGGGGCATCACTCTCTTCCTCCTGGGCTCTCCCTCAGTCTCGTGCTCCTGAACCTGCTCTGCCTGAGCTGCTGGTACCAGATCCTCCAATAAAAGCTCCAATGGTAAGTCGCCAGCTGCCTTCATCTTCTCCACCTCTCCCCTCAAATGCTTCACTGACTCCTTTGAGGCCCGAGTCTTTTTCAGCTTCTTTGTGTGCTTGCTCAGCTCCTTAATTGAATTTCCTTGAACTGCAAGAGCATCCATGATAAGCTTTTGGTTGTCCAGTAGCTTCTTCTGGTTGTCCAGAAGCTCCTTGAGAGTTTCCTCCACTAAAGCTAGCACTTGGGGCTGTGCAGGAACTGACTGGGCTGCCACTGAACTGGATAGTATAGACAGCTTAGAAGTTGTTGCCTGCATCCAGTTGTTAATGCTGGAGAGTGTTTGGTTCAACCTATGAGCAGTCAACGGGTATGCTGACGAGGAGGGCACTGAGGTAGGTGTGGAAGTAGATGGTCCTGAGGGGGCTGTGGTATGGCAGTGGGAGGCTGAGAAGTAGTGACTACCACTGCTGGCTCTTCAGACTGGCCAGTAGAAGTAGTAGCTTTTCCCTTGGATTTGGGGTTGCCTGGACCTTGAAGGCCGTACCATGAGAAGGGCTTCTTGGGCTTCACCTTGATATCAAAATCGTAGAATTCCTTGACTAGGTGCTCATTAGCATCCAACACCTTGCTAGTGAAGTAGTCCCACCCCACTCTTTCATTAAAGTGCTGCTTCACATTGGGGTTGTGGGGCAAAAGAACCCGCTCTATAAACTGGCGCTCATGTATGAGTGACGTTTGAGGCCACCACTCCCTGAATTTGTGATATGCCAGCTCACTGACAAACATCCGTTGCCACACCTCCGGGTTTCTTGTCCTCTCCAAGTCTCCAGTCTGGGCATCCCCCCCTCTCCCGTCATCCGGTACCTCAACATCTATATCTATGGAATCCTATCCAGGTGACGAAGCTGTAGGTGAGGCTGAAGCTGAGGACTCACTACTCTCCGCTAAGCCATCAGACGACTCAGAAGAAGCAGGAGAAGTAGGAGAGGCTGGGGGTGTAGGATCATCTATCGGTCTCAATCTCCCCGGGAAGTTTGGTACATGTGTGGGCACCGAGTCACCCTCTGAGGCCTCCCGAGAGGGAACATACTCACTCCCCTCGGAGTGGGATGCAGCTTTGTCTACAACTCTAATATCTTTCCTCATTTGCCCAATTGATTTCTGTATTGCTGGGGTTAACTTAAGTTGTCCTCGTCCCCTACCCCGGTAGGACTCTGCTTTCCCTTTTTGTTTCTCACCGCCTCATCTAGATTTAACCATTGTCTGCAAACATAATCAGTGGAAGATTGTTAGTACTGGTGCTAGAAGAAGCAATGAAGAAAAGCAGAAGAACAGTTAACAGTGCTGGAACAAGTTGCAGACCGCTGACAACGGATAAAGAAGCGCGGCCGCGGAATGAGCACCACTGACCGCGAAAAATGCTGCGTGGCCGCGGAGGTATGGGGATCAGACTACCCACCCCCTGATTCTATTGCACCACTGAGCGTGGAAAATTGGGCACGTCCGCGGAGGTTGCACCGCTGTCAGCGGAAAACAATCACGGCCGCGGACCCTTATTAGTTACTTCCTTTGACCTGAGTACCGCTGACCGCGAAAAAACATCCGCGGCCGCGGATTTCAAAGTTGGCCTGAGCAATCCTAGGGTTTCAATTTTTCATGCATTTAGCGGTCATTATCTATACTAATAACCCAAACTAGCTATTAAGTCATCAACCCTAACTATTTAAGCCTAATTTAATTAACCCTAGGTCAAAATTAAGAGAAAAGAAGAACAAGAAGTAAAAACTAACAATAAAAGAAAAACAAGTACAAAATTAAAGAATAATGAAGGAGTGAAATTACCAGATGTGAAATGAGTGAGGAAAAATGGACTTTAATTGTGTGTTTGTGCAGATTAGGGCTCAGATGAACAGTGAAATTTTAGCTTGAATGTGAAAGGATCGAAAAGGGTAAAAGGCTTCATGATCTCCTATTTATAGAAAACACCTTGGGACCCACACAACTTACCTGGCGTGGCCGTGGAAAATCACCGCGGTCCATGCTTATGTCGAACAGAAGGGCTACTTGATTGAAACTACCGCTGAGAGCGGAAAATGACACGCTGTCGCGGAAAGGCATCACTCTTAGCGAAAAATAGCACCGCGGACGCGGATGAAACTTCAGAGAAGTCCCATTTTTGACTTTTCAATCCCGCATCCGCAACCAAATTACGCCTCCGCTATAAGGCCACCGCTGACCGCAAAAAATGGATCGCTGGCAGCGGTCCAACTTTAGAGTCTGCCAAAATTTTCCAGCTTTGTCCTGCATTGCATCAAACATTCCTACACACATATCACAACCAATTAGTCAAAAACAAATCCTACACTAAGAAGAAAATCAAAAAGAAGAAAAACATATGGGTTGCCTCCCAAGAAGCGCCTGATTTAACGTCGCGGCACGACACAGGTTACCATCAATCATTTGAGATGGATCATTGTCACCAAGTGGCTGTCATCAAACTTGCCAAGATATTGCTTCACTCTGTGCCCATTAACTCGGAAGATTTCACCATTTTTGTTTTTCAAATCAAGAGCACCAAAAATGGAGTCACAAGCACCACCTCAAAAGGACAACTCCATTTTGACTTGAGCTTTCCCGGAAACATTCGTAACCGGGAGTTGAATAAGAGAACCAAGTCACCTTCTTTGAATTCCTTGCCACGGGCATACTTGTCATGTAAGTGCTTCATCTTGTCCTTATACAAGGACGAGCTGGAATAGGCATGAAACCGGAACTCATCAAACTCATTGAGTTGCTCCACCCGGAGATTCGCTGCAATATCCCATTCAAGATTTAACTTCCTCAAAGCCCACATGGCCTTGTGCTCTAACTCAATCGAGAGATGGCAAGCTTTCCCGAATACCAACCGGTACGGAGACATACCAATTGGAGTCTTGTAAGAAGTCCTGTAAGCCCATAAAGCATCATCCAGTTTCTTTGACCAGTCAGTCCTATTTGCATTAACCGTCTTTGACAATATTCTCTTTATCTCCCTGTTGGAGACCTTAACTTGCCCACTAGCCTGAGGATGATAAGGGGTTGAAACCTTGTGATTGACACCATACTTTGCAAGCAAAGTGTCAAATGCCTTATTGCAGAAATAAGAACCCCCATCACTGATGATTACTCTAGGAGTGCCAAACCGAGTAAAGATATTTTTCTTGAGAAAAGACACCACACTCCGGGCTTCTTTGTTGGGTAAAGCCACAGCCTCAACCCACTTGGAAACATAATCAACGGCCACCAGAATGTATGTGTTACCACATGAACACACAAGAGGTCCCATGAAGTTAATGCCCCACACATCAAATATGCCAACCTTAAGAATAGTGGTGAGAGGCATTTCATCCTTCTTTGAAATTCCACCTGCTCTCTGACACTTATCACATCTCTTCACTAGCTCACCCGCATCCTTGTACAATGTAGGCCAATAAAAACCACAGCTAAGCACCTTTGAAGCTGTCCTCGCCCCACCATGATGACCACCATAGGGGGAGGAATGATAAGCATCCAGAATACTCATTTGCTCCTCTTCCGGAACACATCTTCGGATCACACCATCATTACAGATTTTGAACAAATAAGGCTCATCCCAGTAGTAGTCCAAGCTATCCCGTTTAAGCTTCTTCCTTTGGTTAGAAGAGAGCTCACACGGAATAATACCGGTCACAAGAAAGTTGGCAACATCCGCGAACCAAGGCATGCTATTAACAGATACGGACAAGAGTTGCTCATCAGGGAAGGAATCATTAATTTCGAGACCATCACGGGGCCTCCCCTCCTCCTCCTCCAAGTGGGACAAGTGGTCCGCCACTTGGTTTTCACACCCTTTTCGATCAACAATCTCAAGGTCAAACTCTTGAAGAAATAGAACCCATCTCATCAACCGAGCTTTGGAATCCTTCTTTGTAATCAAGTAACGGAGTGCTGTATGGTCAGTATGAACTATCACCTTGGCCCCCATGAGATATGGCCTAAATTTTTCCATTGCAAACACAATTGCTTGCAACTCTTTTTTGTTTTGCTTGCATAATACACCGGGTGACACATCTTGTTTACTCTTTGACCCAAGACCACTCCTACCGCAACATCACTTGCATCACACATGAGCTCGAAAGGTAAGCTCCAGTTGGGTGCGGTAATAATATGAGTGATTGTCAATTTGTACTTGAGAAGTTCAAAAGCTTTCATGCATTCATCATTAAACACGAACTTTGCATCCTTTTCCAATAATTTGTGCAAAGGATTCACTACCTTAGAAAAGTCTTTGATAATTCTTCGGTAGAACCCCGCATGCCCAAGAAAACTCCTAACCCCCCTTGACTGAAGTAGGAGGAGGAAGCTTTGAAATCACTTCAATCTTAGCCTTGTCCACCTCTATTCCTTTTTTTGAGATCTTATGGCCGAGGACAATGCCCTCCTCGACCATAAAGTGGCATTTTTCCCAGTTAAGCACAAGATTTATCTCTTCACACCGTGCTAACACCTTGTCAAGATTCTTCAAACACTCATCAAAGGATTCCCCCACAACACTAAAATCATCCATAAATACTTCCACGAAGTCCTCCACCATGTCTGTAAAGATGGCCATCATACACCGCTGGAAGGTAGCCGATGCATATCACAAACCGAATGGCATCCATGAAAATACAAAGGTCCCGTACGGGCATGTGAATGTGGTTTTCTCCTAATCTTCCGGAGCAATCAAAATTGGGTTGTAACCTGATTACCCATCCAGAAAACAGTAAAAGGCAAGCCCAACAAGTCTATCTAGCATTTAGTCAAGAAAGGGCAATGGAAAATGATCTTTACGGGTCACTTTATTCAGCTTGCGGTAGTCCATGCACACCCCCCATCCGGTGACAATCCTGGTGGGAATCAACTTATTTTGCTCATTGGTAACCACAGTCATACCACCCTTCTTCGGCACACATTGCACCGGTGAAGTCCAAGAACTATCCGAGATGGGGTACACAACCCCTGCATCAAGCCACTTGATCACCTCCTTTTTGACAACCTCTTGCATAGCCTCGTTCAACCTCCTTTGATGTTCCACGGAGGGCTTGGAATCATCTTCAAGTATAATATTGTGCATGCAAAAGGCAGGGCTTATTCCCCGAATATCAGCTAGAGTCCATCCAATTGCCTTCTTCCTTCTTTAGAGCACCTCCAGTTTGGCATCTACCTGCATGTTAGTAAGACAAGAAGAAAGAATAACAGGTAAAGTTGAACTAGGGCCCAAGAATTCATACCTGAGGTATGAGGGCAAAGGCTTCAACTCCAAAATGGGAGGTTCCTCAATTGAGGGCTTTGTTGGCGGAGTCTTTCTATTCTCAAGATCCAAAGAGAGCTTACAGGGCTCATAAGAATAAGAGCATATTCCGTGCAAAGCATTGACATACTCCACCCTACCTTCATCCTCATTCACTCAAGGTTCAACAATACTGCTTCTAAAGGATCCTCCACATTGATCATGGAACTAGTATCATCAACTATCACCTCCGTGACAAGATCCACAAAAGAGCACACTTCAGTACTATTCGGCCACCTCATTGATTTGCACACATGAAAGACCACTTTTTCATCACCCACCCGGAAGGCGAGCTCCCCTGCTTCCACATCAACCAATGCCTTCCTAGTTGCTAGGAAAGGTCTTCCCAAAATTATAGGCACCTCATAGTCGACTTCGCAGTCGAGAATCACAAAATTAGCAGGTAAGATAAAATTTGTCCACCCGGACAAGAACATCATCAATAATACCAAGCGGCCTCTTCATAGTTCTATCTGCCATTTGCAATCTCATTGAAGTAGCTCTCGGTTGACCAATACCCAAAGTTTTGAACACGGAGTAAGGCATCAAATTGATACTTGCTCCCAAATCACACAATGCCTTTGCAAAATTCGCACTCCCAATGGTACATGGAATGGTGAAAGCGCCAAGATCTTCAAGTTTTGGAGCCATTGAGTGCACAATTGCATTTACTTGATGAGTCATTTTAATGGTTTCACAATCCATAGATCTCTTTTTAGTCACCAAATCTTTCATAAACTTGGCGTAACCCGGAATTTGCTCAAGAGCTTCCACCAAAGGAACATTGATTGACAAGCTTTTCATCATCTCAATAAACTTCTTAAATTGGTTTTCATTATTTTGCTTTGCAAGTCTTTGAGGGTAAGGTGGATGAGGCCTTGGTAAAGGAGCCTTGGCTTTAGGCACAACCGTTTCCAGCATGTCTATTACGTGTTCCCTAGACGGGTTCACGTCATTTTGAGTCTCCACCTCATTTTCATGAATATCAATTCTTATATCCGCATTCAAATTTTCTTCACTCACTTGCTCATCAACTATAGGAACATCATCATCTTGCACTTCAACCTCATCACTCACAACTTCCTTTTGCTTGGAGGTATTCACATCACCACCTCGACCGCTTCTTGTGATCACCGACATTGCATGCCCGGTATTGTTTCCACCCTTCGGGTTTACTACTGTATCACTAGGTAGAGCCCCCTTAGGGCGAGTATACAATGATTGCAAAATCTGGCCAAGTTGAACCTCCAAGTTTCGGATTGAAGTATTGTGAGATGCCAACTGGGCGTCAGAGTCGGTGTTCTTTTTCATCATTTGTTCAAACATCATCTCGATCCTCCCCATCTCATTGTTTGACGAGCTAGGACCTTGAGATAGAAATGGAGGCGGGTTGTTTGGTTGTTGATACATTGGAGGCCTTTGAAAGCCTTGCCCCCGATTCCCTTGATTGCCATTATTCCAACCCCCTTGGTTGTTGTTTCCTCCCCAGTTGTTGTTGTTGCCACCCCAGTTGCCCTAGTTGTTCTGGTTGCCCCAATTCTGATTGTTGTTCCCCCAGTTGCCATTTCCTTGTTGGTTTTGATCCCCCAATTTCCTTGGGATCTCCACTATTGTGGTTGGTTAGGAGCATTGCCCCTTTGTCCTTGATAATTGTTCACGTACTGCACTTCTTCACTTTGCTCATCATACCCATCATTTTGGTTGAAACGACCACTACCTTGCTCATATTGATCCGGACTTCCCTGACTTTGTTGACCTCTTTGTCGCCTCTTGTTGACCAACATGTTTACACCTTCCATAGCATTTACTTGTCTCGGCGCTTGAACTTGCTGTAATTGTGCTTTTGCCAACTGGTTCATTATTGTAGTCAACTCCGCTATTGCTTGACCATGGTCGTGAAGCTCTTTGTGCAAGTGAATGACTGTGGGATCACCCTGTGGAACATTAGCTCGACTTTGCTAAGCTGAGGAAGTATCTGCCATCTCATCCAATATCTCACACGCCTCAGCATAAGGTGTGTTCATAAAATTTCCCCCTGCTAGTTGGTTCACTACACACTGATTGGTCGTGTTAATGCCACGGTAAAATGTCTGCTGGATCATTGCTTCGGTCATGTCATTGTTCGAACATTCCTTCACCATCGTCCGATACCTTTCCCATATTTCATGAAGTGGTTCATTAGGTTCCTATTTGAAGGCGAAGATCTCATCTCTCAAAGTCGCCATATGCCCCAGTGAGAAAAACTTAGCTATAAACTTGTCCGCCAACTCATCCCACGTAGTGATGGAATGGTTGGGAAGTCTTTCGAGCCAGTCCAAAGCTTTCCCTCGAGTGAGAAAGGGAACAATCTCAATCTTAATGCATCCTCCGACACATTAGTCTGCTTGCTTCCCCAACAGGTATCCACAAAGCCTTTAAGATGTTTATATGCATTTTGATGGGGGGCACCGGTGAAGTACCCTCGCTGCTCCAATAACGTCAACATCACATTTGTTATTTAGAAATTGCCCGCCCGGATTCGGGGTGGGACAATTGCACTTGCGTATCCTTCATTTGGAAGCACCCGAGGAGCGACTCTTGGAGGAACTGGGGGAGGCTTTGGAATGTTGTCATTGGCCTGGCGGCCTCTTCTTTGACTTTGAGGTACTAGAGGCACCTCATCCTCACCATTATCATCTACCTCCTCCCCCGGAACATTTCCAATAGGATCATTGTTTGCCATGTTGTACCTGAATTGATTAACTCACACAAATTAGTAAAACAGAAAGAAAGAAAAACAAGACACAAAACTAGTTAGATAGATAGCCAAAACCATTTAGCTCCCCGGCAACGGCGCAAAAAATTGATCGGCTCCAACCCTATACCACTATAGAGTGTCAAGAGCGGTCGATGCAGCTTTTATCCGAGGGGTCGGGATCGATTTCCACAGAGAGCTAAGATAGGTTTGGAATTGGGTTCCTATCTAATCTAGCAATGTGCGATGTTCTTGATTGCACTTCCAATCATTCTTTGTTTGGTTACTATTCTACTTTAATACTAATGAAGTAGGAAAATAAGCTAAGTATGATATTTTTTGTGAGGGTTTTTGATGTTTTATACGTCAATACCACACAAGAGAGGGGGTGATTTGTGTGGTACCCAATTTTTCGCTTAAACTGCTTCTGGAAGGACCTGGTTCTTCTATGTGTTCCAACTACTACTGTTGCGGAATAATAAATACAGAAAATAAAGAACACAGAGATTTTACGTGGAAAACACCCGGCTCAAAAGGTGAAAAAACCACGACCTACTACTCAGTAGGATTTTGCCCAACACTTCACTAAATCACTGAGCCAAAACAGCATTTACAAAACTCTTTGTAAACCTAAGGATTACCTCTAATCCCGTTGTAGCAACCAGCCTCTAACTGTTGCGACAACTTCAAATTAACTCTAACTTGAATACTCAAAATACCTATTACAATTGCTTCTAGATAAAGCTGAAAGGTACAATATGAAAACACCTACTAGAATTGAACTAGAAATAAAGAAAGATACATAAAAACTCTTTATGGAAGCTGGTTCTTCAATCTGGGTTTCATGTAGCTTCAGGTTTGCTACACTTGAACTCACACACGAACTGCTTGCAAAAAGCCTTGCTATTTTGCTCCCAATTCACGTTTAACTTCTGTGTTTTTGTGCAACACATGTAATGTGAGAACATCCTGCAATTTATAGAGTTAGTAGATGAAGAAATAACTAGAGTTCTGATGCAACTCTTCCTTGGTGGAAGAGTTCTAGTTGATTTCAACTTCTAACTCCTTCCCTATCTTGGATAGTGTTCTCTTTGATTAAGGACTCCTTCTCCTTATCAATTATGCAACCTTTTCGATCAGGAAATATTAAATACACCAAGTTAAGCTTATCTTCTTCACGTGCAACCCACATGCTTGAATCTGCCCGTTTTTGTGCACCTGAGTGATGGATCTGGTTCATCCTGAGTTCCTTTGTCAGTCTTCAAAACAAACCTTTACTTGGGCCAACAAATTCCCCCTTTTTGATGATGACAAACTCAGTGCTTTTCATACAATCATACACTTAGGCCCTGCCAGAACTCAGCTCAACATCAACACAATGTTAGAAACATTTTTCCTTTTTATCACTTATCATCAAGGACCAGGTACATTAGGTTACAAACATCACTGTTCAAAGTGTAAACATCACTAGTTTAAAGCACAACCTTTTCCCCCCCTTTTGGCATCATCGAAAAGTTGCATAAAAAATGTGAGATAACCATATTTCAAAGCTTACTCATGTCTACTAGGGCTACTTCAAATGCAA
>NC_031994.1:72434214-72439621 GCF_001879085.1 Nicotiana attenuata
TGTTTGAAGATGAAAGAGAATGAGAGTTTTTTTAACCGCTTGAGAGAGATGAAGTAAGGATACACTAAAGCTGATCAATATAGAGGGGAATAATTGATGGGGTTACTACAGTTTTTCAGACTCTTAGAAGTTTTAATCAAACTGAAGTTCAGCTTTGAAGAGACATTGGAGTGTATCCCTAGAATCTAGGTACTTACATTCGGTTGGGACTCTTTTAAACGGGACTGGTTCACTTGTAACGGATAAGTCCAAAAGAAGTTTGGTATTTGGTAGGACTCTGCTCATGATCCAAATATAGTTATTTCAAATTATGCAGAGTGTAGAAAACATACCGTGTTATCTTGATGAACCATGTTCTTCACTGAAAATTCTCTTGTGTAAGTCTAAATTTGCCAAAATAGAGAAAATATCATTAGAGATTAATGAGTCATTTTAGAACATGGCACAAGAGTATACTATGGAAAGTATGAGACTGAGCAAGATTTAATCGAATTATACCATTTACTGACTTTCTAACCAAAATTTGTTTTTCAATTTTTTCATTTTTTTTCGTTTAACCTTGAACCGGTCCTTTTAGGTGATCTTAATCATCCCTAATTCCAACCTGTCCCTCTCAAAGTGATCTCTACCTAAGGCTTTTGTGAAGATGTCAGCAATTTTCTTGTCAGTAGCACAAAACTCCATAGTGATCAAGCTTTTCTCATAGTTGTCCCTCAAAAAATGGTGTCTAACATCTATGTGCTTAGTTCTCTTATGATGAACCAGATTCTTAGTCATACTAATAGCACTAGTGTTATCACAGAAAATAGGAATACGACCTACTTCAATACCAAAATCTACCAACTGCTGTTTGATCCATAGTAATTGAGCACAACACGAAGCAACAACAACATATTCAGCTTCAGCAGTAGACAAAGCCACTGAATTTTGCTTTTTAGTAGCCCATGACACAAGACATGAACCAAGGAAGTGTGCCATACCTGAGGTGCTCTTCCTATCCATAAGGAAACCTGCATAATCAGCGTCAGCATATCCCACCATGTTAAAATTACTACCTTTTGGATACCAAAGGCAAAGGTCAGTGGTGCCTTTCAAGTATCTCAAAATTCTCTTGACAGCAGTCAAGTGGGACTTCCTTGGATTTGCTTGAAATCGAGTACAAAGACCTATACTGAAAACAATGTCAGGTCTGCTAGCAGTAAGATACAAATGAGAACCAATCATTCCCCTATACAACTTCTGATCAACAGATGAACCAGGTTCATCTATATCCAATTTCGTGGATGTTGCAATAGGAGTGTCAATTTCTTTGGATGTTCTTTCCTGGTTTTGTTACTGAGGAATAGGTTCATGGACAGGTTCCCTCGAGGTTTGAGGATCAGTTCCTCTCTAGTTAGTTCCCCCTGTCATGTTGCCATGGGTGGAGGGACCTGTTCCATCACCTGTTCCTTCCAGTGATGCATCTTCAGGCTGAACTGTGGTTTCACCATTTGAATTTCTTATCAGCCCAATCTCTTCATTATCTTGTTCCTGCCTCTCAGAAAGGATGTTAGTTTTAAAAAAAATAACATATACATTTTTTCTACACACATAGTTCTTTTACTGTATATCTTATAAGCTTTACTATGTGAAGAATATCCCAAGAATACTCCCTCATCACTTCTGGGATCATACTTACCTAGGGAGTCTTTGCCATTATTGTGCACAAAGCACTTGCATCTAAATGCTCTAAGATATAATATATTTAGCTTTCTCCCTTTAAGTGACTCATAGGGAATCTTCTTAACAAGAGGTCTAGTCATGCAACTATTTATGATGTAGCATGATAAAATTCAGCAAACATAGCATTTTTAAATTCAGTTCCATGATCAGAACTAATTGGTGCAAGTTGATTACCTAGTTGTTTCTGAGTTTTTCTAACAAAAGAAGTAAACATGTCAAATGCTTCATCTTTAGATGTTAAAAATAATGTCCAAGTAAACCTAGAGTAATCATCAACAAGCACCATCACATGTCTTTTACCACCTCTGCTTAATATTCTCATTGGACCACAGAGATCCATATGGACCAGTTCCATCGTTCTGGTGGTACTTACCACTTTCTTGCATTTAAAAGGGGATCTTACCTACTTCTCCCTTGCACAAGCCTCACAAACTTTGTCTTCCTTGAACTTGATGTTAGGCAGCCCTATCACCAGGTCCTTGGAGACTAATTTGTTGAGTTGACTCAGACTTGCATGTCCAAGTCTCTTGTGCCAAAGGAGGGGATCATTGTCTAAGACACTTAAGCAAGTTAGTTCATTTTCTGAGAGAGTAGACAAATCTTACAATGTAAATATTGTTAACTCTTTTTCCCTGCAAAACAATCTTGTCAATGGTAATATTAATCACAAAATATTTGGTAGTGGTGAATGCTACCAAGTTACCCTTATCACATAATTGTGATACACTGATTAGACTGTACTTTAGGCCATCTATCAAGTAGACATTCTCAATAGAGTGAGAATCAGTCTTACCTACCTTTCCAACCCCAATGATCTCACCTTTCTTTTCATTTCCAAAGGAGACATTACCTCCTTTGAGGTCCTCAAGTGAAAGGAACTGGTTCTTGCTTCTTGTCATATGCTTTGAACAGCCACTATCCATGTACCATATTTGGCTGCTCCCCTTTACTTGGACTCGCGAAAGGAAATTAGGGGTTAGTCTTAGGAACCCAAACTAGTTTGGGTCCCTTTCTATAGGCAAAAGGGCGAATCAAATTCTTTTTAGCCCAACCTGGCAACCTATTTTTCCCTTGAACAAATTCATTATTCTTTTGACTAGCCTTTTCTTTTGCAATACATTCACTTTTATAGTGACCAGTTTTACCACAGTGTGTGCAAATTTTTTTCTCAAGAAGTGTGAGGTACTTACTTTTGGGATCCTACTTAGGTGCAGGGGTCCCATATCCAAGACCTCTCTTATTGCTACTATGGTGTTCATGTAGCCATGAAAGTACATCGGAGGACCTATTCCATTTACAGATTCTTTCTAGCTTGTGCGTAACCTTGTTTAGATCCTCCTTAAGGACGCTTATCTGCTCATCTCTTTTGTACAACTCATCTTTCATTTTTCCTACATTTTCTTCTAAAGTGAGTTGTGTGTGATCAGATTTCTTTTTACCAGTTCCTAATTTCAATTTTAGATTTCAGATTTAAGCTCTAGGACTGTGGTGTCAAGTTCATGAACCTGGTTCTTTAACTCAGCATTTTTACTTACACTTTCACTAGCCCTAAGTTCCAGATTTTTGTACTTAGCTTTCAAAATCACACACTCCTTAGACAGCTGTTTGTTTTCATTGTTTAGATCCTCAGATTCATCAATGAAATCCAGGAGTAACTCAGATAGCCTTTCTTTAGACAAAAATTTAATCTTGTCTTTGAGATGAATTATACTTACCTCTGATTCCTCATCGGATTCTCCAATTGCCATAAGTGCTTGTTCATCTCCATCTTCATCCTCTGAGTCCTCATCTGAGCTTTCTCCCCAGGCAGCAACCATAGCCTTTGTTGATCCTTTGTTCATCTTGGGTTGAACCTGTTCCTTCTTCCTGTTCCTTCGTTCAGCCCTTTCTTTCTTCCACTCAATTTCCCATTGAGGATAGTTCTTGATCATGTGATCAGTCTTACCACACTTATAGCTACCCTCA
Organism: Nicotiana attenuata; assembly: GCF_001879085.1. NCBI lineage: Eukaryota > Viridiplantae > Streptophyta > Magnoliopsida > Solanales > Solanaceae > Nicotiana > Nicotiana attenuata. The sequence continues at coordinate 72,437,902 of NC_031994.1, forward strand.
TTGGTCTGTTTCTCTGGAGCTCTTGTCTTGTTGAAGGTTGTACCTCTTGCAGAACCCTTTCCTCTAATCAGGTACTTTTTGAAATCTCTAGTGATCATAGCCATCTCATCATCTTCCAGTTCTGAACCTTCAACAATTCTGAGAGCTAAGCTTCTCTCCTTCTTGGGTGTATCCATCTTCATGGTTTGCCTTCTCATTTCATAAGCAGTAAGATTTCCAATCAATTCATCCAGTCTGAGAGTAGAAATATTCTTGGATTCCTGAATGGCAATTATTTTGCTTTCCCATGTGACTGGCAGAACCCTTGTCAGAATTTTCTCAACCTTGTCTTCTTCAAGAATAATCCTTCCAAGAGATTTAAGTTCATTTGTCAGTGTAGTGAACCTAGTATACATTTCTTGAATTGTTTCTCCTTCCTTCATAGTAAAGTTCTTATATTGAGAATACAACAGTGTTCCTCTTGACCTCTTTACTTGAGGTGTTCCTTCATGAGCCACTTGCAAGGTGTCCCAGATTTCCTTAGCAGTGGTACAACTTTGAATTCTGTTGTACTCATCAGGACCTAGTCCATACACAAGCCATTTCTTGGCTTTAGCATTTTTCTCCCACTTCCTCAGGTCTTCAGCAGTGCAGTCAGCCCTTGTCTTTGGCAGATCAACTCCTTCAGCATTCTTCTTTGTGGTTACTAGGGGACCATCAATGACTATGTCCCAAAGTTCATAGTCTTCCCCTATAATGTGATCTCTATTCCTGTTCTTCCACCAAGAATAGTACTGACCATTAAAAAGTGGAGGCCTGGCAGTGGATTGCCCTTCCCAGTTTCCAGGTGGTGCACTCATGTTGATCTTCTCCTAAGGTGTTAGCCTCTTCAAGGATAACCTGCTCTGATACCAATTAATGTTTTATACGTCAATACCACACAAGAGGGGGGGGGGGGTGATTTGTGTGGTACCCAATTTTTCGCTTAAACTGCTTCTGGAAGGACCTGGTTCTTCTATGTGTTCCAACTACTACTGTTGCGGAATAATAAATACAGAAAATAAAAAACACAGAGATTTTACGTGGAAAACACCCGGCTCAAAAGGTGAAAAAACCACGACCTACTACTCAGTAGGATTTTCCCCAACACTTCACTAAATCACTGAGCCAAAACAGCATTTACAAAACTCTTTGTAAACCTAAGGATTACCTCTAATCCCGTTGCAGCAACCAGCCTCTAACTGTTGCGACAACTTCAAATTAACTCTAACTTGAATACTCAAAATACCTATTACAATTGCTTCTAGATAAAGCTGAAAGGTACAATATGAAAACACCTACTAGAATTGAACTAGAAATAAAGAAAGATACATAAAACTCTTTATGGAGCTGGTTCTTCAATCTGGTTCATGTAGCTGCAGGTTTGCACACTTGAATCACACACGAACTACTTGCAAAAAACCTTGCTATTTTGCTCCCAATTCACGTTTAACTTCTGTGTTTTTGTGCAACACATGTAATGTGAGAACATCCTGCAATTTATAGAGTTAGTAGATGAAGAAATAACTAGAGTTCTGATGCAACTCTTCCTTGGTGGAAGAGTTCTAGTTGATTTCAACTTCTAACTCCTTCCCTATCTTGGATAGTGTTCTCTTTGATTAAGGACTCCTTCTCCTTATCAATTATGCAACCTTTTCAATCAAGAGATATTAAATACACCAAGTTAAGCTTATCTCCTTCA
>NC_031994.1:72439721-72529084 GCF_001879085.1 Nicotiana attenuata
CGCCCCTCGGCCCAGTATCAACCGCTCAGTACAGTAACACGCCCCTCGGGCTCACTCTCAGAATAGTATCACATAATAACCGCTGCGGCGTGCAGCCCGATCCACATATCACTGCGGCGTGCAGCCCGATCCATATATCTCGTCGATGGCGCTCACTGGGGGTGTGCAAACTCCGGAGGGGCTCCTACAGCCCAAGCGCAATATTGCTGCGGCGCGCAGCCCGATCCACATAAACAACTGTTGCGGCGTGCAGCCCGATCCATATAAGTATTTGCTGTGGCGTGCAGCCCGATCCATAATACATATAACATCCTCACTGTTGGGTTCTCAACCCCTCTCAGTCATTTTAGGACACAATAGTACAAGGTAGGGATCTCAGCCCACATATTTCCCTCATTTAGGATTAACACTTATAAAACCAGTTCACATTGTTTAAAACAAATAGAAACATGACTGAGGATGTGATTTTTAAATAAATAAAGTGAGGAAAAATCAGTCATAATGCCCCTAAGGGTTCTACAAGTCGGCACGAGGCCCCAAACATGGCAACTAGCCCAAATCATCATGATAAACAAAATATCTCAGTCAAATACGCGGTAAAATATCAAACGGGACGGACCAAGTCACAATCCCCAGTAGTAAACAACCCCACGCTCGCCATTAAGCGTGTGTTTCACCTCAATATAGCACTACGTTGTGCAAATCCGGGGTTTCAAACCCTTAGGATATCATTTACTATAATTACTCACCTCAAGCCGGCCAAAATCCTAGCTCGCTATGCCCTTGCCTCGCAAATTGACCTCCCCGCGCGCCGAATCTGGTCAAAACCTCAACGAATACGTTACAATAGGCTAAGGGAACATAACCCAATCGAAAAGACTCGAAAAATATCGAAATTCACAAAATTTGCAAAACCCGAGCCCCGGTCCCACTTCTCGAAAAATCAGAAAATTAACATCATCGGATTCCTTATCTCGCCACGAGTCTATACATACCAAAAACTCCCAAATCCGAGCGCAAATGACCATTCAAATTCCAATTTGAAATACCAAATTTCCAAGCCCTAGCTTTACCCTCTTTTGATGAATTTTCACAAATTTCTATGTTAATTCTACCATTAAATCATGTATTAAGGTCAAGGAACTCACCTCCAATCACACCTAGTCGAAATTCCCTTCAATTTCTGCCCAAAAGCTCTCAAGGTCGATCAAAAATTGTGGAAATAACCCTTAGCTCGCGGAACAAAATAAGCTTTTAAAATCCTTCTCTGAACAGGCATTTTCGCACCTGCGGTTGCCTTACCGCATTTGCGGCTACCGCTTCTGCGGTTCTACCTCCGCTTCTGCGGATCTTCACTATGCCAGGACCCCTTTTGCGGTCAAATCTCGCTCCTGCGGACACCGCATATGCGGTCAAACACCCGCTTCTGCGGTCAATAGCCGCATCTGCGTGGACCGCACCTGCGGAATTTCTCCAAAGGCCAACACTCACATCTGCGCCCCTAATCTTCGCATCTGCGGAACCGCATCTGCGGCCCCTTTTCCGCAGATGCGGAAATACCAGATATCAGCAAATCTTCAGAAATCACCAAGTCCAAAAATCATGCCGATGGCCATCCGAAATCACCCCGAGGCCCCCGGGACCTCAACCAAAAGTGCCAACCCATCCTAAAACATCATTCAAACTTGCTCCAATCACTAAAACACCGCAAACAACACCAAAACCATCAAATTACATCGGATTCAAGCCTAAGTTCTTCTAAAACTTCCGAATTACGCATTCGATCAAAAACCCGACCAAAACACCTCCGAATGACCTGAAATTTTGCACACATATCCCAAATCACCTAACGAAGCTACAGAAACTCTTGGAATCCCATTCCGACCCTCGGATCAAAATCTCACCTATCAACCGGAATTCGCCAAAATACTAACTTCGCCAATTCAAGCCTAATTCTACACCGGACCTCCAAAACCAATTCCGATCACGCTCCTTAGTCACAAATCATCCCCCGAAGCTAACCGAATCACCGGAAATCACATCCGAGCCCTCTAACTCATAAGTCAACATCCGGTTGAATTTTCCAAAACAAACCTTCCTTAAAGAGACTAAGTGTCTCATTTCCTTCTAAAACCAATCCAGATCAACTCGTTCACACAAGACTCTTATAATGAAGCATGAAGAAGCAGAAAATGGGGAAAACGGGGCGGTAACTCACGTGACGACGGGCTGGGTCGTCACATCCTCCCCAACTAAAACAAACGCTCGTCCTCGAGCGGGTCAAGAAACATACCTGAAGCCTCAAACAGGTGAAGATATCTGCTCCGCATCTCCCGCTCGGTCTCCCAGGTAGCCTCCTCCACGGGCCGACCTCTCCACTGCACTTTCACCGAAGCTATATCCTTTGACCTCAACTTCCGAACCTGACGATGCAAAATGGCTGCTGACTCTACATCATAAGTCAAATCATCATCCATCTGAACCATGCTGAAGTCCAATACATGGGACGGGTCCCCAACATACTTCCGGAGCATAGATACATGAAATACCGGATGCACGCCCGACAAGCTGGGTGGCAAGGCAAGCTCATAAGCCACCTCTCCAATCCTCCTAAGTACCTCAAAAGGCCCAATAAACCGCGAACTCAGCTTCCCTTTCTTTCCAAACCGCATAACACCCTTCATGGGCGAAACCTTCAGCAAGGCCTTCTCACCAACCATATAAGACACATCTCGAACCTTCCGGTCCGCATAACTCTTCTGACGCGACTGAGCTGTACGAAGCCTCTCCTGAATCAGCTTCACCTTGTCCAAGGCATCCTGAACCATCTCTGTCCCCAATAGCCTAGCCTCACCGGGCTCGAACCAACCAACAGGAGATCTACACCGCCTCCCATACAACGCCTCATAAAGAGCCATTTGAATGCTCGATTGATAACTGTTGTTGTAGGCAAACTCTGCAAGCGGCAAAAACCCAGCCCAAGAACCTCCAAAATCAATAACACAGGCACGCAACATGTCCTCCAATATCTGAATAGTACGCTCGGACTGTCCGTCCGTCTGAGGATGAAATGATGTGCTCAACTCCACCTGTGTACCCAACTCCCGCTGAAAAGTCCTCCAGAACTGAGAAGTGGACTAAGTACCCCTATGTGAGATAATAGACACTGGAACCCCATGCAATTGGACAATCTCCCGGATAAAGATCCCTTCCAGCCGCTCCGAAGAATAGGTAGTACATACTGGAATAAAGTGCGCGGACTTGGTCAACCGATCCACAATTACCCAAATCGAATCAAACTTCTTCAAAGTCCGAGGGAGGCCACTCACAAAATCCATAGTGACTCTCTCCCACTTCCACTCGGGAATAATCATCTGCTAAAGTATGCCACCCGGTCTCTGATGCTTATATTTCACCTGCTGACAGTTGAGACACCGAGCCACAAATCCTACGATGTCTTTCTTCATTCTTCTCCACCAATAATGCTGCCTCAAATCCTGATACATCTTCGCGGCACCCGGATGACTGGAATACCGCGAGCTGTGGGCCTCCTCCAATATCAACTCCCGAAGCCCATCCACATTGGGAACACAAATCCGGCCCTGCATCCTCAACACACCATCCTCGTCAATGGTCACGTCTCTGGCATCATCATGCTGGACCCTGTCCTTAAGGACAAGCAAATGCGGGTCATCATATTGGCGCTCCCTGATGCGATCATATAAAGAAGACCGAGAAACCACACAAGCCAACACCCGACTAGGCTCCGTAATATCTAGCCTCACCAACCGATTGGCCAAGGCCTGAACATCAACTGCAAAGGGCCTCTCCCCAACTGGAATGTACGCCAAACTCCCCATACTAACTGCCTTTCGGCTCAAAGCGTCGGCCACTACATTGGCCTTCCCCGGGTGATACAGAATGGTAATATCATAATCCTTAAGTAACTCTAGCCACCTCCGCTGTCTCAAATTAAGATCCTTTTGCTTGAACAAATGCTGAAGACTGCGATGATCGGTGAATACCTCACAAGATACGCCATACAAGTAGTGCTCCAAATCTTCAAAGCATGAACTATAGCAGCCAACTCCAAATCATGTACATGGTAGTTCTTCTCGTGGGGCTTCAACTAACGAGAAGCATAAGCAATAACTCTACCCTCCTACATCAATACACACCCAATCCCAACTCTCGAAGCATCATAATACACAGTATAAGAGCCTGAAGCTGATGGCAAAACCAATATCGGAGCTGTGGTCAAAGCTGTCTTGAGCTTCTGAAAGCTCTCCTCGCACTCGTCCGACCATACAAATGGAGCACCCTTCTGAGTCAACTTGGTCAAGGGCGATGCAATAGAGGAAAATCCCTGAACAAACCGGCGATAATAACCTGCCAAACCAAGGAAACTACGAATCTCTGTGGATGAGGTCGGTCTAGGCCAACTCTGCACCGCCTCTATCTTCTTCGAGTCGACCTGAATACCCTCGCTGGACACCACGTGCCCTAAGAAAGCTTCTGAGCTGAGCCAATTGCATAAAGCTTCTCCTCCCTCAATCTCTGCAATACAACTCGCAAATGCTGTGCGTGCTCCTCCTGGCTAAGCGAGTACACCAGAATATCATCAATAAAAACAATAACGAATGAATCCAGATACGGTCGAAATACACTGTTCATCAAATGCATGAACGTTGCTGGGGCATTAGTCAGCCCAAAGGACATAACAAGAAACTCCTAGTGCCCATATCTAGTCCTGGAAGCAGTCTTCATAATATCTGAATCCCTGATCTTCAACTGGTGATAGCCCGAACGGAGATCAATCTTGGAGAATACCCTCGCTCCCTGAAGCTGGTCAAATAAATCATCAATGCGAGGTAGGGGATACTTGTTCTTCACTGTTACTTTGTTCAACTGCCTGTAGTTAATGCACATTCTCATGGTGCCATCTTTCTTCTTCACAAACTGAACCGGTGCACCCCACGGTGACACACTAGGCCGAATGAACCCCTTATCTAGGAGTTCCTGAAGCTGATCCTTCAATTCTTTCAACTCCGCTGGTGCCATACGATATGGCGGAATGGAAATGGGCTGAGTGCCCGGCACCAGGTCAATACCAAAATCGATATCCCTGTCCGGGGGCATGCCCGACAGGTCTGCAGGGAAAACATCGGGAAACTCCCTCACAACTGGAACAGAATCAAGGCTAGGGGTCTCGGCTCCAACATCCCTCACGAACGCCAAATATGAAAGGCAACCCTTCCCAACCATACGTTGGGCCTTTAAGAATGAAATCACCCTGCTAGGAACATAGTCAGTCATACCACGCCACTCGATCCTCGGTACACCCGGTATAGCCAGAGTGACTGTCTTAGCATGACAGTCTAGGATAGCATGACATGGAGATAACCAGTCCATGCCCAAAATAACATCAAAATCTACCATGCTCAATAGCAACAGATCAACTCGGGTCTCCAGACCCCCAATAGTAACCAAACATGACCGGTATACATGGTCTACAACAACAGTATCGCCCACCGGGGTAGATACATGGACAGGTAAAGCAAGACACCCTCGGGTCGTACCCAAATGATGAGCAAAATATGAGGACACATAGGAATAGGTGGAACCGGGATCAAATAAAACTGAGGCATCTCTGTGGCAGACTGAAATAATACCTGTAATAACAGCATCCGAAGCAATAGCATCTGTCCTGCCCTGAAGAGCATAAAAGCGAGCCTGACCACCGCCCGATCGACCACCACCTCTGGGGCGACCCCTGGCTGCCTGACCCTCACCCCTAGCTGGCGGGGCGGGTGCTGAAGAAACTGGACCAGAAGATGAGGGCTGACCCCTCTGCTGAGATGAGCTGGCAGCACGACGAGGACACTCCCTCCGCATATGCCCAAACTCTCCACACTCATAGCAACTCCCAGGTGCTGGGGACTGGGACTGAAGGGAACCCCTCGCGCCGGAGTGACTAGCTGATGCACTCGGCCTAGAAGAACCCTGAGCAGACGGGGCACGAGATGAACTCTGTGCTGGAAGAGCGCTGAGAGATGGCTGACTCTGCTGAGAACCATGATAACCACGACCTGAAGATGCCCCACGATACTCGGGACGAGCCGACTGAGCGGGCCTGAAGGAACGTCCCCGACCCTGCTGGAACTGGCCCCTCGAAGGAGCGCCACTGTAACTACCAGAACCTTGAGGCCTCTTGGCCTCCCTCTCATCTCGATCGTGACAGCGAACCGCCTCAATCTCTCGGGCTATATCAACTACCTCCTCGAATGTGGCACCCAGCACTCGCTCCCTAGTCATAAGAACTCGAAGAGGGTAGGTGAGACCGTCAACAAACCTCCGGATCCGCTCACGATCCGACCGAACCATTCAGACGGCATGACGAGCCAACTCTGAAAACCTCATCTCATACTGAGACACAGTCATATCTCTCTGCCGTAGCCACTCAAACTGCCTGCGCAGCTCTTCTCTGCGGGACTGCGGTACATACTTCTCCAAGAAGAGAGTGGAGAACTCCTGCCAAGTCAAAGGTGCTGCACCAGCCGGCCTACGCCTCTCATACGCCTCCCACCAAGTAAAGGAAGCCCCAGTAAACTGAAAGGTAGTAAAAGCCACACCACTAGACTCGAGAATCCTTGCTGTACGGAGCATCCATTAACATCTGTCCAGAAAACCCTGGGCATCCTCGCCCTCAGCACCACTGAATGTCGGAGGCTAGAGTCTACCAAACCTCTCAAGACGATGCTGCTCATCCTCAAGCATAGTTGGAACCCTGAACTCCTGCACAGGTGTAACTGGCTGGGATGGAGGTGCCTCTGGAGTCTGTAATCCCTGCACTACCTTCTCAGGTGTGCGAGCAGCGGGGGTTTGATTGCCTCCCCCAACCTGCGAAGTAGCTGCTGCTGTGGTAGCTGAAATGACCTGAGCCAGGCCAGTGCAGACTGTCAAAATCTGAGTCAAAGTCTCCTGAAGGCTAGGAATCACGATAGNTGTACGAAGCATCCGCTGACATCTGTCGAGAAAACCCTGGGCATCCTCGCCCTCGGCACCACTAAATGTCGGAGGCTGGAGCCTACCAAACCTCTCAAGACGACGCTGCTCATCCTCAGGCATAGCTGGAACTCTGAACTCTTGCACTGGTGCAACTGGCTGAGCCGGAGGTGACTCTAGAGTCTGTAATCCCTGCATTCCCTGCTCAGGTGTGCGAGCAGCGGGGGTCTGATTACCTCCCCCGGCCTGTGAAGTAGCTGCTGCTGCTGTAATGGCTGAAACCACCTGAGCCAGGCCCGTGCACATTGTCAAGATCTTAGCTAATGTCTCTTGAAGGCCAGGAATCACTATGGGCACAGCCGGTGCCTGAGCTGGTACTGCTGGAGCCTGATCCGGAGCTGGGGCAGCTGGTAGATCAACAGATGCTGCCCTCGCTACACTGCCTATGCCACGACCACGACCGCGTCCACGGCCTCTGGTGTTCTCAGAAGGTGGCACTGGGGGTCGTCCGCCACGTCCGGTAGCTCGTGTCCTCACCATCTGTAAGAGAATAGAATAAAGAGAAGTTTAGCACTCGGGTCAACAAGTTCGCACGACAAGGATTCCAAGAATGTGGAGTTTTCCTAAAAGTTCTGCAGCCTCCCGAGGAAAAGTACAGACGTCTCCGTACCGATCCGCGAGACTCTACTAAACCAGCTCATGACTCGCGAGACCTAGTAACCTAGGCTCTAATACCAACTTGTCACGTCCCAAATCCCAAACCCGACCGTGATGGCGCCTCTCGTGAAGACAAGGCCAGCTAGAGTACTCTAACACTTCTTTTAACGGTTACTTAACATTTATAAATCCAAAACGCGTATTAAACAATCACAATGCGGAAAACAACGATAATTAGAATGAAACCAACCTGACACAGCCCAAACGGGGGTGTCACAAGTCATGAGCTACTACAGAGTTGCTATAAGTCTACTAAACAGAATATCTGATACAAAAGCCTTTAAAACTGAGATTTCATTTGATTTTCATGGATTTTACTGCTTTACGTGATTTACCGCCTGATATAGAACTGCCTTGTGCTGTTATGCGTTTTCTTATCTTCGGTTATTATTTATTAATATTACTCACTGGGTCGGAGTACTCACATTACTCCCTGCACCATGTATGCAGATTCAGGAATAGCAGAGCCCGTTCCTGAGCACTGATATCCTTTTCCAGATCAGGCAGCGAGATCGGAGCATCGAGGTAGCTGTTGGCGTGCGCGGCCCCCTTAACTCCCCTATTTTATGCTATTTCAGTTATTCCAGACTTTTAAATCAGATATTCTGTTTAGTAGACTTATAGCAACTCTGTAGTAGCTCATGACTTGTGACACCCCGGTTTGGGCTGTGTCGGGTTGGTTTCATTCTGATTATCGCTGTTTTTCCGTATTGTGATTGTTTAATACGAGTTTTGGATTTATAAATGTTAAGTAACCGTTAAAAGAAGTGTTAGAGTACTCTGGCTGGCCTTGTCTTCACGAGAGGCGCCATCACGGCCGGGTTTGGGATTTGGGCCGTGACATTGTCTTTTTAAAAAAAAAGGAATGGGGCTGATGATTCAGAAATAATGTGTGGGCCTAGCATGAGGCCCAATAGCCTGCCAAACGTAAGGCTATCCAAACAACAATTCCATGACAGTCCACATCGGGCCCAAGAGGGAGCCCAAATTGAAAAGTGGACCAGTTTCAACAAACATTGAGACTCCAGTTCGAGTCCACACATAGCATAGAACATCAAGTATTTGCATTCGAATTTACAGATCATACTGCTTTTAAGAAAATCAAACAATTACTGATTGGAACACACCTATCGTCACTTTTTATGCAGAAGCTACAATCCAAACATCAATTCATTTTTGTTATCTATCATCTAATACTATCACAATTCGTACCAACAGCATTCCATAATCTCGAAAGAATAGCAAACATTCACTGATTTAGACTCCAAAGAGAAGTTATATACCATAACCTAAGATCAGAAAGCTTACTCAAAATAATGCACTGATTTCAACTGAGCTACCATACGACTTGAACTCTGCATGCAAATACCCTTTGCAAATATCCTTAAATGTCCCTTTTATACACAACAATAAGCTCCAACTCATAAAATCCAGATAGCTAAACCATAATCTGTTCCCTATTTCATACCAAGACTAAACTAAAACAAACAAAAAAAAACTTAAAGGATACATCCAACAGGAATTAGCCGATTACAGATTTAGTTTCACTGATAAATATACTTAGTCGGGATCTTTCTAAGCTAAGAAGTACAGGTTGTGCATGAAATTGAAAGAGAGAGAAATGAAACTTCAACAACAAACAATCATCAGATTTGATCACATTTCAGATTCAAACTTCAAGTTACATTCAAGTGATGTCCATGGTGTCGACAAATACCTGGAAATGAAAGGAAATAAGAAGTAAGGGATCAGCAGTAACAATAGCAGAAGTCAGCCCCAGATTCAATCAATCAGATAGTGAAATTAGCCCAGGAAGACCAATGGAACAGTAACCCAAACATCACACTTAAACCAGCACTTTTAAAAACCCAAATTCAATCCATTTCAACCCCAGATGAATCAGAAATTGCTTCAGAAATTGAAAACCTCCAGAATCACAGAAGAAATTCAATGGAACAGTGATTTTATGAAATTTCCAGCCGTTTTTGATTTTTCTGAGTTTTTATCCCTATTTTTTCTCTGCATAGGGATAGAAGGTAAGGTGCCTTTATAGGCAAGACTTTAGGGCAGTAAAAGTGTATTCAGCTTTACACTTCTGCCCTTTTCAATTTTTATTTTTGCTTAGGACTCCTTAATGTAAAAATCAGGTTTTCATTCAGGTCCCCTTGACAGCTTCTGGGAAGCTTCCTAATTAGTTATTCAGAGATTCCCCTACCTAGACTTCCCAATTTACCCCCTAAGCACCCTGTTTTTACTTCAGAAAACCTGACCAAAACATGGGTCAAGTTGACCCAAATTCATTTAGTGGGTCTGAGTCTACAAATTCTGTGCTAAACTTTTTCTTTTGAGCCCAAATTTGACTCGGGGTTTCACAGAAAAATTCGAAGAAAAGGGGAGGAAGGGGACCAAACGAAGTCAACAGACTCTTTGACCTAAAAGCTTCCAAGGCCCAAATAGAAAGGGCAAGCCAAATAAACTAACATTCAATCACAGAAACACTAATTAACTTAAAGATTGAAGTATCGGAGAAACAGAGAAGAAAAAGAAAAATCAAAACATACACAAAAGAAACAGAATAAGATGATAAAGAAACTCACATGAAAGTTAAAACTCAGAAGTTAAAGACCAAATACCTAAACATAGTCCGGACCGTAAGAAATGCAAGAAGAACTTCGAATCTTCAAAATTTCCTGGTCAAGCTTGACAGTAATCATGTGTTCTTATCAAGAACACATGAATAACGTCGAACTAGACCCAAACCTCACTGAAGTCTCGAGTTTGAGTTTGTTTGGAATTTTAGGGCTTGAACTAGATTCAAGATTCGACGAGCTTGGCTACGATTCGAGGGTAAAGGGTTAGAGATTTGGGATGGGGAGACGGAGAGGGTTCTATGGTGTAAATTTTGGCCAATTTGGTGGTGGCGCCGCCACCGGAGGACGCTTTAGTCCTGGATAAGCTTTTTCAAAAACTTCAACAGAAGATGCTGAAGTTATTTAGTTCATTTGTAAGAACTTCAGCACTATATAAGCTGAAGTTTTTGAAAAAGCTTATATAGTTTTTGACCCATACAATCACTATATTGGATCTTCGTTTTTTTCTTCTTTCTGAATGTTTTTATGGAGCTTATCAGTAATTACATTAGACAAAGGCACCTTCAGTGAAAATAAATCATATAATCATAAAGTTTAAGTGATATAAAGTGAAATTATTACTTTAACCCCACATATCAATTCATTTGATTCAAAGAAAAAAAGATTACATCAAAAATGAAGACCAGATGTTAACATGTGTTATCGTACTGAAAATATCTTAAGAAAACGAAGGAGGAGAAGGAAGAGGAGAAAGGGGGCTGAAGTTGTTTAAAAAGTGGGTACAAGTTAAAACTTTTTAAAAAAAATGGGTATAGATTAAACGGGGGCGATCAAATAGGACGCCCCGTGCAATTTTTACCATCTTTTGCAATCACTTCATTTATATCCAAACCAAATCCAGTGGCCTTGGACTTCCGTCCAATTCTTTATCTACTATTAATGGGCTAAAGCCTAAAGGTTGAGCAAACAGTTGATTGAACGATTCAGATGCTTCTAATTTTGAAGAAAGACTGTTTGTAAAGGGGCATTTTTCTCCCCCTAACACCTCCAACTTTTGCACAAATTCTAAGGTTGAGAAAAGTTTGGGGACAGTAGCTTCACACTCGATTATTACACTAAACCCATTAAACGTATGATACATGTAATCACTTAAACATGTATAAGCGTATATGCTTCGATGCAAACATCATCCGTGAGTAAGTTGTTTCCGTTAGTTTACTGCAACTCAAACTTGATACCTTTTAGCTTCATTTGATTGTCCAAATGCACTGGAAATACACATGAATGAATCAATTATACTGAATCTGGGATTCCTCTCTATTATCTCTTCTCTCAATTAAAGTTTCTCTTCTTCGTTATTCTTGAACTGCAAACTTTGGTACATTTTATTCAAGCCATTGCTTCTTGGATTGAATTCAAAGTTCTCGAACTGTGATCACGTCCAACTATGCCTTATAAAAAGGACTAAGCGGTCGCTGCAAATATAATCCGGTTTACAAGTCCGGAGTCGAATCCCACAGAGAACTAAGGCTTAGCTACAGCTGTTCACTATCACCAAGAAGACAGGCTTGAACAATTCCTAACTTATAGATGTGTTTAACTAATTAACTAACAAATTAAAATAGTAAATTGACAACTAAAGATACTAAGGGTTAGAGACAAGATTAAGGAGGTCTAGAGTTATGATTTTCCCTATTGTCGGAATTCTTCCCGCTATGTTTTCTATAAATTCGCCTAATATTCTCTACCGATCATGAGCGCTCTGACTTTCGTAACTCTCTCCCGAGTAATTAACACAATTTACTAGACACATTCTCCCGAATTACGCTAGCTGGCATTAAGTACGGCTCACTCGGATCGCACCCAAGGTTTCATTATCCCTAATCCCACCTTTAAGCCCTTCGTATTGATCCCTCATATACCTTAGGAGTGTGTTGTTCAACAACTACCTAAATATGCACTCTCTCCCGAGTAATACACACTAAATAGACACAATCGATTGAGAGCTCTTCAACCAACCACAATAATAACGTAGTTGAACAAATAGAGAAAATACTACAGCAAATCTATATTAACATAACAGGAAAATCATTCTCCAATAGGTTCCATCAAAACCCTAGATAACAAATTAGCTATTCATAATAGTATGCATAACTACAATACTAGAATACATAACCAATAATGAAAATAGGAAGAAGGAAGTGAAGAACTCGTAAAAGAATCCTCCGCCTTGCTCCTAGCGTGTTCTTGCCTTTTTAGGTCGAATCTCTCGTCTCCTTAGCCTCCTTAGGTCTAAATTATGTCAAAAGTCCTCAAAATACCGTTTTTCCATGTATATATACCAAGTAGGATCGGACCCAAACAATTAAACCTTCTCCTACACGAAAAAGGAAACTTTTCCCGGACAGAAGTGCGCGGCCGCGAATTGACCGCGCACATTGACCAGTGTTCTGCCTGACATCCCCGGCTAGTGCGCAGCCGCGCACTTGTCGCGCATTTTTCATCCTGTTACGTTTCGAATTTGGTAAAACGTAAAACTTGAAGGTTGTAGCCCTTTGAATTAGCTTTCCAGCCATATATTATGGATCCCAAATGAAGTTTTGAGCAAAATGTTATGTGCATTTTACTAGACAGTGCGCAATATGCTTACTCGATTCTTCGTTCATTCTTAACTATCATCCGTTGATCTCTGAACACAATCACGGCTTAATTCCTTCGGCTTTACGCAGACTTCAAAGCTTCAAATCACTTGAATTTATTCCATAACATCTACATAGCTCGGAATCACTCCTACAAGGTATAGAACACACAATTAGTGCAAAATACTAGCTATTAAAGCTCAAACTCAATTAAAGTGCAGTAAATTAGAGTGTAATAGGCGACTAAAATATGTAATTATAGCCTATAATCAACACCCCACACTTAAACCATTTCTCGTCCTCGAGCAATCAAACCACATTTTATATAGACACGACCTTTTTAAACAATTCTCCTAACTCATCACACCAAGAATACTTAAAATAGATTAAGCACAAAAGTGTAACATCTTCACCTCAAGATTTGACTTACAAGTATCACGCATTATTCACAATTCACCCACTTACTCTAACATAGAGGTCACTGACATTACCTTTCCTTCATGAATCAAGTGTCCTCACACAACAAAAGAGAGTAGTTCCAAACACAATAAAAGTTAAGAAAAATTAGGAACTCAAGATAGAAAGAATTCACTCACTCTCAAAAATAACATTCATATGCTACAAAAGATGCACCATAGGCTTGCCCGTAGTGTACTACTCTACTAATCGAGCTCATTCAGTCTAGGATCAAGTGGGACTTTAATTGGTTGTAATGTAGGCTGCGGGACGGGTAGGATACATTTGGATATAAGAGTGACTACACCTCCCTAAGCACTTTAATACATATACTTTAACTTTCAAGCCCATGATTATGTCAAACCAAAACTCCACCTTCACATCACTGTATATTTACACCATACTTCTTTAAGCACAATTACATCAAGAGTCACCACTTATCAAGGAATATTTTTTTTCTCAGCAATACAATTATTTTTCCCTTTTCTTTTCTTTTTTCAATTCAAGTGACTCTTACTTTTTCAAAACAGTGCACCTTTCTCCTTATTTCATTAGTTCCACTCAAAAGCCAAACCAACCACCCCACAACTTAACTTTTACAAAGTTCATAACTATTCAAGTGCTCATGAGAGGTTAGAAGGTTCGAATAGATGGTTAATTCAAAAAAATGGGTAAGGCTTGTAACGTGGTTACCAAAGGAACAAGATTACATGCTCAAAGGGGTTAACTACGATACATAAAATTAGGTGGGTAAAATATACATATATGGCTCAACAAAGAAACGCCTATATCACTTCCAAGGATGAACACAACTACTATTTTTCTTTGCAAACACACGGGAAAGTTCTAGGCATCAAATTCAATGCACAAAATAACACCCAAAATCCCACACACACATGGTACATAACTCACTCATGATTGGATTCATCAAGACACTCTAGTCAAAGCAGTTAAGCAAAGTTAAGTTCACACAATTTTAGGTACATATGCAAGAGTCAAAAATTGAGCCTAAGCGTCACAGCCAAAGTACTCACCATTCTCAAGACATAACAAAGTCAAAAGATATTGCTTCAATTCAACACACAGCACAATGGATCCTATTCCTAAAAAAACTAACTACACCCGGTTCAAACAAAATCCTTGAAAAAGAACCGCGGCACAAAGAAAAACCAAGGGGTAATTGCTACACTACCTAACAAAAGAAATCTTTTTGTATTTTTCTTTAGACTTATATCCCTCAAGAAAAACGTCTAATAGATCCATCGTCGGGAAAACTCCAATCTTTTTTTTTGTTTTACTAAAAAATATAAGAAAATATATTCTATTAAACTAACACAACTAAAATAACACAGAAAGTCACCCAGACAATCTCCTCACCCCACACTTAAAATTGTGCATTGTCCCCAATGCACACCATACTAATAAGTGGGTAAAAGAAACTCCCTGGTAGGCCAAAGGCCGAAGCACTAGCAGCTCATGGGGTACTCAGACTCTCCCAGTCTTGGTCCTTCGTGCGGGTACCTCACACTTAGTTCCAACCATCTGGTTAGTTGTTGCATCCTTCCAATAACTTTGCTTTCCATGCTCCTAGAAACTCAAAAATCGACACTACAAAAATAATATAAGTAAAAAAAAAAAGAAGCAGTAAAGCTGGGTTGCCTCCCAACAAGCGCTTGATTTAACGTCGCGACGCGACGCGAATCACTTTCTGCCTCCACTTTGAACTTATGAATTGGACCCCAAGTTTTGATTCTGCTCTATGACCATGCTCCTGGGGTGGTAGAACGAATCTGACTGGCCCAATAAAACAATGTAGTATTCTGCACTTCTTGGCCTTTGGATGAGATGTGTATTCCTGACTTTCTGGCAAGAAGAATTCCAGAATGTAGGCATTCTGGAATTCTTGTTCCTTACTCCTTGACTCCTCAAGTGGCTCGGACGACTCTATTTCCATATCATCGTCCAAACACAATGTAGAAAAATGCTTGGAGTGTGGACCAATGCGCTCAACTACATAAATATTGAGATTTTCAATATCCTTAACACTAATGACACTAAAGTCAACTAAATATGTATCCTCAATATCCTTGGTTGACTCAAGTATCTCTTCTACGACATCGGTGTCCTCAAAATCTAGTTCGATTGATTGTTGGTATTCTACTTTGGCCTTCTCCTCTAGCTCATCCCCGTATTTTTTTAAATCCTCCAGTATAATGGCAATTTCTGCAGCCAATTCATACTCATATTGGCTACTATCCACAACGTCAACTTGTTGCGCTTTACAAGGTTCAATTAATTTATTTGCTTGAGCCTCTAAGTTGTGAATAGTTGCCTCTTGCCTTTGTATATATCGTGGTTTCTCATCATATTGTTCCACATGGCACTTTAATATATCTTTGATCTCCTTTAGGTCAGCTTCCCTAGGTTCTTTGTTCCTGTTATCCTCACAAGAAAAAGTAGAACCATCATAGTAAGGGGTTGGGGGAAGATAAGAAATATAAGCACAACCATGAAAGTGACCATCTTGACCACCACACATATCACACACATTCCACACATAAGATTGAGTTGGTGCACATAACTCGTTCTCGGGAATATTTTGATAATTTTGCCCTGGGAAGTTTCCTCCACAATATGCATAAGGAAGATCAAAAGTAGAATTACCAACATCAAAACTCTCATAATTCCAAGATTCCATGTCTCTCAAGTCAAAAATAAAAAATTAAAAAAAAATCAAATACAAGAAAACAAAAATAAAAGTTCAAACTTGCAACCTAGAAATATATACACCTACAGCTACAGCGTTAGTTCCCCGACAACGGTGCCAAAATTTGATCACGCCCAACTATGCTTTATAAAAAGGACTAAGCGGTCACTGTAAATATAATCCGGTTTACAAGTCTGGAGTCGAATCCCACAGAGAACTAAGACTTAGCTACAGTTGTTCACTATCACCAAGAAGACATTATTGAATAATTCCTAACTTATAGATATTAAGATTCTTGTATTTAATTAATTAACTAACAAATTAAAATAGTAAATTGACAACTAAAGATACTAAGGGTTAGAGACAAGATTAAGGAGGTCTAGAGTTATGATTTCCCCTATTGTCGGAATTCTTCCCGCTATGTTTTCTATAAATTCGCCTAAGTATTCTCTACCAATCATGAGTGCTCTGACTGTCGTAACTCTATCCCGAGTAATTACCATAATTTACTAGACATATTCTCCCGAATTACGCTAGCTGGCATTAATTACGGCTCACTCGGATGGCACCCAAGGTTTCGTTATCCCTAATCCCACCTTTAAGCCCTTCGTATTGATCCCTCATATACGTTAGGAGTGATGTTGTTCAACAACTACCTAAATAGGCACAATCGATTGAGAGATCTTCAACCAACCACAATAATAACGCAGTTGAACAAATAGAGAAAATACTACAACAAATCTATATTAACGTAACAGGAAAATCATCCTCCAATAGGTTCCATCAAAACCCTAGATAATGAATTAGCTATTCATAATAGTATGCATAACTACAATACTAGAATTCATAACTAATAATGGAAATAGGAAGAAGGAAGTGAAGAACTCGTAAAAGAATCTGCCGCCTTGCTCCTAGCGTGTTCTTGCCTTCTTAGGTCGAATCTCTCGTCTCCTTAGCCTCCTTAGGTCTAAATTATGTCAAAAAGTCCTCAAAATACCGTTTTTCAATGTATATATACCAAGTAGGGTCGGCCCCAAATAATTATACCTTTTCCTACGCGAAAAAGGACACTTTTCCCGTACAGACGTGCGCGGCCACAGATCAACCGCGGATTGACCGCGCATATTGACCAGTGTTCTGCCTGACATCCGCGGCCAGTGCGCGGTCGCGCACGTGTCGCGCATATTTTACCCTGTTATGTTTGGAATTTGGAAATACGTAAAACATGAAGGTTGTAGACCTTTGAATTAGCTTTCCAGCCATATATCGTGGATCCCAAATGGAGTTCTGAGCAAAAAGTTATATTCATTTTACTAGACAGTGCACAATATGCCTACTCGATTCTTCGTTCGTTCTTAACTATCATCTGTTGATCCCGGAATACGATCCCGGCTTAATTTCCTAGGCTTTTACTGAGACTTCAAAGCTTCAAATCACTTGAATTTATTCCATAACATCTACATAGCTCGGAATCACTCCTTCAAGGAATAAAACACACAATTAGTGCAAAACACTAGCTATTAAAGCTCAAACTCAATTAAAGTGCAGTAAATTAAAGTGTAATAAGCTACTAAAATATGCAATTATAGCCTATCATCAAACTGCAAGGTGAATATGTTGTCCTTTCCTTCAAGAGATAGGCAAACTAAATATGGTAAGAAAATCAGAACAATACCTAACACCTTTGACATCCTTTGTTACTTACAGCCTATGTTGCGCGGACTCTCCGAAAATGTTGTCGGGTGCGTGTCGGATTCTCAAAAAATAGTATATTTTTAGAGGATCTGATACGAGCGACATCATTTTGGAGAGTCCGCGCAACATAGCTTACAACCATTTGATTCCCTCATGTAGTTGGGCTTAGCAGGTGGATTGGGCTGGGTTGATATGTTAGTTATGGAATCCAAGGTTGTTTACTGAAGCTCACTCACTATGTTTTGTGTTTGTCTTGATTTTTTTTTATCATATTTGGTTTTCCTATCTCTTGAACTAGGGCAATATATTTATCATAATTTATTTTACCTTTTATGAAAAAAAAATATAATTATTCCATATTTGGATAATCCTTCTTCTTTGAGGAAAAGATTTTAAATTTTTAAGTTGAGGATCCTTCCTTCTCATTTAGCAACATCTACAATGTAGCCAAAAAGGTTTTGAGAGCCTTATTTAGGAGAAAAAACTTTTGAGACAAGTGTTAGACTGCCATTTATGTGTGCCTCTTTGTGGGGTTGTTCTCTCGATATTTCATACTCTCTTTTATACAGTGGATTGACATATTGGCCTGTGGACGTAGGTCAAATTTCACGTTAAATGTTTGTCTCTTTTGGTATATTTCTCTTTTGATGTCCGATTCATCATCGTTGAAAGTATGCTTTGTAGCTTTTGCATGAACCTGATTATTTCGATCCTAACAACTAATCCTCCGATCAACAACAATTAATTCTGTTTGAGAAAAATTGAGCCAAGAAAACTTTGATCAAGTGAAAAAGGTTAAAGTCTCTTTCATGTCATAAGTTCGAAATCAGTAAATGAGCTTACTTGTGAAAAAGAAAATCTATTGACAAATAAGCAAAACTAAGAATATGTTACGACCAATTGAATTAACTTGAATAAGAAAAACAAAACTACAATTCATTCACTTGAAAAATACTTATACTATGCTACAAAGTGAACCACGCAGGATTTGAAGTTGTAGTCTAATAGTTACAAGTTCCACGGTGCATATTTAAGCATAGATTCCAATCCCACCCCACGCCTCTTGGTAAAAATTTATTTTGTATTTGCATCAAATTATATCAAACTCTATGATTAAATATTACGCTTCTACTCCATAAAATATTACTTTATTTCGTAGAAAACGAAAAATACCAGATGGCACAATGCTTATTTCCTGTCTTTTTTCCCTAATAATGATTTAAAGCCAAAAGAACATTGTCTCATCATTGTCGTCATAGCGTTGGTGTTTTCGGCGGAATCAAGTTGTTGAATTTGTCTTCTTCTTTTTATCTGTCTATTCGTTTTGCCGGACTGAAACTATCAAAGCCCATATCTAAATGGTCTTAACTAAGCAAACTAACAAAAGTTCTATAGGATGGCATTTGACAGAATCTTGATCTAGCCACAAATAAAATTAGAAAAGAACAAAAAAGATTCACCTTCTAGTCTTGATATTTGATACCAATATTTTATGAAATTTCAACTGTCATTATGCTACAAGCTCAATTACAAGAAGTAGTTGGCACATGAATGATGCAATCATCATGTTTATGCATTTCGTTTAATACTAGGAAACAATACTTTTGTAGCCCCTGTCTTCTTTGCTTTCTTCTTCCCTAAATCGAGAAATTTAAAACTTATTTTTCCTAACTGGTTAATATTTGTGTAACGATGCGATAGATCGTTTTGAGTACTAGCTCCCCGTTCTGTGTTTCGGGCCTTTTCACTAGCTCAATTACTTGCGTGCGTAGTCTGTGTCGATTTTCAGAAAGTTTAAATGTGAATTTTTGAAGAAAATGTTACTATTGACTTAGAAAATGGCTAGAGTTAATCATGGTCAACATTTTTAGTAAATGGCCCTGGATTGCTGTTTTGACAATTCTGGTAGGTTCGTAGAATGATTTTGGACTTGTATGCATGATTGGTTGGAGTCCCGAGTGACCTGAGGTCGTTTCGGTACTTTATGTAAAATGTTGGAAAATTGAGTTGAATTTTGAAAATTCTTGAGTTTTGTGTTTGATTCTTAATTTTTTATGTTAATTTGAAAATTTGAGTCTATAAGCAAATTCGTATAATGTTTATTACACAAGTGTGTCATGGGCGGCTTTCCACCCATGCCCCATGACCCCTTGGGCGCGCCCCGTGGCGTCCTAGCAAACCTTCCAATGCCTAGCGCCACGGACGGCCCCGTGGTCCTGGCCGCGCCAAGTGACAAGCGCGCAGGTGCCTCTGTCGCCCCACCGATATCCCTCGCGAGCGCCAAGCCGCAGGCAGAAGCCAACAGCGCCGCGCGCGCAGACCGTGATGCCAAAGACACTGCTGCTGAAAACGGACTTGCTGCTGCCTTATAGAAAACTAAGTCATTTTCATTGTAAATATAGAGTAGTTTTATTTCATGTACTTCCATTATGTTTCTCTAGCTTAGTCAAGTCTAGTCTTGTAACTTTGGATTATTTTTTTTAAGTACTATTAGGGGGGATCAAGCAATCAAAACTTTCTAGCAAGCAAGCAATTCTCTGTACTGGTGTCTCTCCCCCTCGACACCGCGTTGCTTTTCTGTAATAGCTTTCATTAATGCAATCAAGCTTTCTTTCATTCTGAATTCTCATTTCTGTTCTCTCAATTGCTCTTGACATATGTTTTCCCGTACGGCACTGACAATCTCGTCTAGCGTACGGAGGGGACCTCAGTTGGTGGACAGCAACTGCACTGACATCAGTTGCCTAGCCTTACGTCGCCCTTCCAAGGAATCTCAGGAAGGCGCCGCGTAACAGTGTAGATGTTCAGATTAGAGCTCGAGGGGCTCGGGTGTGTTTCAGATGCGTTACAGATGATCTTGGACAGCTGAATAAACTTCTGGTGTTCATGGCCTGCAAGTCTCGTATTTGCGGGGACCTGTTCGCAAATGCGAGAATCGCATTTTTGAATGCTAGCCCACATTTGTGATGACTGGGGAAGGTCTAGCCACTTCGCTTTCGCGAAGTATCTATTTCATTTTCGAACTGGAGGGTATCACTTTTGCGATGTTTGCATCGCATTAGCGACACTAGGCTGTGGCTGGACAATTTCGCATATGTGAAGCTTTGTTCGCTTTTGCGAGGGTTGGATGTTCGCACTTAGGTCGCATTTGCAACAACTGGGAGGCTCAGGCACTGATTGCATTTACGATTAGTGGTTCGCATTTGCGAACAGAGCAAGAGTTGGCAATTGCGAAACCTACTGCTGGGTAAAATGTGATGATTTGGGGACTTAGCTCATCTTTCATCATTTTTTAGACCTAGACTCCACAGAGACGATTTTTGGAGAGCAATTTCTTCCCAACTTCATAGGTTAGTAACTTTAATTTATTTTCATTCAATTTCTATTACTATTTTATTAATTTCATTATCAATCTAGGATTTTTAGAGTAGAAATTGGGAATTTTAGATAGAAACTAGGGATTTTGTAAAATTGATTTAGACCTCAAATTGAGGTCGGATCCCGGAACAAATCACATATTCTGGCTCACGACTGAATGGGTAATTGAGATTTGGTCCTAATTTCGGATTTCAACCATGTGGGCCCGGGTTGACATTTTGTTGACTTCTAATTATGTTAAAGATCGAACCTTTTCGTACGAGGGTAGTTTCTAAAGCTTGTTTTGACTCGTTTGAATAATAATTGACTAGATTCTGGTGGTTTGGAAGTTTGTTCTAAAGGAAAAGCCGTGTTGGATTGCTGGTCTTGTCTCGGAAAGAGGTAAGTGTCGTGGTTAACCTTGATTTGAGAGAATTAGGACTTGATTGATCTATTTGCTACGTGATTTATGTGTGAGGACGACATATGTGCAAGTGTATATGCGGTGTCATGGATTCAAACATGCGGGGTGTACTAATTTATTGCATACTTTTAATTATATCATGTCTTTATATATGTGGATCATGTAGCATGTCGTAACGGTATTGATATTGATATGTGGGTCGGGTGCGTGCCGCAACAGAAAAGTGAATTGTGGTTATTCTTGGTTGTTATATTCCGTTACCATGTTGTGTTGTAAGACTATTATGTGATGATATTCTGGGACCCTCTGTTATTTACTTTCTTGTTTTGTTTATTATGTAGCTATCCATTACTCTATCTCGTTATTGCTTCTCTACTTATTACTTATACAAGTTTATCATAAGTATCTTTCCATAGCCTCGTCACTACTACTTCGTTGATGAGAAGAGGGAGTTAAATCCTTACGTTGTTTTAAGGATGAAAGTAGATGCTGAAAGAGAATCGCCTTCCACTTTTGATTGAGGGAGTATTATATTTTTGAAGGAAAAAAAAACAAAAATTAGCATAGAGAAGTTCGAAATGTCAGTATTATGCTGTGACATACTGTCTCAATGATTAGACTTGTCATTTGCCTGTTAAGCGGCTTCAAGAATTAATTGATTTATTCATGAACACTTCGGACTACACGACTAGATCCTCCCTCTGCCCCTCATAATTAAAATACGCCATGAAATAATATTTTATATTATACCCTACTAAATTTACATGAAACTTTTTAGTTTAACATATTCAAAAATATTTGATACCATATTATGAATAATATTCTTTATATAAATCTTTTAATTAAAAAAACTTAAATAATTTAACCATTTAAGTTTTCGAATTTATAAGATACTTTTTCAAATGTACTTTTGTATATATTTTTTTGTCAGTATTTCTTTTATATCATTTATTTATTGCTATAATATGCAAATCAAATTAATTGAATTCTTTTTAGTAAAATATTTATCATGATTAAGTACCAATTGTTATATGGCTGTAAACAAAGATGCTTAAGAAAAAAGAAAAAGCAAAATATGTCGTATTAGAACTCTAAACTACAGCGTGACTGAAGTAAAGTAGTTAGAAAGGTTGAATTAAAACCGGAGGATGTGCCCAACTTTTTTCACAATTATTTGTTCTTTATTCTCCGCGTTTATAATTGCTCACAGAATTTTTTAAACTTCCTTTTGTCCTCTGGGAATTTTCTCCAACTGCACCATGAACTTTTTCATAATTTCAGCTGACTAGTTCACAAGTAAACGATGTTCTCTACTTGTCTTGTTTACGTATATTCCTTGTCCACAAAATTAATAAAGAAAAAGGCTATGCAGATTTTGTGGCTTTACAGGAATTGTTTCCTGGCAAAGGTGCTTTTTCCCCAATTGCCACCCAAATTGAAATTGGCAGATTTTACAACTTTTTTTTTCCTTCTCATCCAACTCGTATTGAAATTTCGAATAATCTAATACCCATCGTGAAAGGCTCGTTAAAGGGAAAGTGTTCACTATCAAAAAAAATTCGACTCGAGCCCAAATGGGAGATTGAGATGACCCATTTTTCTACTTACCTTTTCTTTTGTTTGGCAGCCAATTTCAAAATTTGGGGTTTATCTTTAGCGGCAGTTTATATTTTCCTCTTATTAATTTCCTTAATTTTTTCGACAACATGGAGGTTAATTTTAGACAAAATATTGATTTCTTATGTTACAATCATCACGTGGGAGGAAAAAACACCTTCGTACTCCCTCTATCTGCAAAATTTTGTCACTTTTTATATGTACTAAGTTATTTTATAACAAATATTTACGTGCGAAAGGAAACATTTAATGAAGAATGCTGAAATTTCTGAGAATATTGAACGCTGGAAAACTCTTTAAACGGGTGAGTTTACATATGACAATTGATGGGAGCACTTATAGGGAAAAAATTTAAGGGGTCGTTTGGTACGAGGAATGAGAGATTATTAATCCCGGGATTAAATTTGAGATGAGTTTATCTCACGTTTGATTGGGATAAAATCGTGGTATAATTAATCCTGTGATTAGTTATATATTGATCGTAGTGTTATTTTTATCCCTATGAGCGTAGGATAACAATCCCAGAATTATTAATCTCGGAATAACTTATAACTTATTTCCCAACCAAGCGAGCAGAATAATGATGCCTATAGACATTGCATGATTGGATTCTCTACTACGGCCATGTTAGGCGAAATAATGAAGTACAAATTCAAATAAATAATATATTAGTTGTCTGCATGTTTCGCATCATAGAAGAGAGTTACAATTTTACTTTATATTTTAATGAAGATTATTAATTCCATATCATAAGTTAATGGGAGAAAGTAATTCTAGCTTTGTGTTGCTCTACGAACAAGTCCTTTATTTGATTTATACTATATTTTTTCAAGTTTTCATATATATATATATATATATATATATATATATANATATATATATATATATATATATATATATATATATATATATATATATATATATATATTATATAAAAGAAGTTATGTCTCATTCACGCGATGAGAAAGTTAGAGAATAAAAATTAACAAAATTCTTTTAATTTTTATTTAAAATATATGTGCGTGTTAGAGAACTCCCTAGATTTAGATTAGTAGGAGTACACTTGATTCCACATTTTTCAAGTTTACAAAAGTTGAGATTATTTCTCTATACTCCCTCCGATCCACAATAAGTGACCAATTTGCTTTTTAATTTTGGTTCAAAATAAGTGTCCATTTATATAATCAAGAAAGAATTCAATTTGTTTTTACAAGATTACCCTTATGTACATATCCCTAAAAAGTTTTCTTACTCCTCACATTAAATATTTAATTAATGGTAGTTTAGTCATACTAGGTATTTTTGTATAAAATTTAATAATTTCTTAATGGGCGTGCTAAACACAAATTGGTCACTTATTGTGGATGGGAGGGAATATCAAACTTGAACCAGTACCTTGGATAATGGAAGTATACCTTGGAGAAATTGAATGGTTATCATTGTTGGTAGAGTTCTATCTCATTGTATGAGGCTACTCTACTTATACCCTTCCTCAAAGGTGGGAGGTTAAATAGTTGATAGTGAGCACAGAATGACATAAAAGCTAGAGTTTTTTGTTATTCTTAGTAGGTGTCTCTAGAGTCTAATGAGCACGTGGTGTATATGGTTAAATAATTTTTTTCACGTTTGACAAAAAAAATAAACAAACAAATTGAACCAGAAACATCGGAGATCTAAATTAAGTTTGCTCTGAGTAACAAACTCAAATAAACAATGGTTTGATCATTAAAGCAACCAGAGGCGGATCTAGGATTTGAACACCATGGGTGCACTACTAATTATTTAAGTAAATTGATGTTGATAATAATGTCAAGTTATGTGAAAAAATTAAAATATTTAAAAAGTTATTATGTGAAAATGTTCCTACTTTTGCTGAGCTGACTTTTGCACAGGACAAGGCTGGGTTGCAAGGAACTCAATCAAGCTTGGACACTACTTGGCAAAATCAAAGTGGCAACATAAATAGTAGTTACTCGTGTGTAATTAGTTGTCATGATGATAATTCCAATAGGATGACCACGACAACTGCAAATACCTCTACTACTTCAGGACTTTGTAATACTACAATGGCTTGTGATACGTTGCCAATAGGCAATACCCATCTGTACGCAGTTGCTAGTGCTAATATATATATATATATATATATATATATATATATATATATATATATATATATATATATATATATATATATATTTATAATCAAGTAAATTACTTATAATGCTCAAGATATGCGGATAAACACTAATTTAATTGAAGCAATAGCTAATTCCTAAACCTTTGTCGTTTACCATGATGCTTTGGGGAAATAAAGTTCAATCGAAGTCGAGCAATTAGGAAAACAAACATAAATAGAAAAGGAAAAAAAAGGCTCGGAAAAGAAAGAGAAAAAAAAAAGGAGGAATGGAATTATTTTGAGAAAGCTCAATTATGGATCTGATGAAGTAATGAAGATAGAGAATTCAGAAAAGAAGGGGAAAAAAGATTTTTTTTTTTTTTTAAAAGTAGAATGCTAAAAGAAAAAGAAAATTGAGAAAAAAATTAGTAAATTCGCAGAAGCTCTATGAAATAAGCAGTAAGGCACCTAGCATCGGAGAGAAAAAGAAAAGGGACCCACTGTCTGTTTTTCACCATGGTTTCACACTTCAATATAGAACCAGTATTTCAAAAAAATTGTACAAAAGATCCACTCTTAAAGCCAGAGAGGATGGGTGCACGTGCACCATAAGCTCTAAGGTGGATCCGCCTCTGAAAGCAACTTTCTCCTTTGTAAATCTTGACTTATTTGTATATATACTATGCATGTACATATTGCACATTATAGTTTTGAAACTAGACGCCGTGCAGATGTATTGGCACGCAAGTACGAGTATTAATAAATACAATATTATCAATTTATTTTGCTAAATATCAATGCAGTTTAATCTCGATTGAGATTCAAAATTTCACCAAAGCTCGCATATTAGTAAAGAAAATGATATCTTCAAAGATATGTTAGACAAAACCTGCATTTTGTCCTAATAAATTCGTAAATAATTGAGTAAGTTATGACTACTAATACATCATAAAGAAAATCTTGTAAACTATGGGGTACTGAAAATTAATACCAAGAAGGTCTGATACAGATCCTCTGGCCTAGATTCAGCAAACCAATAAAAATCCTAACAAACGCTTATTCAGATACTGTATCATAAATGCAAGAATAAAATCATTTTCTCTTCATAACTACTCTGCTTAATTTTGTTTATGGAGGTCCATAACACTAGAATTATTTCAAGGTCCTACAAGCAAAAAAAATAAAAAGAGGAAAAAACATGAATTACGCGGGGAAATGGACATGTGTCCTTCAAATAATTGTCAAGGACTAAGTCCTACTCCTACCCCGTATAATAAAGTGAACCTTAATATTAAAAAAAATACTACAACTTTTCGGCGGAATAGCACTTGCAAGTTACAGCCATGGTCCAAGCACCACAAGCAATAATAACAATAGCCCAATTATTAAATTTAAAAAAGCATAAATAGTTAACCGTCTCCAACCTTCTTGACAGTAAATTAAAATATTTTCAAATTTTTCATACTTGTAAAGATTAATTAAGAACCGAGTTGGTTGAGCAGGAGATCCCCAGATGGGAGATTGTATCATAGTACGTTCGAGACCTCTTGTATGCTTTTTCAGTTGAGCTCGTGGCAAAGAGCTTGCCTAGTACAATTTATTTTTTCGGTGTGATTTGCAAGCTATTGTATTAAAGCGGCACACTCAAAAGATAGCGGCAGCGAATTCCTTAATTTACAGAAGGAAAAATAAGAATATTTAGCCATATATATTTTGGTGTAGTGACGTTCTTATAGCAATCCCATTTTGATGACCCAAGAAAGATTGCTGACCACAATTACATTTGACATTTGACTCTCCTGCTCAAGCATTCAAGAGGAAATTGTCAAGACACTTAAGTGCTTTTCTCATGGACATATATTTTTCTTTTTTATACATTGCTAAGTTACACGAGTTAAATTATCAGAAAAGAAATTTCATTTTTCTGGAACACATACTTTTAAGATTAGCAGATCCTTTTAATGTCTACTGCATTTCTTTGCTAGAAGTCTAAACATTAATCTGCCTCCCTCCAAATAGGGGCGGAGCTAGGTCTTCGCCCAAAAACTATAATGTGTATATAAGGTTAAAGTTTTTTTCATGTGCATATATTAGATATTGAATCTTCTTAGTTTTTTCACGTGTTTGCTTTTTTTTTTTTTTTTAAATTTTCTTGATAAAAATTTTGCTTCTGCCAGTGCTTCCAAATGTATTTAACGGTGGCATTGTCAACCTCTAACAACTATTTACAATCTTCAATAATAACCTTAATTAATTCTTTTTTATAAATAAATAAATAGTAAGTAAATACTAGTATTTTCACTTTTAATATTGTATAACCTAGTTCTTTTGCTAATGGAATAGGCTTCACATTATTTAAATATCCCAACATTTACTTTCCTATATCATCGACGTATATATTCATGTCTAACTCAAAGTTTAATATTTACGTCTCAAGTTTAATCGGTGTCTAACGTAACCTACGAGTTGTAGTTGTCAAACTCAAGTTCAAATATGATTGTCTGACTTAAGAGTTGTACTTGTCAAGATCAAATTCCTTAAAATTCTATATACTAATTTGTCTTAACAACGTACTGATCAAAGAACGGAAAAGTGCAATTTCTTAAGCTTACTGTTTGGCATAAAGAAATTATTTAATTATTTTATTAGTGATATATAAAAGGGAAGATATTCCAATCAGTTGCCGACAGGAGAAGTGAAAAATTGAAATAAGGAATAGAAGAAACAAAATGTGACGCGTGGGCCATAAAGAAATGAACAATCAAAATTGAACATGTTTGAGAGAAGGTTCCGCCAGTTCGCATCACCGTCGCAGCTGTTGACTAACGTACGTATACGACGAGTGGACAAAATTGGAGAATTAAAAGGTGGTCATCACTTTAAAATATGATAAAAACATTTGATCTCACACGGTTTCATCAATTATCAGCCTCTTTTCTCCAACGTTACACCAAACTTACATACTTTTTCATGCCTTTTAGTAGATTCTTCCAAACTTTTTTATGCTCAATTTTGTTCTTATTTTTTAATATAGTTTTGAGTTGCAGCAAATTGATTGAAAATTAAAAACAAAATCACAGCAGTTATGACTACATTAGAAGGGTAGTGTATTGGTCAGAATCTGACCACACGACCACGGCGGCAACGATCCCGTCCCAACCATCCTGCAGTAGTGATCAACGAATACGACTTCATCTAATCACTGCTATTTACGATATAAACGTCGAGGTCGAGGCCCCTCCATGAAGGGAGGACACCTCCCCGACCCGGCCCAATTAAAGTATGAAGAGCACGAGAAGTTCTGGACTATAAATAGAGGGCAGAAGAACCTCTAAGAGGGGGGTTGGGCTCTCCATGATCCACGAACAGTGGAAATAATAGGAAAACTCCATGAAAGAGAGACTGAGCCTTTACAAAGAGAGAGAACGGGGAAGGAAGAAATAATTTGATTGTAATCCCTTGAACCTCTTCAAGGAGAGGCAGGCGAAATTTCTATGATCAATAAAACCTCCCAAGTGTCATTTCGATTGACTCTTCTATCTTTATGATTCTGTTCTTTGATCCAGTATTAATTATGGTTGACTATGATTTACCCCTTCATCTATATTGATTGATTTGCTTAAAAAGTGTTAAACAACTTTTGAGTCAAACAATTTGGTACCGTCTGTGGGGATTTCCTAGTGAAAATACTTAGTTCTTCCTGGATCGAAGAAAAAGAAACACCAAGAAGAAAATTCGACTCAAACCAGAGTCAATGGAGGCGCATCAAACAAAAAAAAAAGAATCGAATGCGCCAACGGGAGCTAGAAATCTTCCGCCCTGTTTACTTCGAACAGCCTGAGCGAGGAAAGAAGTGATGCAAAGCGTCCCCCCTTCTCCTCCTGATCGCCGAGCAGCAAAGTGGAGCATCCCCCCCTCATCCACCATACAGTGTCAGGCCGGAAACCGGCACAGAGGTGTTTCAAACGAGGAATCGAAAATCACCTCGAAGCAACCTGAATGCCACGGTCAGGCGTACAATCATAACACGGGTACAACATACAACCACGGGCCAAACGAAGCCGACACTTAACGCCCGAGGCGTTGAACCATCGAGGTAAAAAACAGAACCAGGCTAAGTGCCTTCGCCATCAAAGTTTGACAGTTCGACCTCGCTCGAACTGGGACTCAGGCTAAGTGCCTTCGCCATCAAAGTTGGACAGTTCGACCTCGCTCGAACTGGGACTCAGGCTAAGTGCCTTC
This sequence comes from Nicotiana attenuata, assembly GCF_001879085.1. NCBI lineage: Eukaryota > Viridiplantae > Streptophyta > Magnoliopsida > Solanales > Solanaceae > Nicotiana > Nicotiana attenuata. The sequence goes on from NC_031994.1 coordinate 72,469,288, forward strand.
GCCAATCAAAGTTTGACAGTTCGACCTCGCTCGAACTGGGACTCAGGCTAAGTGCCTTCGCCATCAAAGTTTGACAGTTCGACCTCGCTCGAACTGGGACTCAGGCTAAGTGCCTTCGCCATCAAAGTTTGACAGTTCGACCTCGCTCGAACTGGGACTCAGGCTAAGTGCCTTCACCATCAAAGTTTGACAGTTCAACCTCGCTCAAACTAGGACTCAGGCTAAGTGCCTTCGCCATCCAAGTTTGACAATTCGACCTCGCTCGAACTGGGACTCAGGCTAAGTGCCTTCGCCATCAAAGTTTGACAGTTCGACCTCGCTCGAACTGGGACTCAGGCTAAGTGCCTTCGCCATCAAAGTTTGACAGTTCGACCTCGCTCGAACTGGGACTCAGGCTAAGTGCCTTCGCCATCAAAGTTTGACAGTTCGACCTCGCTCGAACTGGGACTCAGGCTAAGTGCCTTCGCCGTCAAAGTTCGGCAATTCGACCTCGCTCGAACTGGGACTCAGGCTAAGTGCCTTCGCCATCAAAGTTTGACAGTTCGACCTCGCTCGAACTGGGACTCAGGCTAAGTGCCTTCGCCATCCAAGTTTGACAGTTCGACCTCGCTCGAACTGGGACTCAGGCTAAGTGCCTTCGCCATCAAAGTTTGACAGTTCGACCTCGCTCGAACTGGGACTCAGGCTAAGTGCCTTCGCCATCAAAGTTTGACAGTTCGACCTCGCTCGAACTGGGACTCAGGCTAAGTGCCTTCGCCACCAATGTTTGACAGTTCGACCTCGCTCGAACTGGGACTCAGGCTAAGTGCCTTCGCCATCAAAGTTTGACAGTTCGACCTCGATCGAACTGAGACTCAGGCTAAGTGCCTTCGCCATCAAAGTTTGATAGTTCGACCTCGCTCGAACTGAGACTCAGGCTAAGTGCCTTCGCCATCAAAGTTCGACCTCGCTCGAACTGGGACTCAAGCTAAGTGCCTTCGCCATCAAAGTTCGATAGTTCGACCTCGCTTGAATTGGGACTCAGGGTAAGGTTCTTCGCCATCAAAGTTTGACAGTTCGACCTCGCTCGAACTTGGACTCAGGGTAAGGTTCTTCGCCATCAAAGTTTGACAGTTCAACCCCGCTCGAACTTGGACTCAGGCTAAGTGCCTTCGACATCAAAGTTTGACAGTACGAGTTAGAACTTGCTCGAACTGGGACTCAGGCTAAGTGCCTTCGCCATCAAAATTTGATAGTTCGACCCCGCTGGAACTGGGACTCAGGTTAAGTGCCTTCGCCATCAAAGTTTGACAGTTCGTCCTCGCTCGAATTGGGACTCAGGCTAAGTGCCTTCGCCATCAAAGTTTGACAGTTCAACCTCGCTCGAACTGGCACTCAGGCTAAGTGCCTTCCCTATCAAAGTTTGACAGTTCGACCTCGATCGAACTGGGATTCAGGCTAAGTGCCTGAATACCATCAAGGAGCGACAGGTTTGACCTCGCTCGAACTGAGACGAGTTATCCTCTCGAAAAGTTCGTAATGAATCCCATGACCAGAAACTTTCATCACATAAGAGGAACCAGGACTCGTCTGACGAGCCCCCACCCCGCGACTAGATCGTAAATCAACAGAGAACTGAAATGTAAAGCAAGAAGCGAAGAAGAATTCTTTATTCATGAAGTCAGAAATGCGGGCTATTGCCGCTTACATCTGGTCCAGGCCAGCCAACTAAAAAAAGAGGGAGAAAGGAGAGGGGAAGAAGACAGCAAGGAACAAACAAACGCCCGTCGGCATACGGAAAAAAAAAAAGACAAACAACGAAACACAATTTTCTCTCACTCGGCGCCAACACCATCGTTATCATCATCACCACTGGAGTCCCCATCAGCTTCAGGTGTCGCCACATCATATCCACAGTTGGCTCGATCCTCACGAGCCTTCTGGCGTGCTTCCTCGAAAGCCGCCTCAGTCACGGTGCCCGCCTCCCACAAGTTCTTGAAAATGTCACGTTGAGCTTCGGCGTAGACCCAGAGTTCATGAGCCTAGCGGGGAACAGCGGCACGGGATGATCCAGTCTGGGCCCTCAGCCGCTGATTCTCCTCCTCCAAGGCCGCAACTCGATCCGACAAGGCTAAGGCCTCCTGATCAATCGCACTAATCTGCTCCTCGAGACTCTCCTCCCTAAGGGCCGCAGTAGCCCTCTCCGACTCTCGCTCGGACTCGTGTACACGAATTGCCGCCTCTAAGGCCGCTACCCTCGTCGAAGCATCCAACGCTTCCCTCTCCATGCGCTCCAAATCGGCGACCTTGCTTTCCAGTGAAACTTCCCTCTCCATTCAGCATCCACATCCGCGGCTCTGTCCTGGCTCTGCTCCAGTTCCAACTGCATTGCTCGTAACTTGCCCTGCAGGTGCTCACATTCCGCAGCGACCCCTTTGCCCACCTCGAGCTCCTCGTCCTTGAGGCGGATTTGCTCTTCAAGTTTGCTCCTACTGCGGAGCGCCTGCATTAGCTCCTGGTCCCTATTCTCCAACTCCTTGCCCAAAGCTCGGCTGCGGGGATCATTCCTTAACCGTTCATGCAACTCACGGCATCTATCGCGATAGCGATGATACTTTTCCAGCATCTGCAAGAAAATCCTCGACCGGACGTTGGCCCTGCGAATATTCTCTACCTCCAACATGTACGTCTGCAAAACAAGAAAGCAGTCAAACCAATGCTCATTCTGCAACGAAGGAGAAATAAATCGAAGTCAGATATAACATACCCGTAAGCCCATCACAGCCACCTCGTCCATCACTTCAACATCCGAAACATTCCTCAGGGACTCGTTCTCGGCCTCAGAACACAGCAAGCTAAATTGTGGTACCAAGTTACCTCCTTGAATCAACAGGTTCACGTCAGCGGGGATCTCGACGAAACGGGCCGACCCCTCCGCATGAACCATCGAGTGAGTAATGCCCTCCTCGAACATCCGAACATCATCAAGGTCCAAGTCATACGCGGACTCGTATTCATCGACCATTACACTCTTTCCCTTCTCCGTTGACGGTGGTGTGGCGCGACCTGCCGAGGACGATAATGGCATGCTCGAGGTCACGATGGCAGCGTCAGGGGTCCAATTCTCTGCTACAGCGAGATGTCATGCGTCATCAGCAGCGGGAACTCCTGATCGGGTCGCTACACCAGCAGGATTTTTCTGGCTCTGACTGGTGGGAGCGGCTCCGATGACTCGCTCCCCCTTAGCGGTAAACGCTGCAACGACACCTTCCTATGGATTCGCAGGAGGTGAATCCATGTTGATCACTGTCGGAGGAGCCATCTCAAACCCTACCCTCCGTCTCTTCGACGACCCTTCCTCTTCCCCGGTCGATGGCGAGTCATTCTGAGGACGGACGGTACCAGATCGACCCTCCTCCGAAGATATAGTCCGGGTCGGAGCGGCCAAAGCCACAAATTCTACCGACGCCGCCCTCGACGAAGGACGGGCTGCAGGTACTGCACTGATACGAGAGGACGCGGCCGGCCGACGGAAAGCTAACTGAGGAGCTCTGACTCTGCGAGCTTTCCCTGGCCACAGCAAGCAATACTCGAAAGGTAAGATCGAAACAAAAAGGAACGGGTAGAAAATAAGGGCGCTATCTCACCTGTAAGAGGCCTACGTCCGAATCTCATATGAAATGTTCCATGTGCGAACTCCCGCTGTATGGGGAAGAATGGCCTCGACCCATTCTCGAATCCCCTCCAAAGGAGGCGGGGGTAACTTTTCGGCTGCAAAGCATCGAAATAGATCAATATTTACAACATGAGATATAAAGAAAGTGAGGCCAACGTGGGTACTCCACTAACCAAGGACGAAGACCTACGGGCAAAATTCCACACTTCTGGAAACCCAGTTGGATCCGCTACAAGGTGCTCGGTCCGTACATAGAAAAAGTTATTAAAAAAACGACGATTGGTCCTGTCGTCCATCTTGACCACTAAACCTTTTGACCCTCGGGGACGCGCGTGGATCATAGTGCCGCGGATCTTTTGGGGAGCGAACAGGCTGAGCACGTGTCTCAGAGTGACCTCCCGACCGGCTAGCTCCGCGTACTTGATAAACATGAGGAACAGCTTGTACAGGTAAGGAGAGAGTTGGGTAGGACACACCTCATAATAACGGCAGAAGTCGACCACCAACATTGGAAGCGGAAGTGTGTACCCCACTAGGAAGGGGTAAGCATAGAACGAGCAGAACCCGGGACGGTCGATCTGGACCCTATCTTCTCTCTTTGCCGATACCATCTCGACATAACCAGGAATACCCCATCGTGCCCTTAAATCCGCTATTCCGATATCCCCTATAAGGGGAGGAATATTTACCTGCTCCGCACCACCATCGGCGCTGAAATCCACCACTGCCCTCCCCGGGCGGGATAAAATTTCCTCTACTGAAGGAACATCTTCGCACTCCATCGGGTGTACGTCTCCGTCTACCGGAGCAGGGTCCCCAGCCGCCGGAGAGATAGCCGGAAGATTATCGCGAGAAGAAGTTCCTGTCATCTTTAACTCACAAAAAGAGGGGGAAGGAACTTTGAGGAAGAAGCGAGAAAGCTAAAGATTGCTGCGAGCAAAGGAGTCAAGAAGGGTTCAAACCGATAGAAAGGGAGATATTCTGGGAATTCTCTCGAAGATGAGCGATGAAGTGTGAGAAACGAGTGACAAACCCCTTTAATTTATAAGACACAGATTCTCCAGGGCACGAAAACCAACGGTCGCCGCCAAAACTTGGCCGGGCACGAAACGATTCGGCTTCTCGGGAACGTGCGCCATTGTGACTGCTTGTACAAAGATACGTTTCGTTTATCAACCGGCTCTTCGGTTTCGAAACCGTCATGACGGCATAAGAGTATTAGAAAGACGCCTCCGGGCAGTTTCGAAATTTATAACGCGACCAAAGAAAAATACGCGAATCTGACTCCCTCCACGGTTACGTCGCAAACATTATCCATCCGCCGAGGTCGGTAAGATACGACCTCGACGAACGGAGGGACTAACTGTATTGGTCAGAATCTGACCACACGACCACGGCGGCAATGATCCCATCCCAACCATCCTGCAGTAGTGGTCAACGAACTCGACTTCATCTAATCACTGCTATTTACGATATAAACGTCGAGGTCGAGGTCCCTCTATGAGGGGAGGACACCTCCCCGACCCGGCCCAATTAAAGTATGAAGAGCACGAAAAGTTCTGGACTATAAATAGAGGGCAGAAGAACCTCTAAGAGGGGGGTTGGGCTCTCCATGATCCACGAACAGTGTAAATAATAGGAAAACTCCATGAAAGAGAGACTGAGCCTTTACAAAGAGAGAGAGATTCCACCTTCAACGGGGAAGGAAGAAATAATTTGATTGTAATCCGCTGAACCTCTTCAAGGAGAGGCAGACCAAATTTATATGATCAATAAAACCTCCCAAGTGTCATTTCGATTGACTCTTCTATCTTTATGATTCTGTTCTTTGATCCAGTATTAATTATGGTTGACTATGATTTACCCCTTCATCTATATTGATTGATTTGCTTAAAAAGTGTTATAACAACTTTTGAGTCAAACAGGTAATCAAAATAGGTTTATGTCGTATTTTTTCCCCTTTCAAGTCAAACAAATTTCAATATCAACCTTTTCATGAGTTATGACTTCTAAGTTTGTACAGTAAAGCCACTTTAGTACGTAGTTTAAAAATTCTCACCATTCACTTTATATTAATACTACTATGAAGGGGCAACTTTGATGTAAACTAAGAGTCCACCAAAACGTATAGAGAATCTCAGTTCCCACAGAATACACACATAACGGTAAGTAAATATCACAATAATATTTTATGTGGAAAACTTAAAAATCACGACCTACACTCGTAAGAATTCAACTTACTAACCGAGCAACTTTAGATTACAACCTATTCAACTTACAAATTAAACTCTTAATCCTTCACCTACTTACAATAACTATATTACAAGCCTCTTTGTAATAACTCTATTACAATGCTCACCACTTTGACTAACTCTAGTCAAACACAAACAATAGTTTACAAAGGTATCCTACGAGATGCTTCAAACATAGTTGAGTAGGAGTTACAAGTCCATAATATTAACAAAGATACAACAATACTACGGACACACGATCTACTCAATGCTGGGATCTGGTCCTTTGTTCTGTTGCTACTTTGTTCTTCAAGCCTTGGAGTAAATGAAGGTGGTTGCACACTTGAGAGTCAGTTATATTTAGGGTTTACAAGTATGTAATCCCTTGCCTCATGTTGGTAATATATAAGTGAGGTCACTAGGATGATGCAAGAAAGTACCCGGTACACAGCATGCTTCAACAGTGGCCGCTGTACTGTTGCGTCTGCAGTGCAGCAGCTTTAACAACTGTAAAGAGTTGACTTGTATGTGACCGGAGGAACTGACAGACATATGTTCCCTCTGCTGTTCCCTTAACTGATTTTATTGGAACTTTTGCCAGACATGTGGCTTGTTGTTCTGAGTACAGAGAGGCTTTGTATCAGGTTCCCTATCTGGTTCTCATATGAAGTTTGTTAAATCATCAAAACACAAAGGCATATAACTTATCAAACTTATTACGTAAATTCTCGTGCGACTGTAATTCCTTTGGCTATATATTAGATTTTCTTGGATTAAAATTATGTCTCACTGATCAAGAAAATAAAATATACACATTAATTGTACCGTTTTGGCTGATTATAGTTTATAAACAATGTCAAACAAGCAAAAGAAGTCGAGCCGTTGAACTTAATTAATTAGCAACCTGTTGTGTTGATAATTAAGTTAACTACGTTACAACGATTCAATTCCGTTATGGAGTATATAGTAGTATATGGTGTTTTTGTTGCTGTAGGTATATTAATTAAAATAAAAATAGCGGCCTATAGCATAGTGCTCGATCGCAAGTCATCAGAAATATTAATAAACTATTACTTATGGTGCTTTTAATGCCGTAGGTAGAATTAAAATAAAATAAAATAGTGGCACTACTATATCATAGTGCTCACTGTTAGCAATTCAATACCAATATTCTACCCATAATTAACTGAAACAACTTCAGGTTAACGTTAGAAACTAAACAACATATATACTTGTTCTTATTCACTTTTCAAGAATCTCCATCTTCTCTAATAAAAAAAAGTTATCGACTTATACAAAATCATCCAAAACACATTATTTATTACGCTAAGAATGTGGAGAAATAAATATTGTTCACTGGTAGATTTACTACGTTATATCTTACGAGTCCATTGCTCAAATGGTCACTCAACTATTCCAAATTATCTCCTAATGTCACTTTTCTTTCATTTGTAACAACAAAGTCACTGAACTATGTCTATTGCACTCAGAAGGTCACTCAACTAGATTTTCCAAATTTTGGATTGCCAAATACCTATTTTACCCTCTAAATTATAAACATTTATCTACTTTTTATTTTTTTAAACTTTTTAATATTATGATTTTTCCTTTTTAATTTACATTATGGACTTACTTATAGAATAAATAAATATTATTTATAAATTAAAAAAATAAAAATTATTTAAGCATATATAACAAAATAATGAGCATAGTAAAAAAATTAATTAGAATAATTTGTTAGTAATAATAATTTTAGTATTAACAACAAAAATTCAAAAATTTATTTACACAATTCAGAATGAAAGAAAATAAAGGTTATAAAATATATATTCCATACACGTAATACAAAAATAATTATTTAAATAAAGGTGTTTTCTAATATACATTATATATTCTTGAAAATTATGCTCAATTATATTATATATATTCCATGCACGACTTAATATAGCATATTTTATCCTATACAGAGCCTCTGCTTTCCGGTGACATAACTTTGTGTCATCGGAAAGTTGGTAGAAACATAATAATATAATTGAGCATAATTTTCAAGAATATATGATGTATATTATAAAATACCTTTATTTAAATAATTATTTTTATATTACGTGCATGAAATATATATTGTACAACCTTTATTTTCTTTCATTCTGAATTGTATAAATATATTTTTGAATTTTTGTTGTTAATACTAAAAAGTTTTAAAAAAATAAAAAGAAGATAAATGTTTATAATTTAGAGGGTAAAATAGGTATTTGACAATCCAAAATTTGGAAAATCTAGCCCAGTGACCTTCTGAGTGCAATAGGCATAATTCAGTGACTTTAGGAGATAATTTGGGATAGTTGAGTGACCATTTGAGTAATTGACTCTATATCTTACATATGAATATTCAATTTTCACTTTACGATTACACGTTATCAGCACGAGACTCTACCGTCTAAGAAGCTCTTTGAGAAGACTAAGGTATAACTTTTCTTCTCTTTTAATTATGACTGTTATTTTGAAAAGAAAGTTCATTGCCCTTGAAATTTCGGGCAAGAACTATATGACATGGGTGTTGGATGCTGAAATCCATTTAGATGCAATGGGTCTTGGAGACGCCATTAAAGACAAAAATAAAGCATCCACCCAAGACTGTGCTAAGGCCTTGATTTTCTTGCGCCATCACCTTGATGAAGGGTTGAAAATAGAATATCTCACAGTCAAAGATCCACTTGTTTTGTGGAATGGCTTAAAAGAAAGATATGACAACTTAAAGTTGGTCACTCTTCCACAAGCATGATATGATTGGGCTCATCTCAGACTCCAAGACTTTAAGTCTGTTTCTGAATATAATTCTGCGATGTTCAGAATTACTTCTAAATTGAAACTCTGTGGAGATACTATCACTGATTATGATATGCTTGAAAAAACATTTACAACGTTTCATGCCTCCAATATGGTCCTGCAACAGCAGTACAGAGAGAAAGGTTTCAAGAAGTACTCTGAGCTGATTTCTCTTCTCCTTGTGGCTGAGCGAAACAGTGACTTGCTCATGAGAAATCACAAAAATCGACCCACTGGGTCTACACCATTGCCTGAAGTGGATGAGGTGTATTCCCATTACGCTAAGCGTGGAAAAGGTCGTGACTCTATTCGTGGTCGTGGTCATGGTCGTGGCCGTGGCCGTAGACAAGGAAGAAATTTTCCTGGTGATAATCACCCCCAAAGAAAATTAACCACCAAAAGTGGAAAGAGAAAGATGAGAAACCAAAGGCAAATGGTTCAGAAACTGAATGTTATCGTTGTGATGGAAAAGGGCATTGGGCAAATATTTGTCGTGCACCAAGACATTTGGTTGAGCATTATCAAGCATCTCTAAAGAACAAAGGCCCTGTAGCTAACTTTGTCTATGACAATGAATTTGACATCACCCACTTAGATGTGGCAGACTTCTTTGAACGCCCTGATGGGAAAATAGACCACTTGATCGGTGATGGAACCGTGGTTAAAGATGATTGAGTAGTTTAATTTTTATTTTTGCCTATTCGTAGTAGTTAGTGAATAAACATCATGTAATCATAATTCTTTACGTGAGTAGTAGTTATTAGTACCAATTAGTATTATTATGGAATATTGTTAGTTTGTTTTAATTAAATATAGTTCTAGTATTATTTTAGAAATTGTTTTATCGATGGAATAATATAATTTATTATCATAGACGTTGTCATCTGTAGTACTTGCAATATTTTTTTTATTATAGATTATAGATATTCAAATAACGACGGTGTAAGTAAATGAAAACGAAACACATAGTATGATAACTGTTTACCTAACTTTTTGTTTTATGTAAATCCAAAGATTTTAATTCATATGATTTTTTTTGTACCGCCAAATCGACATTTTAGAAGGCCTTGTACATGAAGGTTTAGACGTAACCTATTAAGATATTTATTGTGATAATTACATTTTTTTTATGAAGAATAATAGCAGAAATAACAATCTATTATTGCTTTACAGAAGAAATGACTTGTATTAGTCTATATGTGTGTTTCCATTTATACATGTATACTTTATTGGAATTTAGCAATTCTCCAGAAAGTGGTGTAATCTAAGCAAATTAAACGTTATTGATTCATAATCAGAATTTGCTCGAAATTGCATTAAAAGGTTATTATTGAATCATTGGATTAACTTTGTTTTTTTCCCATTCTCTCTAAAAATACAAATATTATTTGTATATTTCTTTTGTATGTCTAACCATGTGAAGCAAATATGGATATCTCTCAAAGCAAACTTGGATCAAAGTTCAATTGTAAAAATATTTGTTTAGTTGATTCATGTACGACACATACAATATTCAAAGAGAAGAAATATTTCTCTCATTTAAGTATGTGTAAGGCAGATGTTACTAGAATTTCTGGTAGTAGTAAATTAATTGAAGGCTCTGGAAGAGCTACTATAACTCTGCCTACGGGAACAATACTTTTCATAGAGAATGCAATGTTCTCCTCCAAGTCCAAGAGGAACTTGTTGAGTTTTAAAGATATCCGCCGAAATGGATATCATATTGAGACAATAGATGAGAATAATCTTGAATATCTCATCATTACCAAGAATGTCTCTAGCCAAAAGAGGGTTATTGAGAAGTTCCCATCTTTAACTTGTGGCTTGTATTGGACAAGAATTAGTGCGATTGAGGCACATTCTACCGTAAACCAAAAGGTTACTGATTCCAATACTTTTATACTTTGGCATGATCGATTGGGACACGCTGGATCAATTATGATGAGGCGAATTATAGAAAACTCAAATGAGCATTCATTAAAGAATTTAAAGATTCTTTTAAATAATGAATTTTCTTGCACTTTTTGTTATCAAGGCAAGTTAATTATTAGACCATCACCAACAAAGGTTGGAATTGAGTCCCCTGCGTTTTTGGAACGTATACAAGGGGACATTTGTGGACCTATTCAACCACCTAGTGGGTCGTTTAGATATTTTATGGTCTTAATAGACGCATCTCCTAGATGGTCTCATGTGTGCTTATTGTCATCTCGCAACCTCGCGTTTGCAAAATTAATGGCACAAATAATTCGATTACGGGCACAATTTCCCGATAATCCAATTAAGTCTATTAGACTTGATAATGCTGCTGAGTTTTCATCCCAAGCATTTAATGATTATTGCTTATCAATCGGGATAAAAGTGGAACATCTTGTAGCTCATGTTCACACTCAAAATGGTCTTGCAGAGTCTTCAATTAAATGTCTGCAATTGATAGCAAGACCGTTACTCATGAAAACGAGGCTGCCCACTTCTGTTTGGGGTCACGCCATTTTGCATGCAGCAATGCTAGTTCGTCTCAGACCGATAAATTATCATAAATATTCCCCGTTGCAATTAGTTTTGGGTCATGAACCTAATATATCCCATTTAAGAATTTTTGGATGCGCAGTATATGTGCCTGTAGCACCACCATATCGCACCAAAATGGGTCCGCAAAGAAGGTTAGGAATATATGTTGGGTTTGAATCGCCCTCCATTATTCGCTACCTCGAAACATTGACGGGGGATTTGTTTACTGCACGATTTGCAGACTGTCGATTCGATGAGACACTTTTCCCAAAATTAGGGGGAGAAGTTGGTGAAACCAAACGGGAAATTTTGTGGAAAAATCCATCATTATCTCATCTTGATCCACGTGCCTCTATCTGTGAAAAAGAGGTGCAAAAGATTATTCATTTGCAGAGAATAGCAAATCAAATGCCAGATGCATTTACGGATATGAAAAGGATAACAAAATCACATATCCCTGCAGAGAATGTTCCAATCCGTATTGATATCCCTATTGGACAATCTTCTAGTGTCATAGCTAATGAGTCAAAAACACACCTTAAACGTGGCAGACCATTAGGTTCCAAAGATCGAAATCCTAGAAAAAGGAAAACAAATGATCAAAATGACACTACGAAAGAATCTCACGAAGAAATCCACAATTTAACAAATTCTGAGATTCATGAGGAATCCACTGAGCCCGAGACTCAAGAAAATAAGGAACTATCAATAAATCCAATCGATATTGAGACAAATTTGAATCGAGTGGATATAATAGTGGATTATGTCTTTGCATATAATGTTGCATCTAGCATTATGCAAGAAAGTGAGGATCTTGAACCTCAATCTGTTGGAGAATGTCGACAAAGACTTGATTGGCCAAAATGGCAAGAAGCAATTCAATCAGAGTTGAATTCGCTTGCAAAACGTGAAGTTTTTGGGCCTGTAGTCCAAACACCTAATGGTGTTAAGCCTGTTGGCTATAAACGGGTCTTTGTACGCAAGAGAAATGAGAAAAACGAGGTACAAAGATAACAAGGATTTTCACAAAGGCCTGGTGTCGATTATGAAGAGACATACTCACCCGTTATGGATGCTATAACGTTCCGTTATCTCATTAGTTTTGTTGTACATGAAAAGCTTGACATGCATTTAATGGTTGTGGTTACCGCCTACCTTTATGGCTCACTTGATAATGAGATATACATGAAAATTCCCGAGGGATTTAAAATGCCTAACACACATAATTCAAAGTCCCGGGAAATGTTTTCAATCAAATTGCAAAGATCTTTGTATGGTCTAAAGCAATCAGGACGAATGTGGTATAATCGTCTTAGTGAGTATTTATTAAAGGAAGGCTATATAAATGATGCCATTTGCCCATGTGTTTTTATAAAGAAAACAACATCGGAATTTGTTGTACTTGCCGTATATGTTGATGACATAAACCTTATTGGAACTCCTATAGAACTCCAAAAGGCAATTGATTATTTAAAGAAGGAATTCGAGATGAAAGATCTCGGAAAGACAAAATTATGTCTTGGTTTGCAAATTGAACATTTGGCAAACGGAATTTTTGTTCATCAATCTACCTACATAGAAAAGGTACTAAAACGGTTTTACATGGATGGAGCACATCCATTAAGTACTCCGATGGTTGTTCGATCACTTGATGTGAATAAGGATCCATTCCGACCTCAAGAAGAGAATGAAGAGCTACTTGGTCCTGAAGTACCATATCTTAGTGCAATTGGTGCACTAATGTATCTTGCCAATACTACAAGGCCTGACATAACTTTTTCAGTTAATGTCTTAGCAAGATATAGCTCTGCTCCCACAAGGAGACATCGGAATGGAATCAAACACATATTGCGGTATCTAAAAGGGACTACCGATATAGGCTTATTTTATGGCAACAATTGCAGTCCCGATCTTGTTGGTTATGCTGATGCTGGGTATTTATCTGACCCACACAAGGCTCGATCTCAAACAGGTTATGTGTTTACCTGTGGAGGCACTGCCATATCTTGGCGATCGACTAAGCAATCAATTGTGGCTACTTCATCTAATCATGCTGAGATAATTGCTATTCATGAAGCAAGCCGAGAGTGTGTGTGGTTGAGGTCTATAATACATCTTATTCGAGACAAATGTGGTTTGAAATGTGACAAACTACCCACAATTCTGTATGAAGATAATGCAGCATGCATAGCTCAATTGAAGGGAGGATTCATAAAAGGAGATAGGACAAAGCACATTTCACCAAAGTTATTTTTCACACACGATCTTCAAAAGAATGGTGATATCAATATGCAACAGATTCGTTCAAGTGATAATATGGCTGATTTGTTCACAAAATCTCTACCAACGTCAACCTTTGAAGCTAGTGTACAAGATTGGGATGCGAAGGCTCAAGGATGTGAAATGATGCTCTCATCAGGGGGAGTTTAATGCGCGTTGCACTCTTTTTCCCTTACAAGGCTATGTCCCACTGGGTTTTCCTTGCAAGGTTTTTAACGAGGCAACCAAAAGGCGTATTCTTAGATATGTGTACTCTTTTTCCTTTTCTAGAATTTTTTTCCCATTGGGTTTTCTTTTAGTTAAGGTTTTAACGAGGCACATTATCTGTTGAATAGATATTCAAGGGGGAGTGTTATAAATAGAGTTCTATTTATGGTGAATGTCTATATTTAGAGAGATTCTAGGGTTTATTACTTGGTGGCTAAGTCACCATCTCCCTATAAATAGAGGGTTCTATTCCATTGTAATTCATTCCAAATCAATAACAGTTCTCTCTCCCTACTTGTCTCTGCAATACTCTTCCTCTTCTTTTATTATTTTATAACAAATAGAGAATTTAATACTGATATATAAAATGGGTTTTAAATTGATGAATTTTATTAAGATGAATTTTTTAACTGATTAAACTTATATAGTATTTTGTAAATCTTGTTGCATTTCAAGCAGAATCGAGGAAATTATGCATGAAATCATGCTAAATCTACAAATTACGTCCATTTTTCCTACCCTAATTAGTTTTATTTTCACACTCAACATTCAGTTATCGTAGATTGGCTAGCTCTCTCTCTCTCTATTTTTTTTTCCCCTCTTATATTTGATTAATCATTCTTGAAGATGACGAAAGTCATATAAAAGAAAGATAAACAAATACTTAATTTCCTGAACAACGAATGAAGCACGAAATCTCACTGCTTCTGCACGTTATTTTAATATAACTTTAATCACGCTAAACAATTGTGATTAGTTAGTTATAATTTAGTTGATAAATTGCTAATTAAGGAAAACATATTGATAGTGCATGTCAAGTAACTATATTAACCGAAGAAAGCAAAAATATAATAACTTCCTTAACGTTCAATAATTCTATTTAGAGATGATCGTGAGTAGGATATCTTCATGATGTCTTTTTGCACATTTTAATCAGAATATGCATTCTCATTTATCTAATTTTATTTTCCAGAAATGTTTGTAAATCTTATTTACCAAAAGATTTATTTCGATAATTGAAGTGTAGTGCAACATTTGCGTACTCTTTTTTCCATATTAATAGATTCTGTATTCTGGTTTTATCTTTGAGGTATATAGAAAATAGTAAATTCCGGAGATAATAGGATAGGGAATATGGTTCAATTCTACTGCCATTGTTTTTTTTTTCCCTTTTTTGGATAAAGTTTATATGGTATTGTGAGATACTTTTTGAATAAAATTTATAGAGTGTAATATATTAGAAACAAACCTATCTTTTACCATTTAAAGGTGTTGACAATGACTACTAATAATACGTAAGGGGCAAACTTGTTGTAATACATTTATATATGCAATTGAATTTTTCCAATGAAAAGAAAGAAAATCATATATGTATTACCCCATGGCAACGCAAGTATGAGGTGAGAATTTATTTTAGAAAACCTTTAAGAAGAAGAAACTGCAGTCACAATGCGTTCTGTGTAATTTCTATTAAGATGGAAAACTTTTTAAGTACTTAACTTAATTTAGAACTTGTCAAGGTCAACCACGATAACCTATTATCCTAGATACGTATACTATGAAAATCTAGTTTGTTTTACTTTCCATTAAGAGTATGGAAGACTCTTTCTATTGTATTAAATGTGTTGATTTTCTTTCCTATAGTTCAAGACTCTTTAGTTTCCACAAGCTTTTTTTCGGACCTGCGTGAATATGTGATGCTTTATGTATCAAATTACATTTTTTTAAAGCTCTAGCTAAAAGTCGGATGTGCACCCGATATTTCACCAAATTAATATACTTAAGTACTAAATAAGGTGAAAATGTATTGTAATTCATCGTAGTTAGGTGATGAAGGAGTATATGGAATACACATGTCATGTGCTATTAATTACAGTTCGGTATAAACATCATGTGCGAGTAAATATTTATTGATGGGATACACTGTCATAAGTATTTATTAAATGAGTCTAAGTTCATCAGGTAATGACACGAAATACTTCTCTAGTCCCAAATATTAGTCGTTTTAAATTAAATTTTTCTGAAAATACTTAAACGTATAGAGAAACAAGAAACATATAGTATCACTACCTTTTTTCTTCTAAATTTGTCACTAATACTCCCACTAGTGAAGTGTTGATTAACCGAGATATTTAAGAGATAAATAAGGAATTGTTTAAATAGATACTCTTATGTAGGGGTGTACAAACCGAATCGGAAAATCGCACCAAGCCAAAAAGTCAAACCAAACCGATTAAAAAATCCGACTAGGTTTGGTTTGATTTGTTTGGTATTGAGTAAAAAAATTCGAACCAAACCTACATATAAATATATAATTTTTATATATACTTTTAAGATTTTATATAGAATTTTCTTTAAAAAATATCTAAAAATATTTGAGATTCTCTTGCGGGTATAATATTTAATAGTATATGAAGTGCTCCATATTTATTAACCTTAAATAATGGGTCGTATGATCACTTTTTATCGAGTGTTACTGAAATGCGTCAATCACTTTGTTCTTCCATATTCATATCATATGTTAAGATGTATTAAATTCTTATATCTTTTTCGGATGTGAAGTGATGACTATTATTTAGGTATCATATTGATTTTTATGTTTAATTACTAAACTCCGTTAACCTTGAAAGTGTACATCAACGAAAAATTATTGTCAGACGACTAAAAAATATAATAAGTATTATGTGTTACTAAAATAGTTCTCCCATAAGAATGTTTTAATAGATAATATGTTTGTCAATTTTTTTTTATATTTTTACTAAACATATATTTACTTATAAAAAATTTAACAAAGTAAGATTGAAATAATATCTAAGTAACAAAAATTCCGACAAAATCGAACCAATCCAAACCGATATAGTTGGTTTGGTTTGATTTTGATAAAAACCGAACTAACCCGATTTATGTACGCCCGTGCTCTTATGATTACGGCTATTGAATATTTTTCGTAAGAAGATGCAAAAACTTCAAAAACAAATCCATTCAAGTCAACCAAAAACATTACTATTGGTTATTAGTTATTACTATGTGAAATCATACTAAGTGTTCACTTCATTTCGGGTAATTAATAGCGTGTCATACGTTTCTATATCTTTTTGTAGTCATAAATTGCTCCAGAATTCTTTAAACCAAAAATGTAGCTGCCTTAAGCTGTACTCGTTCATTTCCTTTAGAGCGAGGGGGTGGGGGTTGAGTAATATTCATGTGAGTATCCACAATTAATACGTTAACTAATTTTAATTTTGGTCGATATGAGTGTAATCCGTTGTCTTATCTCCTGTATCAAGTAACCATGTTTTTCTCCTTCCACAAAGAAAAGACTGAAAAAACAAAAAGAAAGAGGAAAAAGAATACATTAAAAGTTCAGAAAATTGTACATCTTTTGCCCTAAGGAGACTTTTCCCGTAAGAAATTTAATCTTTTAAGAGCCATAAAAAGCACTTAAGTTTTTAAAAGCTATAATTTAAAGTATTTGTCTAAATTACAGTTTATCTCGCGCTAAATGTCTTACTTATTTAATAGTTTATTAATTAAAAATAATACAATTTTTTAATTATAAAAGTATAAATGACTTCTTACTATTTTAAAAATACAAATACTTTAAAGTAGACGTAGTTGACAATGACGGCCAACATTTGGAACACGAGGAAGTATATAAGAAGGCATAGTTCACTAAATATTAGGAAATAATAATCTTTTATGTTTACTTACCGTTTAAATAACAAAAGTAATTTTACAAAAATCTCATATGATATTTTTTTATTAATTTTTGTGAAAAGAATCATATAACTAAAATAATATCTATAATGAATCACAAAAGTAAATGTCGCCTAATAATTTACCACATGCATTATTACTTGTTCTTGATAAAAAGTTTCTTATGGGAAGTTATAAAGGACAATTACATTTTCATCTTTTAGAGAAAGTACTTTCTAAGATGACTTCCAAAAGAGTCCAATTTCAGACATAACTTTTTTTCAGGATTTTAACGTTTGATAAAGTCCTTTCATGATTGGAGACAAACCGTACTACAAATCTTCAGTCCTAATGACTCCAAAACTCAATTATTCACTGATATTTTTTTTGTCTCAGAAAAATAAAAGAAGTTAGTAAAATCTTTTCACAATGTAAAACATACTATAAATTAATCATTAACAAAGTTTTAATTTTTAATTAATTAATATCAACTTTATAATTTTTCATTATTAATTCATTTTCCGTATTTGGAACATCGTTTTATCTTTATTTTCATAGGCATGAAAATATCATAAGACCATAAATTATGTGTTAAAAGTATTTTTTTCCCCTTTTATAAACATTATGCCCAATCACAAGGTGGTTGTTAATTAGTTGTTACTTATGGTAATATTTTTTCTTTTGAGTTTAAGTTCTAATAATACGTATTCAAGTCACGTCTTAGATAATTATAGGTATTTCCTGATAAATATTAATTAGTAGTAATTAGTAATACTAATAAAAATGACAATTAATTCGTTATTCCAAGTTAAAATACACTGCTAACTAGTAAAATATTTTAAAACTATCAATAGATATAATTTAAGTCATTACTTTTTATTGAAAAACCTCTCATGGGAAAATAATTGATAGAATACAATAAAATAAGACCCACAAGGAAAATAAAAAGCAAGGAACCACCCCACTAATCTTCAACCCCCCCCCCTCCCCCCAATCCCCCCGAACCCCACCACCCTGTAAATATATATACACACAAACAAAGCAACGGTTCACAAATTGGAAAATCCTCATCTCTCTCTCTCTCTCTCTCTCATAATTTTCTCACACAAAAATATTCTTTTTTTGACTTTCTTTGTAAACACTAGTCATACAAATTCCTCTCGTGAAATGTCAACCGGTGGCACCACCACCACGACGTCAACCACCACCAACTCCGCCAGTACTGTTATCCCCATAACCACCGCACCCACCACCCACCACCGTCGCCGTATCGCCGACACCATGACGGACCCCGAAAAATCATCAAACCATAGTACACAACATATAGCCTCCTCAGATTACAATATTTTCTCAGATAATGATGATAATAACACGGAAATTATCAACACCAATATTACTCATTATCACCATCACCATCATCATCATCCGTTAATAAAATATTTTTTGGTACGTAAAAAAGTACCAGAAAATATTGTATTTAGAGTAGAAGAATGGGTTTTAAACGTTGGTACAATTATGCAGTCTTTGAGATCAAGGAAGAATATGGGCCGTACAGTTTTTGGGTTGCTGCTTTTTTTTATGGTGGCATCTGTATTTTTCAAGTTTTCTTTTATGATGATGAGTAGCAATGTAGAAGATATAAATGGGAATTTAATGAGAAGAGAAAATGGTATTTTTGTTTTACATAATTTCAAGAATGATATTTTGGCTAATGCTCAAAAGGTAGTTTCTGAAACGGATTCTTCTTCTTCTGCTGCTGCTGGGGATTTTGTGAGAAAACGTCAGATGAAAGAAATACCTGTAAGTATTAATTTTGAATTTTTTTCCTTTTTTAATGTTTATTCTCATTCAGATTTCTGAAAAATATGGACAAAAGGAATTAAAGGTTGAATCTTTAATTACCCAAATTTAGTTTGGTGTTTGTTTAATCCAATTTTTAGAAGATGGGAGCTGCAATTTTTGCGTTTTGTTTACTTTTTTCTGGGTTGAAGAATGAAAGATGGAAACTTTTGTTAGTAACTCAAATTTTCTCTGTATTTTGGTCCATGAATTTTCTGAAAGGAGAGAGTTTTGGGAGCAGTAATTTTCAGGATGGAAGTTTTTTTTACTTTTACCATTTTAGTTTTTAACTGAGTGGGTAAATTTAGAGGTTGGGGAAATCTCTGTTCATTGTTTGACTTGGTAAAATCCAAGTAAGTGGGCGGCAACAAAACAGTGTGGAATATTGTGAACCATTTGCCAGTTGGTTATTGGCAATGTTGACTATGATGGTGGCTGTCTAATGATTAGTTGACCGTTATAGCCCTTAGCCTTCTTTATTTCTTCTTTTTAAATAAAAAATAAAGGTGGTGTTGGAGTTTTCTTGTATGCACCTCGACGAGTATATGTTATTTCTCATAGCATTATATCAGGATAAAATTTACCCGCACTCGGTGTTTAACCGAAGACGTGTCTTCCACGCACATTTAACTGTTAAGGTTTAATTGTTCAATTTGACATAAACATGTAAGTAGTTACCAGTAACTCTCATCTTCAACTGTTTAGCTAACTGAGATATATACATCTATAGCTCTAGTTTCTGTGCTCCATCTGTTTTCCCTTAATTTTCCTAAATCCAGACTTATGAAGCAAAAAAAGAAATGGTGAAATGAAGACATTTAACTAACTTGTCTATATGGATTGCTTTGACAGGTACCAGAAATATGGATGAAGCCAAACAGTGATCATCATTACCAATGCATTTCTCGGCCAAGGAATCGCATAAGTATGTCAAGATTTTGGATTTCTGAACTTATGTGGTGTTAATTTGTGAAGTTTATTCTTTATGCATTCTGATATCTGGAAATTTTTTGCAGGAACTGGCTCATCGACGAATGGCTATATCTTAGTTCATGCGAATGGAGGATTGAACCAAATGAGAACAGGGGTGAGTGAAAAGCTGTATGCCTCAATCGTTACGCTATTCTGTTAATGGTTTTTAGCTAATTGCGAAGCTAAAATGTTTTGCTAATTATGTTTAGTGGATTACTGCAGATATGTGATATGGTGGCTGTTGCAAAAATAATGAATGCTACTCTGGTTCTTCCTTCTCTTGACCATGAATCCTTTTGGACAGATACTAGGTACTATTCTTTAGTTTCTTCTGATCAGTTGAGAATGCCCCCTCGTGGGGTCTGTCCGTTTTCGTTCTAATAATTTATCGTGTATTGCAGTGATTTTAAGGATATTTTTGACTGGAGACACTTCATTGAAGTTTTAAAGGATGATATTGAGATTGTTGAGTCTTTACCACCTAAATATGCAGCTGTGAAACCCCTTCATAAGGCACCTGTTTCTTGGTCAAAGGTTTGTAAACAAAACTAGTACTGTACTACTTATGAGCTAGCTTTAGCTTTTAGTTTTCGTGGCGAAAACTAAAATATGATGGTTCCATTGCAGGCTAGTTACTATAGAGGAGAGATACTTCATTTACTAAAAAAGCACAAGGTGATACAATTTACCCACACAGATTCAAGACTTGCTAACAATGGCCTAGCATCGTCGATTCAAAGGCTTCGCTGTAGAGCCAATTATCAGGCTCTGCGTTACACGGATGAGATAGAGGACTTTGGAAAGAAGTTGGTGGATAGACTTAGAGATAATGGCGAACCATATATTGCTCTCCATTTAAGGTAATCTATCTAACACTTGGTTTTTCTTTGACATTTTCTCAACCATTGATCGATGAGTAACTTAGCATATTGCTCGAACGTGCAGATACGAAAAAGACATGCTAGCCTTTACTGGCTGCAGCAACAATTTGACAGCTGAAGAGGCTGAAGAACTTCATAAAATGAGGTATGAAGTGAAACATTGGAAAGAGAAAGAGATAGACAGCAAGGAAAAGCGACTCCAAGGGGGATGCCCTATGTCCCCGAGGGAAGCTGCCTTATTTCTTAAGGCGATGGGCTATCCCTCCACGACCAGAATATACATCGTTGCAGGGGAAATTTATGGCAACAACAGTATGGACGAATTTCGTTCACACTATCCAAATGTGTTCTCTCACTCAACCCTCGCAACAAAAGAAGAACTCGAGGCTTTCAAGGACTATCAAAACCGTCTTGCTGCTGTAGACTATATGGTAGCCCTCGAAAGTGATGTTTTCATTTACACATACGATGGCAATATGGCGAAGGCTGTACAAGGTCATAGAAGGTTTGAAGGATTTCGAAAGACCATTAGCCCCGACAGGTTTGTTATCATCCTTGATGCTCTATAAATTTCCCTTTTCACCACTTAACTTTGATCAAAACTAATGATGTTTTTGCATCGTCTTTATTTTCAGATTCAACTTTGTAAGATTAATCGACATGTTGGATACGGGTGCAATCTCTTGGGAAGAGTTTGCTTCACAAGTTAAGGTCTTACAATCCAATAGATTAGGAGCTCCTTACCTCAGACAAGCCGGTGAATCGCCAAGATTAGAGGAGAACTTTTATGCAAATCCTTTACCAGGTTGTTTATGTAATAGATCTGAAGAGGAAACCAGTAAACAGCAACTCAACAAGAGACCAAGTTTAAGGGTTACTTCACAAAGATAGGGATTTGTATGTTCATAATGTGGTAGATTAGTCCAATATCAGTACCATAATATACTACAAATTGGCCTATAAGGGGCTGACAGATGTCGGGTTATTCGTTGCCCTTCATGCTGCGCGGCGAGCAGAAACAAAGAGAGATTATTGTAGCAAGGAAGCAGGGCTTGGAAGCAGAGATGGTTGGTTTATAAGATGGACAAAAAGAAAGCATATACAGAGATATACTCAAATTATTCTTTAGGTATGGAGTATAGAATTTTTATTCATTTATTATTATTTTTTTGTTCGAGTTGGTTTTGTAATTAGTTTACACATTTAGGTTCAACACGGATTCATATGTATACCAATTCATGAAATGATATACAGGTCTTTGTACACAGCGGCACAACTACATTTTTTTTGTCATCTTTTACTAGAGAGTTGTTTTTTTGCGTTGCCTTTCATTTTTAGCTTAAAGAACTGGATGGATTATTCTGCCCTCAGGGCTTTGGTCTAATGGTAACAGCGCAGTGCTTGTTGTGTGGATTAGACGTACGTCACCTTTGGTATTTAAATGTAGAAGAACGAGTGGCGTCACTATAATGACTTCATATTAAAAGAAGAAAAACCTCAAATCATATTAATTAAAACACCATGAGCAGGTTTCAAAACCTTTACCCCTACGGAGATATGAAGCCATCTGCATTCAAGTGTTGCTATCTTTATATTTGGAGCTATATTTTCGTTTTTATAAATTTATTTATATATATTTAATAATTATTCGACGAAGTGCTGTCCCGTGACACCGCTTACCTCAAGGTAGAGAAAAGTAAATTTCATGTAACAAAAAAATTCAGGTAATAGCTCGTAACTGCCCCACTAGCAAGCAAAGGAAAGTGGTTGTAAGGCTCATTTTATAAAAATTCAGTGCATTCGCAAGTTATTATTGTAAAGATAACCATTCACAATGTTTGCTTTAATTTTGTGGCATTTTCAATGGCATTCTTAGACCATTGCTCCTCACCTCAAAACTAAGCTAGAAGCATGACAACAGTAAATAGTGGTCCTACCAATTAAGTTTTGCAAAAGTTTAACTGTCTAATAGGATTTACAATGGACAGACAAAATTAGCCTATAGCATATCATGGAAGAAGCACACTGGATGCGTGCTTCGACCGTGTCTTCGGGGCAATGTTGAATTTAGATATTATCAACGCGAGGTGCAGACCAGGCTAAGAAATCCCGGTGACCATTCCCCTGTATTAATGAAGCGTATCTAGAGCCCCAGCTCAGCTGAAGAGGCCTAGCCTGATATGAGAAGTGCTACTTCGAGGCTGATCCAAGATTTGATGTCAGTCAGTGCATAATAGTATTATAACCATTACTTCTTGATAACAATTACTATTGAAAAGCAAGTTCAACGAAATATCTTGAATACGAGTTAAGAAGAGCAAAAATTTGAGATGTCACGTAAAATATTGAAAAGTTGTGCTTCCCTTCCCTGTGATTTGGTTTAGTAGACATAACATAATATAAAATTAATATGACTGGAGCATACCAGAAAAGCATGAAAATAGATACTGAGGTTAGATATCTAACTGCAAGAGCAAGGCATTTGAGAAAAGTGTACCTCAGACCATGTGAAGTTAGCAGTATGGACCATGTGAGATAAATTAATACTGATAGAATGCTATCACGCTACAATCATAGGGACCATAATTGAGACTTGAGAGTTTGGCTTATTTGTATGGAAATAATGCATGGTTTTTATCCCATCCTTCTTCTTGAAAGCACTGTGGTTTTCTTTATAATGTACTAGACAAACATAAAGCAAGTTCTGCTACTACCCAAGAAAGAACTTGACAAGCCCAAGGGCGCATCTCGACTATTTCACAGGGTACCTCATATCTCCCTCCAGCATAACTGCATAAGTACCGGATAACTCGGTTCCTCTAGGCTTAGACAGATACGAAGAAATCACCTAGCGTCTTTTGCCTCAACCTAATATCAACCAAACATATTCTGCTCCAGAACCAAACTCATTAAATACAAAAGCTGAAAAAGTAATTTGGCAAGATCAGTCCATACGCCACCATATTTCCACTTTTGTGTTATCATATTAATCATATCTACTTTGAAGGGGACTGCAGTTGACCTCTTAAAATTAAGCAAGTCACATGGTTCTATTAAGTGACATCTAAAAACTTCAATTAAGCAGTCCCAAACAACTTTGCCTTAAATTTTTCTTGGCCTGATCAGAAGAAAAAACAGATAACCAAGCAAGCAACAGTCTTCTATGGTCAGTTGGTCACTGGAGTTTCATCCTTTCTGAAATCTCCACTATAAAACAACACCCTGGAATAGCACCTCCTGATGTACTTTCTGAAGATTAGGCTAATTCAACAATCATTCAACAAAAATTGGCAGCCCGATGCACTAAGCTCCCACTATGTGCAGGGTCCGAGGAAGGGCCGGACCACAAGGATCTATTGTACGCAGCCTTACCCTATATTTCTGCAAGAGGCTGTTTCCACGGTTCAAAACCGTGACCTCCTGGTCACATGGCAACAACTTCAACAATCATTCAACATTCTTTTAAAATGATAGCATGCGTATTATAGTGAATACTATGAGCTAAGCCTGCCACAAAATGATAATGGTGAAAAATTCGATCATAGAATCTAATGGCATCCTTTACCCATGCGATGCACAATATAATTAATATGACTCCTGGCTGATCACAGTTCAAGTACAAATGGACTGGTCTCCAAAGATCATGCACCCACAAAAACGATATGCATCTTCGTTTCAATTTGGTCTATAATCCTGAATCTACTTCCTTAAGACCCTATTATTTGTGAAGTGTAGGATTAATTACAACAAGATCTGCAGTAGCAGCTACAACATACAGTGTCTGGGAATTGGCATTATGACACTACCACATCGATGGTACATAGACCTGCTCTTTGAGATTCTGTGCGGCGCTTTCAGTGGGAAAACCCCTAACAGCACCTATTGTCCACTGGGATATTATGCCCGCAGCAATTGCAAAGCGAAGCTGTCTCTCCAGAACATCTTGATCGTGATACATTTCCGGTTGTGTCGTCAATTTTCTCATTATTCCGGCAACAACAGCATCACCAGAACCAGTTCTATCACAAGTGAATGGTGTTATGAGAACATCTTCTGTACCAACCACAACGCCATCAAAAGAAGGAGAATAATAATGAAGCCTAAGTGTCCCATCTGTAACAAACAAAAGTTTCAGTCCATCATGCCATAAGGGGGCAATTTCCTCAGGAGTATAGTGATAATAATCTCTTCTTTGTTTGGTTTGTTCAAAATTCTCCGCGAAGTATTGAGGTCTGTAATTCCTTTTCCTCTCGTAATACTCTTCGTCAAGAAGAAATTCAAGCTCTTGCCTTGAGACCTCAATGATGTTAGCCTGTTCCCAGGCTTCCTTGATTAAATTTCTGGTCTCATCACGTGATCTCCACAAGGGCAACGGTAGATTCAAGTCAAAAAATACAAGGCCACCAAACTTCTTTGACAATGAAATTGCTTTAAATAGAGTAGAACGCATAGATGAAGATGTTAAGACTTCAGAATTAAAGTGAAATATCCTGGCCTGCAAAAGAGAAGGAAAAGCTCAACAAAATTTGTTCAAAATACTTGCCCCAACATCACCCGGACACAAAACTCGTTAAAGGCTTAAAGCACGTCATAGAAGACAAATATCCATTTCCGTAGGCTCATGCACTGTATTAAAAATATCCAACACGTAATATGCAACTTATCATGATACAGCATCTTATTTCTGGTTCATAACAGTAAGAAGAAAAAAAATTCCCAACTGACCGCGAAGAATGAAAACTGATTATATATCCAATCGCGTTTCACAATTGGAGGATCGGTCAGTATCAAGCTAAAAGTCTTGATTGTTTCAGGAAGATAAGGTAACTAGTCAAACAAGGAACGACATAAAAATATTAGTAATGCCAATGACAACTAGTCGACAGGACGCTAGAATTTAATGAATAGGGAACTACACTTTCACTGCCTCCAAGTAAAAGGAGTATATACAATTAGCACAAGCGTCAAACTCAAATAAATAGGTTGACAAGAATTATGCATCTTTAGTCAATTTGTTCTACAAAAACAAATGCATCTATACAAAGGAATGTCAGCAGAGTGAACAGATCAGGCAAGCCTCAGAACAGGAGAGAGCATTAAAACTGTTAGAACTGTTAGCGACTGCACAGCACAATAGTTTCTACCTACAAACAGTGCACTTCTTCAACAGTCTGACTCAAATATACCTAATGACAATCGTTTATATGGAAATTTGCTACATCTATGAAGCCATTGGGTTCTTACATTTTCCAGTTTTCACAAGACAGGTCAATACCAATACGTTCATTCACGAAGCAAATTAGGTTCATGCATCCTCTATTAACATTTAAAGCCAAACACCACTACGAAAAATAGAAAAAAGCAACATGCTTGACAATGTTACTACAACTCTATCCATAAAAAACTCTATTTACCTCTTTTAGCACATCAAGATTCAATTCGGAGCTAAACAAAGAATCCTCAGCAGGCTCTTTAACTTTCTCCACCTTCATTTTCCCATTCTCAAACTTAATTTTCATACGAGTACATCCAGTCCTCATACTATCATCAAATTTAACCGCCCGAGTTTGCACTTTCTCTTTATTCATTAACAAAACCATTTCTTGACCAAACTCATCATTCCCAACTTTACCCATAAATGCAGCTCTACCACCTAGCCTAACATGAGATATAGCAACATTAGAAGGTGGCCCACCAGGAGCTCTAACAAATTCAGGTGGATTCCACTGTAACATTTTCCACTCTGAATACTTATCTTGGTGCATTTGCTCATGTGATACTCTCACTGTTGGCACAAACTCCTTCTGTGCTGCACCAAAACAGATGACTAAAGGTGGGTTTGGGTATGGAAAATCAACCCCATCATCATAATTTTCAATCTTGTCATCAGCATTTTTTGAGAATTCCATTTGGGTGTTGGATTTTTCAATGTTGGTTTCAAAGTTTGAATCTTTTTGGGATTTTGAGCTTTTTTTAGCTGTTCTTGATGATTTTTTGGGGCCACGGGGTGAGGTTTTAGGGGGTTCTTGGGTGGTGGTGGAGTGGTCATTGCTGGAGGATTTTAGTGGGTTTTTTCTGTGGGGAAGTTTAGAGGAGAAGAAAATGGAGGAAATATTGTAGTGGGTTAGTGAATTGTGGGAGTAATGGGGAAGAGATTGCGGAAGAAAATGGATTGATGCCATGGCTTCTTCTTGGTGTTAGGGTTTATCCATTTCTCTAGGAGTTAGAGGTTTTGACTTTCTATCGGGTTCTGATAATTTACCCGGGTTGTTTTTGGGTGGTTCGTTTACCTGTCGGGTCGAGTTCATGCAAGTGAATTTAGGCCCAACAAAGCCAACGTTAAGGGGTGATTTGCGTAGAAATGACATTAGGTAGCCACTCTAAAGGGCTGCTATTTAGGAATTAATTAGTGCATCTTGAATTATAGTTTTTCAGTTCAAATTTTTAGGACAAAAATATATTAAATTGTCATGAAGTTAAAAATTTTAATTTAAAATTTCAAGACAAAATAAATATTGGCTAATCTCTAAATAGCATCCTTAAGAATGGCTATTTGTGCACTAGCCCCTTGATTTGCAAAAGTATGACACTTCCACGCGGGTTAATGACACAAATGACCAGTGGTCTTGAACTTTTGACTTTTGGAGCAGTTCACCTGACCAATGGGCAAAATCTTAAGTTTAACAAATTTTATTCCATAGCTAAAAATTCTAACTTTTGACCTTGAAGGTTTGCCAATTGGTCAGGTGGCTGGTAGGCCAAAAATTAAATATTATCCCTTATGGTGCCCTATTTTCTGTCATTTTCTGCTTCCACGTTGGTCTTTGATGTTTCCCTCTTTTAGAAGTTTTGCATTAGCCATAGAGTTGCCTTACATCTTCTTAATGATGGCAGTTTTCTCTTTTTGATGCTGTTGAATTGGAAGAAATAACTCATATATATCGGGAAGGCAATTCTGTGGCTGATACTTTGGCAAAGTATGGACGCTCCAAGCAACCAACAACAACGGAGGGAGATAACACAATATTCTAGGAAACACCTTCGGACTTTATTTTACATGTTATAAATAAAGACAAATCAGGAAAAATGGCTATGCGGTGTACCCCTATGCTATGTAATAACTAATCTTACTAGTATGTTTTAATATAAAGTATTCCTTTCATTAGCAAAACAAAAAAAAAAAGTTTTGCAGAAATATCCTTCTAAGTTTAAGATGTGGACAAATATACCCTTCATTAACATCATGACTTCTTCGCTACCACCAAGCTTCGCTTTTAACTTGTTGGAAAATTTTTATGGTATGCCATATTACTATTAGTAGTGTGAGGCATCTTTTTATCTTATAAATTTGTGGTCTCATATTTTCACACTTTTAGTCTATAAAATTCTAAATCCACAAAATGGTGAGAAGCAAAAAAAAAAAAAAAAGCTTACACACCTAGTGTCAGTTGTGTGAGGCATAAAATAAAATTTTCTACTTATTGGTGATTGCGTATGAAGCGTAAAAGTGAGTGAATTTCCAATATCATTGTAGATGCAGAAGCCTTGGCAGGATTTCACGCTATGTTCAATCTAGCTATTATAGTGGACAACCTAGAAACTTTATTGAATTAGCATGGCTTTGTGATTGTTCAATTGTTCATTGAGCTCTATTATATTAGTATGACTTTGTGTTATTTGTATTCAACTTATATGTTAACTACGTTTATCAATTGTATACAAAGTAAGATATTAGACTCTAATCTTCCCATTTTGGATTCCAATCTTTCTCATTTTCTCTTCTCCTCTCTTCCAAAACAGAACATGTGATCTAGTAAACTGTAATGAGAGAATTATTAGTGTTAGTTATAGTAGGTGTAACATTCAACTTTTTATTTCTTTTTTCCAATCAAAAGCTCATGTTTGTGTCCTGCCATTGACGACAGATTGCTAGTTAATTGTGCTTTTGGTTTCGTGAATCCCTAATAGTAAAGCCAAACAAAGACACACTTTTGATTTTTGACCAGAATAGTTTTCTTTATATCAAACTAAATTTAACTACATCGAGTATAATTTTTTATAATAAATATAAAATTTATCAAAAAGCTGCATTAATAACCATTAAAAAGCTTCACAGCTTTGAATTCGAAAATTAAATTTTACAAAATTATTATTTATTTGGATTGAGTATCGTTGCAAACAAGTGAGAATATCCTTTGGAGTTTATATCCTAATTATGAGGAGAGTTTGGTAAAATTTGAGTTGGTTTTGGTCGAAATTTCATTAAAACTCGAAGAGGAAGAAGAAAAATACATTTTTAAGTTGTATGTATTTCGTATATCGGTGTATATTATTTGTACATACAACAAAATAATTATATGAAAGTTATATGTAAGTTGTATATTTTGACCAGATTGTATACATTAAAAAACTATATGTAATTATATGCAAGTTGTATGTTTTGACCTGATTGTATATATTTTTTGAAATAACTCTCGCTACTTTTTTGAAAATCTAAAATCCAATTAAAGTTGGTAAATAGTGCCAGATTTTTGTATCTACAGAAAAAAAAAATCCTTTTATCCCTTGGCTACACCATTATTGAGCTCAAAAGCGTGCCTACCATGTCAACTTATGTTATATTTAATGAAACTCTTTACTTTTTTTTTCTCACTCCGATATGAGATTTATCTATGGAGTCATTACACTACTTCAATAGCTTGTCAGCTTAAAAATCTGTATATCATTCTCTTTGATCCACTCTCCCATATGAGCGTCACATAAATAAACGAAAAAAATCCTAATTTGGTCAAATTAATTTAATAGAGGCCAATACTCTATAGTCGTAATCGATGGGATCATAATCAACGTTCTTGGCTTTGTAGAAAGTATTCAAAAGAAAAGGATTATAAGATAAGCTCAAACCTTCTGTTCCTTTGGAAAAGAATATTGTATACAGTTGAAATCGTGCTTATTTATTACGTGATGGATCGGAACCGAAAAGTAATGGATTGAAGATCGACACCAGGTTCCATCGAACCAAAGTACGATGTCAGAAGGGCGATGTGCACAAATAGCCACTAACAGCACCTGTCTTTATTTTAAAGCCAGTGTTTTAAATGTCTTTAGTCTTTAGCCATTGGTTTAATAAACTTATACCTGACTGGACGAAAATACCCTTCTGCTATAACTTAGAGCCCGTTTGGATTGGCTTGTTTTGAGTGCTTTTAAGTTAAAATAGCTTTTAAGTCATTTTGTAGTGTTTGGATAAAGTAAAAAAGTGCTTTTATTCACTTGTTTTTAAGCTAAAATGACAAAAACAAGCCAAAAGCTAAAAGTTAGAATTCC
The DNA here is from genome assembly GCF_001879085.1 of Nicotiana attenuata. Taxonomy (NCBI): domain Eukaryota; kingdom Viridiplantae; phylum Streptophyta; class Magnoliopsida; order Solanales; family Solanaceae; genus Nicotiana; species Nicotiana attenuata. Next base: position 72,499,713 of record NC_031994.1, read on the forward strand.
TAACTTATGACTTAAAAGCTATTTTGGCTTAAAAGTCACTTAAAACAAGCCTATCCAAACGGGCTCTTATACCTGTCTTTAGTCTTTGGTAGACACGGATAAAGAGCCTTAATATGGCGTTGGTAGAAATCAACCCTCTGAGCATCATTGACACCTTTTGCAACTTCATTAATATCAGACTCACCCATTCCTGATGACAATGTCAAACGAGTTTCAAATTAGGATGAAAATCAGAGACGATATTCAGTAAACACTAAAGTCATGATTTAAAATATCTCTCTCTCTCTCTCTCTCTATATATATATATATATATATATAAGAAGTTCAATAAATTAAATTTTTTGCTTACCACACTCTGTGATGTAAACAGTTGGATTCTTGTAATAATTCTTTGTGTAAACGAGAAGCTTTTCAAGTCCCATTGGAGCAACAAAGAAAATGAGGTAACTTTAAACACAAAGTTAAGGACTCCCTGTCCTGAACTTTTGAACGTGTAATTCAAATTTAAGGACTGCCTATCTTTAACTTTTGAACCTGCATTTCAAACTTAAGGAATCTTGTTCTTAACATTTGAACTTTGAACTCAAAGTTAAGGACTGCCTGTCCTTAACTTTTGAACATATTATTCAAACTTGAGGACTGTCTTTCCATAACTTTTTAACGTGCAAGTCAAACTTAAGGACTCCTGTCCTTAACTTTTGAACTTGAAACTCAAAGCTAAAGACAGACAGTCCTTAAGTTTTGAACTTGAAACAATAACTTAAGGACTGCCTGTCCTTAAGTTTTGAACTTGAAACTGTAAGTTAAGGACTGCATGTCCTTAACTTTTGAACTTGAAACTCAAAGTTAAGGACAGAAAGTCCTTAAGTTTTGAACTTAAAACAATAACTTAAGGACTGCCTGTCCTTAAGTTTTGAACTTGAAACTATAAGTTAAGGACTGTCTGTCCTTATCTTTTGAACCTGCATGTCAAACTTAAGGACTCCTGTCCTTAACTTTTGTAAAGTTGAGGACAGACAGTCCTTAACTTATAGTTTCAAGTTCAAAACTTGATTACAAAAATCTTGAAGGCTAACCAAGTGAACAAACCCAGGTACAATCCCTGAGAAGAGAATTGTAGGATTTCGAGGGAATGGATAGATTGGTCTCGAGCATAAAAGAAAGATCATGCATCTGCGACATTATACCTTCTATATCCATATTATTCTTTGATGGATTTGATTCACCACGAATGTCTGCATTCTCTTAAGCATCACCAACCTTGCTTGGGGTATCAACGACACTAAAATATGTCAAATGAAATGTAAGAAGGGTTTTTCACATTTACCATTACTGCGCTTGATATATACTTCACCTTCATCGCTTCTTTCTTTTTGCAGAAGGGTTTGGGAATATAACCATTGAAGAAAGGGTAAAACTGTCTTTTTTCTATTAGTAGTGGCTATTTTTGCTGAGCATTATAATTAGTGGATAAAAATTAAAGACCCCCTTAATTAGTGGCTACTACACGCCATTTTTACACGTCAGAACGTACGTCTCCAAGATCTTCGAGCCCGTTACTTCGGAACCGACCCCGATTCCGGATAAGCTCAAGGAAACATTATCGGACCCAATAACGAAAGGCCGAAATATCCGCAACCGGTCGGATATCACGGCGGCGAGAATCTCGGCACGTATCAACGAGAGACCGATTAATTAGCGAATCATGAGATTTCTTATCTTTTATAGAATTATACCTAAAGCAGGACTCCCCTACTATATAAAGAGGGTCTGATTCTTTGTAATACATATGGTAATACGCATCCCAAAGTTTTATAATATTATTTTCTTTCTGCAAACTATCGGTATTTGATACCATTTAAATCACACTTAGTTCGAGTGAGATCTATTCTCTCAAGGCTATAACTGTTCAAGTCACACGATTTGAATTTACTTTATTATTGTTTGCTTTACTTATAATTCAATCTATCGCTTTGTGTCAAATTAATTCACGTATCCTTAAAACCACTTATAAATTTAATTGTTATCCGATTTTGAGGGTAAACAAATATTTCAAGAAAGAAACAAAAGGAAGTTTGATAAGCCATGTTATATTTTGATTTTCCCTGTATGCTGGGCTTGTGGGAATTAATATTAAAATACTAATACTAGAATAATTAATATCTTGTAGTCTTGTTTAGGCACATTAGTAATGTCATGTGGCAAAGAAATCACATCTCAGTATATAGTATTCAAACCAATTTTGCCTTTGTTGACTAAAGTTACACGTATATTTTCCTTTATGGGCTTGGAATGTTGAGATCCAAGAAAGAAAAAATATTAGTATCTGTTATGAAATAAAAACAATCTAGTAAAACATAAAATAAGAAACATAGAGTAAAAAAGGTTTTTTTTTCCTTCAAATGTATTGTTTTTTCATCTGTTACAAAATCTTTATATATGCATGAAAAGCGATGAATCACTATTATAAAATAGTGAAACGAATGAAGGATACATAAATATAATGGGGCTCAGCATGAATATCCATTATCTATTATTTTCAATATTATCTACTTTTTTTTAGTTTTAAGTTCAAAAGATCCCGAAAAATCCAACTTTGTCCAAAACTACAGAAGAAGGGAAAGGGATCAGGGACGGATGAACATAGGATGAGGTTTGTTCACGTGGACCCATTTTTCTCTTCCTAAATAATATATAGTATTAGTAATTTCAGCTCAAACACTTAAATTAACATGGGTGAATCCAAGCTTAGATGAGCACTTCAGTGCACCGGTAAGGAAGTACACCTTCTATTCTTTAGTTAGGGGTTCGATTTCTTATTTCAAATCATATTTTAATTATTAATAAATAGGGCTAAATCCCCAGTGCCCTTGCCGGTTTTTCTAATGAAACACACTTCTTCTGTTTGTTTTTTTTTCCTTTTTTTAATGGTTACACATTTTCTTTTTTCTTTTTTTCCTTTTCTTTCTTTAGTCTTTTCTTTGGATTTTAATTTTCTTAAACCAAAAATACATCTCTCAAATATCCTCTTGGGAACTTGAATTTTTGGTGCTCATGGTGCATCCACACTCTTGAGATCTTAGATTGCCTCTAAAAGGGCTGAAAGAAATATAACTTAACTCTCATACCACCGAGATGTGGTGGGATTGGTTCCATCATTAAAAGCGGTAACATGTCCTATATTAAAAATGGAGAAATTATTCGTAAGGAGCATTTTTAATGAGCACTTTTAGAGTTGAGTTAAACTCGGGATTCATTTTATTAACATGTTATGAAACTAGAACATTCATGTTATCCAATAGGTTCTATGATATATCGTTCAAGGCAATTACATTCAATGACCTTGAAAATGATGATCTTGATATTTTGACCCCCCAGTACCCCATGGGCAAACCTTTAAGGTCAAAAGTCAAAAGTAATGCTGCGGGACAAGCGAGGGGCCATACTTGTTAAACTTGAAATTCCGCCTATTGAACAAGCGGGATAAAAAAATCAATAGTGGCACTAAGTATCCTTGTTTACCCTGGAATCCGGATAACAATTGAATTTATATGGGATTTTAAGGATCCGTGAACTAAAAGATACAAAAGGTTTGGATTGAGGAAAATAAAAGATAAAGACTCAACAATTGCTGCTAAAATAAATAATCGCAGAATATAATATTGCTTAGAACAATTGTGCTTGATAGCATACAAGAATTGAGAGAGATGGTACCGTAGTGTAATGGTTCCCCCCCCCCCCCCCTCTTTATGGGGTCTTCTCCCCTTTTATACATTCTGATTAAGGGTAAAAATAAGGTAGGTAAATTAATTACATCGTGGATCCCTGTAATTACGCCTTAATGGCCTGAAGTGGTTGAGAAAATCACGTTTGGGCGAGATATCCGGCGACGCTTGGTTATCCGTTACGAGTCCGGCTTCCGACCTTGTGTGTTTCTCCATCCGGTGGTGACTCATATCGAGCTCTGCAACGGTCTCGAAATGACTCGACCTCGGTTGTTGACGTGGCCGTCGTTCTACCTTGCATCCAGGTCGGGTTCGATGGCCCCGACTTGCCCCGGACCGGACCCAACCCGGTCGGGCTCAAGCAAAAAGGGTATCACCCAATACAGATAGTCCCCTCGTTTATTAGAGAGTAATGATAATAAACGATATGATCGGTACTTGCTTCTTCCTTTATTTCTAATATTTTTGCCTTGTGATTCAGTACTGACTCTTTAGACTTTTTCTTTGCAGGCATCGGTGCTATATCACTCGATGTTCCTCCGGATCAAGGACAAAATGGAGACGGAGCGAGAGGGGCGCCGGGTCCTTGAAGAAAAGCTGCTAGAAAGCCGGACCGTATTGGACCTTTTGAACAAAGAGCACGCGTCCTGTGCTATCCGGCTGGAGGAAGCGAAGAAAGAGCTTGGTTATAAGCTAAGGGGGGTGCAAGCCGAGCTTAATCGGGTTAAGGCCGAGCTTGACGAGAGCAGAGCCGAACTTGATGAGAACAAAGCCGAACTGGAAGCCCGGGTGCAACAGTTGGAGTCGGAGAAGACTTCCCTTCGGAAAGAGGTTGCGGACTTGACGTTGACCAATGAGGCTCGAGTCCTTGAAATTGAGCTATGGACCAATCGATTTCAGGAAGCTGAGGCTAAAGTTTCCCAAGCCGAGGAGACTGCCAACGATCTGGTGGCCCAATATAGGGCCGATGCTGATGCGGCCAACCAGCAGTCAAGAATGTTAGCCGAATATGCGAAGTGTCAGGCCCGGCTTGAAGTTCTTACCGAACTCCAACGTCGCGGTTTCGATCTTGCATCGGACATCACCAAAGCCGCCGAAGCTGAGGACGCTTCGAGAAGGGCGACGTTCCCCGAAGAATTCGAGGATGGCTCTGATTGACTCCGGGAATAGGCTATGCTTTGTTTTGTTTTCCCCTCTTATGTAATTGCTCCGGTAGCGAGCTTTTTTATGAAACATTGCCCTTTGCCATCTATTGCTCCTTTTTCAATCTTGTTATTACTTTGCCTTTTATCTTTTCGGAACGATGGTAGTCCTTTATGTTTTTCGAAGTAGTCTCCGAGTGAATGTATTCGAACTCAGGTGAACTTCGACCTTTGGGTTTTCTCAAGGCAGTCCCCGAGTGAGTTGATTCGAGCTCGGGTAAAAAATCAAACCTTACGTTTTTCAATATAGTCCTCGAACGAGTTTATTCGAGCCCGGGTGAAGTCTAACCCTTAGGTTTTTTCGAAGCAGTCCCCGAGTGAGTTTGGTCGAGCTCGGGTGTAGTTCAAACCTTAGTCCCCGAGTGAGTGTATTCGAACTCGGGCAAAATTCAAACCTTAGATTTTCACAAGACAGTTCCCGAGTGAGTGGAATCGAACTCGGGCAGAAAATCCAAACCTTAGGTTTTTACAAGATAGTCCCGAGTGAGTGGAATCGAACTCGGGCAGAAATCCAAACCTCAGGGTTTTACAAGACAGTCCCCGAGTGAGTGCATTTGAACTCGGGGAAGATTCAACCCTTAGGTCTTTTCAAGGTAGTCCCCGAGTGAGTGTATTCGAACTCGGGGAAGATTCAAACCTTAGGTTTTTACAAGATAGTCCCCGAGTGAGTGGAATCGAACTCGGGCAGAAATCCAAACCTCAGGGTTTTACAAGACAGTCCCCGAGTGAGTGCATTTGAACTCGGGGAAGATTCAACCCTTAGGTCTTTTCAAGGTAGTCCCCGAGTGAATGTATTCGAACTCAGGTGAACTTCGACCTTTGGGTTTTCTCAAGGCAGTCCCCGAGTGAGTTGATTCGAGCTCGGGTAAAAAATCAAACCTTACGTTTTTCAATATAGTCCTCGAACGAGTTTATTCGAGCCCGGGTGAAGTCTAACCCTTAGGTTTTTTCGAAGCAGTCCCCGAGTGAGTTTGGTCGAGCTCGGGTGTAGTTCAAACCTTAGTCCCCGAGTGAGTGTATTCGAACTCGGGCAAAATTCAAACCTTAGATTTTCACAAGATAGTCCCCGAGTGAGTGGAATCGAACTCGGGCAGAAAATCCAAACCTTAGGTTTTTACAAGATAGTCCCCGAGTGAGTGGAATCGAACTCGGGCAGAAATCCAAACCTCAGGGTTTTACAAAACAGTCCCCGAGTGAGTGCATTTGAACTCGGGGAAGATTCAACCCTTAGGTCTTTTCAAGGTAGTCCCCGAGTGAGTGTATTCGAACTCGGGGAAGATTCAAACCTTAGGTTTTTACAAGATAGTCCCGAGTGAGTGGATTCGAACTCGGGCACAATTTGACCTTTAGGTTTTGTATCGATTTTACGCCTTTTTCTTAAGGTCTTACAAATTCGAGTATACTTCGCCATTAGTGAAGTCGATGATGAGGCCGGTATTACCTCTTTTGAGATTTTATGAATTTGGACCCGCCTTCTTGAGGGCTTATGGTTAAAATAATGCCTTATCGAGGCCTTACGAATTTCGAACTCACCTTTGAGGTCTTACAGTTTTATGTGTCGCCTTATTAAGGTCTTATGAGCTTGGACTTGCCTTCTTGAGGTCTTATAGTTTAAGTGTTGCCTCATTGAGGTCTTATGAGTCCGAGTATGCCTCAATGAGGTCTTATGTGCCTAAAGGAGGTCTTATGTGATCGAATATGCCTCGAGGAGGTACTTATGAGATCGAATATGCCTCGAGNTATATATATATATATATATATATATATATATATATATATATATATATATATATATATATATATATATATATATATATATATATATATATATAAAACTTACTTTTGCATAAAATATATCAAAAATAATATATTTGTAACAGTTGAAGTACATTATTGTAGTATACTATGATACTCACATGCTATATATTAGATACTGAATGAGTATATGATATCGAGAACTCTGTTAGAAAATTAAAAAAGGACACGTTGAATTTTTAAAATATTATACCACATGCTGTAATAGTATACTATTGCAATAAATAATAGACTATTGAATTAAATATTATATAACAAAATGGTATATAGTACAGATTAGTCTTCTTCGCTATTTCAACTCAATTTCAACCAAAATTTCAAAAATTTACTCCAAAATTTTTCCCAAATTGACTCAAACTTCAACCACAATCTCCAATCAAATATATTAACTTAATATTTTGATTTAAAAAAATTAAAAAAATATGAGAACTCCGTTGAAAAGTTAAAATATAACTCAATGAAAATTATAAAAAAATTATAAAAGAACCAAATTATAATAGTATACTATTATATTATATAGTATGTTATAATAGTATAGCGTTGGAATGAACTGTATGCTAAAATGGTAAATAGTATACCATTTTGGTATATAGTACAAATTCTTCTTTTCTAGTTGAACGAAATAAATTATACACTAATGAATTAAATATTATATACCAAAATAGTATATAGTATGTTATTTTCGTATATAGTAATTAGTCATATTCCCTAGTTCAACTCAATTTCAAAAATTTACTTCAGAATTTTAACCAAATTAACTCAAACCGTAGCCACTACCTCCTATCAAATATTTCAAACTAAATATTTTGGTTCAAGAAAAAAATTCAAAAAAAAAAATATGAACTACGTTGAAAAGTTGAAAAAGAATTCAATAAAATTTCAAAAAATTTGAAAAGGACCATTGTAATAGTATACTATTATATTATATAGTATACAATAATAGTGTACGGTAGGAACAAACTGTATACCAAAATAGTATATTGTGACGACCTGGCCGGTCGTCTTAAGAATTAATGCCCCGATCCCCTATTAACTGCTTCCCCTAAGTTCATTTCTGCTATTTTGGTTTGCCGGGACGGTCGGTGTTGGGCTTCGGAGAGTTTTGGAACACTTAGTCCCTAAATGAGAGCTTAAGTGTTGAAAAATGGTCCGTAGTCGGAACAGTGTAAAGACGACCTCGGAATAGAAATTCGATGGTTCCGTTAGCTCCGTTAGGTGATTTTGAGGTTAGGAGCGTGTTCGGAATGCATTTTGGAAGACCGTAGCTCATTTAGGCTTGAAATGCCGAAGTTTGAATTTTTGAAGTTTCCGGTCCGATAGTGAGTTTTTGATCCGAGGGTCGGAATGGAATTTCGGAAGTTGCAGTAGCTCCGTCATGTCGTTTGGGATGTGTGTGCAAAACTTCAGGTCAATTGGACATGTGTTGGTTAGGTTTTTGATCGAAAGCGTGTTTTGATGAAATTTAAAGTTCTCAGGCTCAAATCATTGATTAATTCGAGTTTCCGGCGTTGTTTTAGGTGGTTTTAAGAATTGGTACAAGTTCGAATGATGTTATTGTCACGACCCAAACCCCGGTCGTGATGGCGCCCAACACATTGCTAGGCAAGCCCGACCATTTACACAACCTTAGCCAATAAATCTAGATAGATGAATAAATATTCACTATTAAAAATACCAATTTAGTGCGGATTTCTGAAATAATTTCTAACATTCGAAAACCCCAAAATGAAAACAAAATACTGATCAACCCACAGAATCTGGTGTCACGAACATGAGCCTCTAGAAACAGATTATTCACCTATTACAAGTCCGACTAAGAAAAATATACGAATAAAATAATAAAAGATAGAAGGGAGAGATCAAGGCTGCGAACGCCATGCAGCTACCTCGATACTCTCAGATATTTACTGCTCCGCTAAATAAGTCCTCACTCACCCTGTGGTGTACCTGAATCTGCACACAAGGTGCAGGGAGTATTGTGAGTACTTCCAACCCAGAAAGTCATAAATATAAATAAAGTCAAGAAATCCTAAATAAACACAAAGTAAAACTATAAATACAACAACGTGGACCAATAGCATAATACAGTAAATATTAAAAACAGTTATAATAAAGTCACACCAGAATGAGAATAAATAACAATTAAATATGCAATGCAACACATAAACCGGTACCTCCAGTATCCCGCTGCGGTCGTGCAACCCGCTCCATTTATTTAACGTCGACGGCGCTCACTGGGGGTGTGTAGACTCCGGGAGGGGCCCCTTACGGCCCAAGCGCAATAATAAGCCATCTCGTGGCATCAAACAGGCCCTTGGCCTCATATCAATATCATTATAATACTGCTGCGGCGTGCAGCCCGATCCCATACTCAGTCCAAACATCACACAATAGTATAAAAATATTCAGCCCAAACATCATTTAAAAATATTAACTTAATTTCTAATTTAAGAAAAAGGCTGAGATTTCAAACACAGTATTAAATACCAGGACTGAGTTTAATATTTATAAATATGGTAAGAAACCATTAAAATAATCCCTGAAGGATTCAAGTAGTTGGCACGAAGCCCAATTATGACAATTAATCCATTTTTATAAGGATATTACAAATCTACAATCAAATAGGTAACAATTTTATTAAGCGGGACGGACCAAGTCACAGTCCCTGATGGTGCTCTACCCCACGCCCGTTATCCGGCGTGCAAGTCACCTCACATAGCACTACGATGTGCAAATTCGGGGTTTCAAACCCTCAACACAGCATTTACATTTATTACTAACCTCAAGCCGGCCAAGGTCCTAGCTTGCTATGCCCTTGCCTTTCGAATTCACCTCTTCGCGCGTCGAATCTGACCAAAACCACAACGAATACGTCACAATATGCTAAGGGAATATAACCCAATCGAAAAGACTCGAAAAACATCGAAAATCACGAAGTTGGCAAAACCCGAGCCCCGGGCCCACTTCTCGAAAAATTACAAATTTTACATCACCGGATTCCTTATCTCGCCACGAGTCTATACATATAAAGAACATCAAAATCGGAGTCCAAATGACCCCTCAAATTCCCATTTTTGTTCTCTTAGGTTTCAAGCCCTAAACCACCATTTTTGACCTTAATTCCTTGAGTTTTCAGTGTAATTTCATGTATTTGCATGATAAAATTGTGTTCTAAGTCCAAGAATGCTTACCTGATCGAAGTCCTTGAATTTCCTCTTCAAAATCGCTCAAGAACACCCCAAGTCCGAATTCAAAATATGTGTTCTGTAAATATTTCACGAAGGGAAATTAAACCCTTTCTGACCAGTTATTTCCGCATCTACGACTACATAGACGCATCTGCGACTTCCGCTTTTGCGATGGGGAGCCGCTTCTGCGGACAAGACCGCTTCTGCGATTACTAGACCGCTTCTGCGGTCTCGCATCTGCGATTCCTTTTACGCAGGTGCGGTTTCCTTTAGCCTTCCAAAATTCCGCATCTGCGGTCCTACTGTCGCATCCGCGACTCCGCAGATGCGGTCAGCATCTCCGCACCTGCGATGCCTGTCGCTTCTGCGGTTCTTGACTCGCTTCTACGGTACCGCTTCTGCGGTCCCATTTCTGCAGGAGCGAAAATACCAGAAGCAACACGGGTTCTGCAATCTCCTAAGTTCAAAACTTCCCGTTAGCCATCCGAAATCACCCCGAGGCCCTCGGGACCTCAACCAAAAATACAAACATGATCCAATACCTTATTCAAACTTGCTCCAATCATTAAAACACCTCAAACAACACTAAAGCCATCATTTCTCATCGAATTCAAGCCTAAGTTCTTCTAAAACTTCCGAAACACGCATTCGATCAGAAACCCAACCAAAACACCTCCGAATGACCTGAAATTTTGCACACACATCCAAAATCACCTAACGAAGCTACTGCAACTCTCGGAATCGCATTCCGACCCCCGGATCAAAATCTCACCTACCAACCGGAATTCGTCAAAATACTAACTTCGCCAATTCAAGCCTAATTCTACACCGAACCTCCAAAATCAATTCCGATCGTACTCCTAAGTCACAAATCATCCCCCGAAGCTAACCAAATCACCGGAATTCACATCCGAGCCCTCTAACTCAATAGTCAACATCCGGTTGACTTTTCCATTACAAGCCTTCCTTAAAGAGACTAAATGTCTCATTTTCTACCAAAACCAAACCGATTCGACTCTAACTTACCAAATGCCGATAATGAAACATGAAGAAGCAATAAATGGGGAAAACGGGGCGGTAACACATGAGACGACGGGTCGGGTCGTCACACTAATAGACTTTGTCAGCTCTAGTCACGTGCCTTGGGAACCTCACATCGATCCACCGTAGCCGCTGGTTTGCACTGCCCTGAGGTCGATCATTTAGAACCCACGGGGTCGCAACCCCGAGCTGAGCTTCGAGCCTTCTGGGGGTGGTCTTTACGAGGCGCCTTAATGATCAAAAAATCGGAACACCGATTTTTACTGTATACAATTTCATTGGGGGAAAATTGAAATTTTGTGAGTTTGTTATTTAATAAATGTTATATATGTACATTAACAAGAACAAATAGATTCTACAGTTATGTACACCCCACAAAATAATGGATGGGCGCCCAAATGGAAATTACATTAGAAATAAAGCTTGGAAATGAATACAATAAAACTATCACCATAAACTATTCATAATGGCGAAATCAAGATGCTAAGTGTATGTGGAATATTACTAAATCTTTAAAGATTAACTATAAATACAAATTGCAACTGATATCATCGATTCAAACATACTTGCTATGAATTATGATTCCTCAAATTTGCCACTTGATCAGGAGTGGAGGTAGGCGGGCGGAAGGGTTCACTTGAATCCCTTCCGCCAAAAATTACATTTGTGTATATGAGATTATATTGTATACATATATATTGAATTCACTTAACTTTTTCGCATGTTTATTTTTCATTAATTTTTTGAATTTCTTTGGTGAAAATCCTACTTCCGTCGTTGCACTTAATGAATTGCTATTTGATCGAAATAACAAACATGGAACACCAGGTGAAGGTAAAGTAAGCAAACAACAAGTCGCATGTAAATGAAGAAAGAACTTTTATTCAATTCTCAGTGGAAAAAGAATTAGAGTAGAATAGACTCAAGAATATCTCGAAAAAGAATCCCAACAAACCCAAAGAAACAATAAAAGCAAACTCTTTACAAACAACAAGCTGCTTGTAAAAACATAATGTATATAATTAAAAAGGTGCAAAAACAATTTAGAAAGAAAGAGGAGAAGGAGCAGGAGCATCAGCAAAATCTTCAGCAGCTCCACTGCTTTGCAACTCAATCATGGCACGGTGTGGGTTGCTCCTCTGCTTCTTGCATAGGTCTGGCAAGTACACTCCTGCACATTTCACCAAATATATACATCGAAACATTAGTAAAACCCTAAATTAACATGATACGACGAGACAGAATGCAATCGAATTAATGATATGAAATGGACACTGACAGTGTTAAAAAAACAGAAATAATGTAATTACCTTCTCCGGCGGCCAAGTTGAAGTAAAGGTCAACAACATTAGGGCATTTGTGGTAGCAATCAGGAGAGCAGAGCTTAGAGGTAAACTGAGCCTCAAGCAAAGAATCAGAAGAAATTCCAACAGAGTTTCTATCAACACCACATGCATTCACACATTCATCTGTCTCAATGTATTCCCTCATGTTTCCAACGATAACTTCTGATGTCTTGCATTGGTACTCACTTTTCCCATCTTCTAATGTTGATTTCTCTAACAAACACCTCTTCCCAGATGATGCAATTGAGAATGCACAAACATTTGTTGGCAAATTCTCACAAATAATCTCCCCTATTATAAAGAAATAAAAAATTTAGACACAAAGAAGGATATCTTATGTTAACATGCCTGATATGATCATCAAACAGATTTAGAGCGGGTCAACGAGTTCATCTGAATCCATCATTTTTAACTCAAATCATGTATATATACATGCCATTTTTGATGTATTTATAAGCGATTTTAATCATTAAAAATAATGAGCATTCTAAATTCTGGATTCCCTTCTTTGCATGTAAAAATTAAAAACAAAAATTACATATAGATGTACATACCAAGAGCAACTTGGAGGAAAAGGGAACAGGTAAAGAAAAGAATCAAAGATGATTTCATTGAAGGGGCCATTTCTTCTTCTTGTTTTCTCTTTTTGTTTTTGGTGTGATTTTGTTTTGTTTTTGGTTTTGTTGTTTGGAAAACTTGAAGAAGAAATGGAGAACTTCTTTTTTGGGTTTGTGAGATGAGTTTGAATGAAGGAGTTTCTTGACTTTATATAGGGAGTTTAGGAAGGGAGAGGAAAAATTCAAGATGTGTTATGACCTATGCAAATCATACAATCTGGTCACCGGCTTAGTTAGTTTATTTACTTTTTCTTTTTATTTTTTGGGACTAATATTTATTTTTGATATTCTGTTTTTTAATTTAAAAGTTTAGACTATTAACGCATGAATCGACGCTGAATTTTGACGGATTCTCTTATTTTGGGAGAGCACAAATGGAATGGGATGGGAGCTCGAAGGTTGATGGACAAATTAGTGGATCCCACGCATTGCTTTTCCTTTTATATTTTATTTTTATTATTATTCTTATATAGTTCGCCAATAATAAATATTATTTCTTTGTCTGTGAAAATTAGCTCGGGCCTCGGAGAATAACAGTCAACCCATTTTAATGTGAATTTGAACTTTAATTGTTTCTTTAAAGATGTACATGTCTAGAAACAATGTTAAACTTTTACAAATTAAGGGGTCGATTGGTTGGAAGACAAGTTATGTTGGGATTAGTTATGCTGGTATTAATTATATTGAGTTTAATTACACTTAAATTAGTTATCATGGTATTATTCTCTCTGGCCATTATAAGTTATTCCGGTACTATTTTTAATCATAAATAACTTATTCCATAATTAGTAATCAAACAATGAGATAGGGCGATACTAATTTTTATTCCAAAATTATTTTTACTTATACATCGTACGAAACGACCCTAAATATCTTAATTTTATGTTTAACAATATGTTAAGATTAAATTCAATAGACTAATTTTTTGTTGTCGTGGTTCTTTGGCTTAACCGACTACTATAGGCTAGCTACTTTGACGCCTAACACACCAAAAGACGTGTTTTGATTTCTGCGTGTTGAAAGATTCAATATCCTTATTAGGAAGTTTCTGTAGAAAATCATGGAGTTTGAGGCCAATGAGTGGAAGGGAGATTCTTGGACCTTAAGAAACAGATTATACAGTACAGATGTTGGAAATCTAACATAGGCAGACTAATAAAAGTCATACGTGCTAACCCATTGGTTTCGTTGTTCACATCTTGACATCTACGTCATAAGTTTATTGGTGAAACTTCAATATGAAAAGTATAGCCTAAACTTGTGTGGATTTTTTGGTAGCAAAGTTACAAACTCAAAAATTAAAGATGTTAAATTGCCGCGCCTTCTCGACCCTTAAAAAGGTTCTAGTTTGAGGAGTGGTTTTATTAATGTATAGGGTAAAATTGGTTTATAATAAATGGTTGAATAAGAGCATGACACGCAGTAGTAAAGCCACATGGTCATAAAGGTTGTTAGCTGATCACCCTTCGTCAAAAAATTGCACTGTGTATATAGGCAAAATATTATATTTTAGAGGTATATAACACATATTGAACACCCTTTGTGGAGAATTTTTTTCCCACTTCTTTCAAATTTGAATACCCTTGAAAATTCCTAGCTTCGCCACTCATGACAGGTGTAAACAAAAACAGGTAAGAAACGAATCAAGTAACAACCAATATCGGGAACAACAACTGCAATTGACATCGGGTAAATCCCGAAGGGAGCGTGGTCAAAGGGAGCAGGTTGAATATTTTCCATCGGATAGCATTCAATGAAGAATATTTTCTAGCATTCAATTAAACAACTTTATTTGCTCTTCTGCATTGCTCTCATTTCTGTCCTCGAAGACACCGCTTTCGGTGCCAGGCTTGTCAATTTCTTCAATTTCAATTGCTAAGTCTTAATTTTAATCTTATTTCTTTATCATTCTTAGATCAAATCAGTTCGCGTGTCTATAAACCACGTAGCAAATTCAACTGTACCGTTTTACGGGTAAACAGTTTGGCACCCACCGTGGGGAAGACAGTTGCGTAATTGATTTGATCCTCACGTTTATTACTAATTTATTTGATTTTTCCCGTAGCAAGAAATCAGCAACGGTAGCTAATGATATCAACATCACGAACAGTGTTGAGGGACACGAAAATTTTCCTCAACGTGAAGATTCAATCAGTGACACCCGTACGAGGGGGCAAAACAACCCCTGTTCGTGAAGGACAGTATCCCCGGCATGTGCGGGAGCCAACTCCCGACGACGCGGAGGAGGAACATGTAGTGGAATATTGAAATCTTGAGGGACACTACAACATTATGTATATATAGCTACAAATTCTTAGCTACATATATGAAAATCGTGGCTAATACCTAACAGTAACCACAAAAATTAAAATTTCATGGCTGTTTACAATTTCATAAAAAGAAATTAGCTACAAAACTAAATTGGCAAAGCTAATTTAGCATTTTTGCTATAATTGCTAATTGTCGTAGCAATAATTATCCAAGTAGCTACAAATTTATTGCTACAATAAAATTTCGTAGCTAATTGTATTTTTTTTGCCACGCATTTGAAGTTACTGTAGCAATAACAACTTTATAGCCACCAAAAACTACTTCTAACAAAATGTTATAGCTAAATAGATATTTTTGCCTCTAAGTTATAAAAGCATGTGGCAATAACTGGATTAATCTATATTATATTAAAAGCACGAAGGCCTTTAGTGAAATGTCGTTCGTCTTTTTTACCCTTAAAAAATAAAGTTCTCACTAAATAAAATAGACATTTAATTATTTTCCTTATAACTAGGAGTATGAAATCAAATAAAATTTTAACTATTAAATATTTTCTTATTTTAACCATGTAAGAATCCTAACCTGCACGTACATTCGTACCTAACTTTCTTTATTATAATTTCCTTATATTTAAGTTTTGCACGTGTTAGAAAATATAATAGAATATAGGGACGAAATAATTAGGCTTTGATAGTATAGTCACTGTTCTTAAGGAATTTAAGCCTCCCAATTTCGTTGTTGCAGGGATTATGGCAGAATTCCTCCAGGATTTTACAAAGCCTCTGAAATTCGAGCACCAGCAATTAACTCGAATTTCCACTTGAACAAATTTGGTGAATTGAAGATAGCAGAAAAGAAGAAGATACTTTGTTGCTTTCTGATGATTTTTGTTTTGGAGAAGAAAAGGGTATTTATAAACCCTTTAGGTATCTGTTAGGACTAACAGACTCAACCTTTGCCAATAGGCACCTTTTAATACCAAAAGTCACCTCTTTTCAAACCCTTTAGGTGTCTGTTAGGACTAACAGACTCAACCTTTGCCAATAGGCACCTTTTAAAACAAAAGTCACCTCTTTTTAAAATTAAAATGTTTTTTTATTAATTAATTAAATTAATAGATGACTAAAAGAAATAAATTTCGGGCTATTTAATTGGCCCAAAGCCCCAAGTGCCCCAAGTGCATCTTGACTATTAATAATATAGCCAAATTCTAGTCCCCTCCAAAACATCTTTAAATTATTCAAATCATGTAAGACAAAGAAGTGTTTTTAAACACTTCTTTCTTTCTTTCTTTTTCCAATGAGGGACAAAGCAACCTCTTCTCAAATACTCCCATCAAAACACTAACTAATATAATAGCACGTACCCTTAATAGAAACAAGTTATATTGTTTACCCTGGAATCCGGATAACAATTGAATTTATATGGGGTTTTAAGGATCCGTGAACTAAAAGATACAAAAGGTTTGGATTGAGGAAAATAAAAGATAAAGACTCAACAATTGCTGCTAAAGTAAATAATCGCAGAATATAATATTGCTTAGAACAATTGTGCTTGATAGCGTACAAGAATTGAGAGAGATGGTACCGTAGTGTAATGGTTTCCGCCCCCCTCTTTATGGGGTCTTCTCCCCTTTTATACATTCTGATTAAGGGTAAAAATAAGGTAGGTAAATTAATTACATCGTGGATCCCTGTAATTACGCCTTAATGGCCTGAAGTGGTTGAGAAAATCACGTTTGGGCGAGATATCCGGCGACGCTTGGTTATCCGTTACGAGTCCGGCTTCCGACCTTGTGTGTTTCTCCATCCGGTGGTGACTCATATCGAGCTCTGCAACGGTCTCGAAATGACTCGACCTCGGTTGTTGACGTGGCCGTTGTTCTACCTTGCATCCAGGTCGGGTTCGATGGCCCCGACTTGCCCCGGACCGGACCCAACCCGGTCGGGCTCAAGCAAAAAGGGTATCACCCAATACAATCCTATTTCTATCATTCACCCATATTATTCACGCTTCAAATGTCCAATATCTTGAACTTGCTGTGGAGGTTAGATCGTTCCATTGATTGTTCCATATTGGTCAAAGAAATAGATTGTTGTGGTCTCACCCCCAAATTTGGTGCCAAACGACTCGAAACTATTCAAATATTACATAAAGTAATCAATACATGCTCAAAAGTTCATATTCTAACTATCAAAGTGATTTCCCAATCCTATTCGAAGAATCCCTAAAATTCACCCCTTGCCCCACGTACCCGGATTCCGGAATTGTCGAAAGAAGTTGTTACCCATAACCCCATGAACTCAAATATATGATTTTCACTAAATTCCATATCCAATTTCGTGGTTAAATCTCATTTTTATCAAAAACCTAGGTTTTCACCTAAACCCATGATTTTTACTAATCTACATGTTATAATCTACCCTTAAACTGTGTATTTAACTCACAATTGGTAGAAATCACTTACCTCAAAGTGCTAGGTGAAAACCCCTCTCAAGAAGCTCCAAAAATTGCCCAAAAAGTGAGAGAAATGGGTTAGAAATGGCTTAAGTCCCGTATTAAATGAACCCTTCTGCCCAACGATTTTCGCACCTACGGTGCCTTTGCCGCATCTGCGGTACCGCACCTGCGGTGCTTGGTCCGCTTCTGCGGAAGTTTTCAAGCCCAGTATGGGCCACTTCTGCGGACGGGAGACCGCTTCTGTGGTTCCGCTTCTGCGGCGAGAGTGCAGCTTCTGCGCCTCGGTCCGCACCTGCGCCCTTTCTCTTCGCACATGCGCGTTCGCGGGTGCGCACAAAATTCTGCACCTGCGGTCCCTGGCCAAATGCTCCAGAACCGCATGTACGGCCAAGCCCTTGCATCTGCGGGCTTGCACCTGCGGCTGGCCAAGCGCAGGCGATTATGACAGCAGCTGGGAGCTTCAACTGTTGCTCCCAAGTTCTAACTTGGTTCGAGCCTCGTCCGATTACCACCTGGGGCCCCCGAGGCCCCTTCCGCACATACTAGCAAGTTTGAAATCATAAAACGGACTCGCTCGAACTCTTGGAACGCACCAAACAACGCTAAGACTAAGAATCACACCCTAAACCATTTGAATGAAAACTATGAACTTCAAGTTCTTCAATTTACTCCCACTGCGCCAAAACGTACTTAAACTACTCGGAACGACACCAAATTTTGCGTGCAAGTCTTAAATGACATTACGGAACTATTTTCGATCTAGGAATTTCATTCGAACCTCGATATCATCAAAACCTACTCCAAACCAAATTTAAAGAACTTCAAAAGCCTTCAAAAAACCAACTTTCACTATTAGGCGGCAAAATGCTGCCGGATCATCCAAAACCCGATCCGATATGCCTAAGTCCGAAATCATCATACGAACCTATTGGAATCGTCAAATCCTGATTTCGAGGTCGTTTGCTCAAAATATTGACCGAAGTCAAACTTGGCCTTTTATGCCAACCTTAAGGAACCAAATGTTCCGATTTCAACCCGAACCCTTCCAATTTCCGAACTAACCATCCCCGCAAGTCATAAAATAGTAAAAGCACGTACGTGAAGTCTTATTCAGGGGAACAGGGTTCTAGTAAGCAAAACGACTGGTCGAATCGTTACATTGTTCATCTTCTAGGCTTTCATTATCTTCATCCCTGTCAAATCTATTAATGCTTTTCCTCGATTGGCGTCGGGGTGGTCCGGCCATTCATCATCGTGTTCTTCTTCTCCGGTGGTGGCAGCGGCGAATGTTGGGAGAAGGCATTCAAAAGATTACCTTTTTTCTTCCCCTTCTTTTTTGCTCAAACCAATTACCAATGTCCAAAAATCCCTCTTCAACTTCATTTTCAATCACAATCTCATTACTTTCTCTCTTTCCTCCACCGCACGACTACCACCTTTGATGTTCATGAAATCATAATAATATTTATCAACTCAAAATTTTTGAGAAGCAGACAAGGAAATTCGCTGTTTGCTCATAGTATTATCCAGAGAAGCAGCAACTAAAAGAGACTATGTTTTCTTCTCTAAGGTTCAATTCTTTCAAGAATCTGACCTGAAATTGATTCCCTTTGGACAAAATACAGTAACAAAATATTTGAGTACAGTGTTTAGAAGAAAATATGGGTTAAAGTGAACAGAGACAATACTAATATCTTTATTATTAAAGTTGTAGGATGGAGAAACTTGAATACAATGAGTGGACCAGATTAATAATTTTGGGGAAGATAAAGGAGTAAACAAAGGAGAATTATTGAGTGGTTTAAGGAGTAAAATATATTGTGAGCACATTTGGACATAAAAAAAAATTCTTTTTTTTTTTTTTTGAAATAGTGTTTGGTTATTCAAATCTTACAGTTTTCCAATCTCACTTGAAAATGCATTTTAAAATTAGAACCAATTTTTCAATTAAAAATGATATAACAAAGGATACATATAAATATAACTAATAGGAATTTTTACCTACTATAGCAAAGGTTAACACCTTATTTATTTTAAATAAATACCATTTAAAAAAATTATATTCTATAGATACCTTTTAAGGTTTATAGCAAAAAATTTAATTTTGTTACTTTCTAGCCCTAAGCCACTAAATACGCTAATCAGTCACATTATTTTCTTTCTCTCTCTACTTTGATACATCCCATTCTCTTCCCCCTCCCATTAAAATTTGTCTTCTACGCCGGCGGTGACAACCGTGTCTTCTTTCTTTTTAGGTCTTATGAGAAGAGGATTGATCTTATGAGAGCAGTCACAGTTGGTCCACTGGATACGCCTTATGCCCATGGCCTCTTCTTCTTCGACATACTTTTTCCAAGAAATTACCCCAATTGTCCTCCAAGGATTCACTACCATTCTTATGACCTTGACTTGAATCCGTACTTGGACCCAAAGGGCAAGGTTTCACGTAGCCTGTTGGAATATGGGATCTCGGTGACTAACTGGTACTGCGGTGTTCAAGACAAGTGGAATGCACAGAAGTCTGACATATTGCAAGTGCTCACAGCTATTCAAACTTCAATCTTGAGTGCCAACCTATTAAATCCTGGTGGTGGAGAAGGTTTGCGAGAATCCAACAACTTAGAATGGCTTAAATACAAGAAAGCCTTAACCTTGACAAGCAAGGGCATGCTTTATATGCTGAGAGAACCCCCTTTGAACTTCCAAGATTTTGTAGAGGGATACTTTTGAACAAAGACGACTGATTTTGGGGCTGAACAACTTGATTTTCTGTTAATATATTTCAATGTATTTTCAATGTATCACGCTGTATTTTCATGTATTTCATTGTATTCATTGTCTTTTTTTCCATTGTAATTCAATGTATCTCGTTGTATTCCATGTATTTCATTGTATTCACTGTCTTTTTTTCTCATTGTATTTCAATGTATCCCGTTGTATTCTATGAATGTATTCATGTTTTTTTTAATTAATATAATTTATGTATTCAGATGTATTATATAATTTCTCTGAAGATTGCTATGTTTTTGGAGTATTTTTCGGTTGAGAATCTTTTATATAACTGAAAAAACAAAATTTGTGTGTTATAATTGAGTTTGTCGAGTTATATTAGGAGTCTATTATGTTAATTGATTCACTTTTAAAAAACAGTGTAATCCCCTATTTCACGTCGCGAATACAGTCGAATACAATAATCTGTCCAGCTGTAATCCCATGTTTCACTCCATGAATACAGTCGAATACACTCGAATACAACAACTGATTAGCTGGACTTCCCTGATTCATGCCTATTTTTGCTACTCTATTCATGAATACAATAGCTTAAATACATCAAATACACCTTATAACCACATAAAAGGTATCTATAATCCGTAATATAGCAAATGGTATTTATAAATGGCTAATTACTATTAAAAGATAGTGATTTATGAAAATTTCTCAAACTAATATTTGATATGGCAAAGGAGTATACATAGCCCTTTTCCGTAAGAAAAATGGCTTTGGAGATAGGTTCAAAGAATAGCCAGTTTTGTATATCGAAAGTGGCTGACAAAATCTTTAAAGGAATGGCTAATAGAAAAAGAATGGATCACTGAATACCTGTTGATTTATTTAGTTAGTGGATACAACCTTTAAGGAAAAGGCACTTACACTTAAATTTCTTTCCTACTTTTTATTAATAGTTATATATATATATTCTAAATTTTCATTATAATAATAATAATATATGGACTAAAAACAAAAGAAAGACGATATTGCGTATTGGTATAGCACATAATTAAAGGTAGCTAAACAGTCCGATGAACAACAAAATTCATATTCATATTATACACCCAAGTTGTAAATCTATAAAAATTCTTTCTTTCTTTTCTTTTCAAAAGGTGAGGACTAATTCCCTATCCTAAAAAGTTAAAAGGGGGCACTAATCCACCGATCATATTCCCATTTTCTTGTTCCTTCTTCTTCTTCTTCTTCTTTGCATTTCATTTTGCTTTTTAGCTCTCATCAGCATATGCTAATGGGACATTTTCTGAACAAGAAAAAGGAAGAATCTTTCTTCAACAATCTCACAGATGAACTGCTGATTGAAATCCTCAGTAGACTACCAACCAGCAAAACAATCCGATGTAAATTGGTTTGCAAACGCTGGTTTTCCCTTATCTCCTCTGATTACTTCGTAACTCACCATCTGAAGGACGACAAAACACTCCTCCCTTTTACTTTCGTTTTAAATGCAAAAGATAATTATCGATATGTGTTAAAATTTCTCTCTGGAAATGGTTTATCAGATCGTGTGGATTTAGGGTTTCTCTATACAGGTCGGCCTCTTGGTTATCGAATTAGTTTAAAAGAATCCTACGGTGACTTAATTTTATGCTCCGGAAAGCCGTCATCTGGTATTGATTTTTTTATATGTAATATTTTTACTAAGCAATGGATTGTGCTTCCTCCTGCTCCTTTAGAAACGTCACATTTTAAAGAAAATGAAGGTGTTGGTTTCTTGATTGAGCCTAATTATTTCGAGTATCTTGTCTTGCGATTTATTCCTTTGGGTGATTTCAAGTTTAATATCCAGATGTTTTCGTCTGAGCAAGGAAAGTGGAACAAATTGGTTGTTACATCTCCGCGGAATTTGAATATTTTAACCCGTAAGACTAGGATTGTTGCCTGTGGAAGGATGTTATATACATTCACTTATAAGAGAAGCGATGTGGTTGATTGTGTTCTCGCGTTTGATCCATTCACTAATGATCCTGCTCGATTTCTATGCGTTATTGATTTCCCACCTGAGGCTCGTGAAATTCCTTGTCTGACTGGTAAATTGGGGGTGTGTCAAGGTCACCTACGGTTTGCTCAACTAATTCTGCAACCAAGTGGATATCCTTGTATAAGTATATGGGAACTTGAGGATGATTACAGAATGGGAAATTGGACATTGCTGCACAAGAGAATCTCTACGCACGAAGCGTTAAGAGTTCCCATACTTAAGCGCGATACCAAAAACTCAGTTTCTGTACTAGCTTTTCACCCATATAATAAGGATCTTATATGTTTTCTTGTAGGTAAGGATTGTGTTGTCGTGTACAATATACGAACGGGTGAAGTGGAAAGCTCTACCCGCCCTTCTCTATTCAAGCATAAGGAATGGCCAAGATCACTAGCAGCAGATGTTGGGTCACGTTTGTTACCAATTACCCAAAATTGGTGGCCAACACCAGTAAGACAAACCCTTTGAACTTGGTTAGAGTTGTTGAACATTCCTGTCTTCTTCTTATGGCTGTCCATGATTAGTTCATTGAGTGTGTTTTAGGCCTATGATATGGTGTGAAGTATTATTAGTATGCTGACATAGAATTGTTATTTTCCTTGTTTTGCTTGGTAGTTAGCAAAGACCTTTCTTTCAGGGTATGTTTTTATAACTTTAATGAAAACTAGTCGGTTACCTCCATTGTTCAACTTTTTTAATTCTGATAGTTTTTACACTTCCCATATATATTATCACCTTGCTCTTGAACCAAACACTGCTCTCACCTTATAATTTGTTTCAGCTTTGGTAAAAGCTGATTACTCCACATTTTGATAAATTTTACGTATCCAAGTCGTTTCGTCAACCCCATAATCTCTTACGCCCATCTTTCACAGTCCCATCGCATGCGATACAGTTTCTCCAGTATCTATTTTTGTTGTCTTTCATTTATTTATTTGCTTGAAAAGACATATGGTATATTTATGTATGTTTCATGTTCCACGAAGGAACTATTCTAGTATGTTTAATTCCTTTTAAGTCTTTTACAAAGGTTTCCTAAGCAAAACTAGGGGAAGAATCATGATACAATATTTTCCCTTAAAAAGCTACTATATGCACTAAGCAGTTTGCGATGATTCCCTTCCCCGAAGATGTGTGACAAGTAGTCTGGCTTATCCAAGTGGTCAAGCAGCAACCTGCAATCTATTATCATCTGTGAGAAATTTGTGAATATTAGTTAGTGCAAGTATAGATAATGTTTTTGTGAGTTGATGTTAATTTCAAGCAGAGTTAGATTAAGTTCTCCTGCAATCTCCAGTCCTCTGTTTTAGTCCTTGAATTTCAGCTCCTAGCCATTAAATATCATCATTTGTAGTTTCAAGAACCTTTAATCCTTATAGTTTCTTATGACAATGACACCTCCTATGCCACTTTGTCTAGTTTTTGCATTAAAGACACCATCTGTTTTGAGCTTTTAAGATCTTTCTTTTGTTGGGTTCCATTTGATTATTTGGAATCGACTGTTGTTGGACTGTCAAGGTGAAGAACTTAGTGGCTTTAGTCACAGGGTGGTTTATCTCGATATAGTCCTTTTTATTATTAGAGGTGTTAATTCTATTGGTCTATATATGCCCTAGTGTATAAGGTAAGACAAAGAACCACGACAGGCATTGGTTGAGCAATTTGCTCGAGCTCATCCGGGTACCCTTGATCCAACTTGCCTCCAGTGCTTTAGTCTAACAGTAACATCCACCATGGGATGTGTGGGGTTAGGCTCACATCATGGGTTCGAATCTGATGAAAACAAGAGCCTGGTATTCAAGTGGAGAAGAATAGAGGAGCAGGTTCATCCACCGAGTTTATCTTTCTAAATTCCTAGTTTCTGGGATTGAAGAAACATTTTATTATACTGAGATCCAAACAGCTCTTTATCTGTTCCTCAGTTCCAGTTTCTGCTTTCTGCTTCTTTCTCAGTTTCTGCTTTCTGCTTCTTTCTCAGTTTCTCTGCTTACAATCTGTTGAAAACCCCTCATTTTTAACTGTAGCATTTTGTATATTTGGTCTAATCTTTACTCTGGTTTTAACTAAATCATACTATATAATCACATGGTTGTTTTTCTGGAATTTTTTTGTCATGCTGCATTGCAAAATGATATTTTGATAGATTTCAGATTTCGTCCTCTAAGTGTGCATTTTACTGAATTCCATTTGGACTTTTTTTTTTTTTTTAATTTTATATCTTTCGTTTTTTATGTTTGACTGAAATAAATCAATAATGGAAGAGTTTGATCTTAGTACAGGAGATTTAACAATTAATGCAATAAGCATAATATAATGATTTAACAAATACAACAGAGCAAGAGCAACTCCAAACCAAACTGAAGAACAAATCAACTCATTTAACTTATGGAGCGATTATCATTAAGTAATGCCCGAAAAAGTTTTTTTTTTTTTTTTTTAAATTTAGTATGTAAATGGTATGGCGACCACTCGCGTTGAGTAAATGATGTTAGGTATTCTTTAGGGATGTTTAGTTTAGAAGAATTATAATAATGTAGGAATTATAATGCAATAATACGGAGTTTGTGAGCTTATAATGCAGTCATCAGAGTTTGTAATACTTAGAAATGAGTAAACAATATAAACTAAAAACATCTGTTTACTTTTAAACCAAAAAAAATCTTTATTATTATGAGAGTTAGTTTTGTCTTTTGATCATCTTAATTCATGTAATACTAATGCCCTCATTCCTTGTTTTATGAACGTAATTCAAAGACTGCCATGGTTTTCTAATTACAGTAAGCGTACAAGTAAAGAAAGTTGTACACAACAAAGCCTTGCTATTATCCCTTTTTATAGTTGGAATTTTTACATTCCTATGCCACATAGGAAACCTTATTACCCTCAATATTTTAAGGTTTGACTTAATTACATTTAGTATACCAAATTACCAATTCTATACCATAATTAATTAAGGGTATAATTAATTATACTTTTTTTACTCCTTAATTAAAGGAATCTGTACTTCTCCATTCTCTAAATTGGGCTACTGATTTTCGGGCGTCGGTTTAGCACATTCATATTGTAGATTTTTTTCCTCAAGTCTGCACTTTTGACTTAACGGTGGTGTGTTGTTTTTTAGAGAATACCATGAATATACAAAATGTATTATAGAATGAGACTTAAAAGATGAAGAGACAAAAGCCTTTAGCGAAAGAAAAAAAAAAAAGACAAAAGCCGTATACGCTGAATGCAAATTATATGTCATATTTGGCGAATGCGATTTTGGTCACCGTTCAAGTTTTACGACGAAGTTTCCGGTCTAGGTTTTGTTGATATTTGGCTAGCAGAACAATACTCCCCTATACATGCCTTATCAATATCGTACAAAGTTTATTTTTACTTCTATTTTACTTTTCCTATTTCTAATCTAAGTTTCTTGATTTCGCACACTTCATACACACATTTGATACAGCAAAAATATGAAATAGTTATAGTTGGATTGATCAGAATTTGAAATAAATAAAAGAGATTTTTACATTCCTATGCCACATATATTTCAAATTCTATGGAAATCTGATTTTACGGTAATATCTATAAAATCTACAAATAAACTACACATCAGTTTTAGGATGTATAAAGCAATATTGTTTTCATAATTATCTACAAGATTACTACATTTATATATACTATATTAAAAGCACGAAGGCCCTTAGCGAAATGTCGTTCGTCTTTTTTACCCTTTAAAAATAGATTTCACACTAGACAAAATAGTAATTTGANCAACTTTTAACATCATTAAACATGTTTTCCACTTGAAATCAAGGATTTTCATGGGTGAAATTGGGGTTTTTGGGTAGAACCTAGGTTTTCTATAAATTGGGAAGTTGGACCTCGGATTGAGGTCCCATTTCAAAACAAATTATATATTTAAACTCGTGGGGGAATGGGTAACCAGATTTTGGTTCGAACCTCGAGTTTTGACCACGTGGGCCCGGGGGCATTTTGGGAAATTTTGAGTAAAACTTTGGGAAAATCGTTTTTATGCATTCAAACTAATTCATATAGTGTTTGATAAAGTAATTGAGCAATTTGTGATTAGATTCGAGCGGATTGAAGGTGGAACCGCGAGGTAAAGCAATAGTTGAGGATTAAGTGGATTTCAAGGCTTTGAGGTAAGTGTTTGGTTTAACCCTAGCTTGAGGGAATAGGAGTTGAATCTTGTTGTTAATTGCTATGTGATCGAGTACGATGTATAGGCATGGTGACGAGTATCTATACATTGGTGTCTAGCATGACCGTGAGTCCTTATAATATGATTAGCATGATTTGGTTGTGAACTCCGTGTTTATTGGAGGATTTCTATATGTTGTGAATAACATGTGAACGGTAATAGGATCATTTGATTCCTGGAGCACTGGCTCGAATTGTGATACGAATATTGAAAGTATACGAAATGACTTGATTCTTTGGAGCGTTGGCTCAAAATAGTAAAGTGAATTTTAAGATAAGGAAAGTAAGAAAGAGAAAGCGTTGTTGATTATTCCCTTGTCGGGACATTTGGTTGAACTTGTTGGATTCTTTCCCTTGCCGGGATGGTTGTCAAATATTTGCTTATTTTATGCCCCTTGATTGTGACTGTTGTTTGGGAAGTCAGACTGTTAAATGATATTGAGGATCGGGTTGCGCGCCGCAGCAATGATGTTGAGGATCGGGTTGCGCCCCGCAACAATAATATATGAGGATCGGGTTGCGCGCCGCAACAATGATATATGATAAGTGATATGGGTCGGGTTGCATGCCGCAATGTTTGTTGCAAGTTGAATTTAGTGTGAAAATAATAAATATTTTTCGGGCATCGCGCGGGTATATATACTAGTTCATATTAAAGCACAAACCCAATTTGATAGGTGAAACATAGAAAGGATACTAAAATTTATGTACCGAAATAAATAGTAATAAATTATCATATTTCTTATATGAAATTTAAGGTAATTATAAGTTTTTATTCTATAAACTTAAGTAGTGCACGCATGTCGATCGTCTTTTTTACCCTTTTCAAATAGAGTTCACACTAGACAAAATAGTCATTTAATTATTTCTTAATATTTAGTACTTTGAAGTTAACTAAAACTTTAGTTATTAAAGTTTACTTTATTTGAAGGACTACACAGTAAATCTTAATATTTAGGACATCAAAATCAACTATGTTTACCTTATACAATTCAAATAAAACTTTTTGCCTTATGATCTACGTACATAGAAATTAGCAGTGTATGTGTATAAGAAGCATTTTAAAGCTCGATTCAATTTAATATACTTTTCCACAAAATTATTTAAACTATTATATACATCAGTTTATATAATTATTTATTTGAAAATATATTTATGTGATTAAGTTTTTTGCTACCTATAACATTAACCCATTCTAACTATTTTAAAATCGTGAGTACTATGAAAATTATAAAACCCAAGTTTTAAAATGATACGGGACAACTATATGGAAGACAATAAAAAACATCAATATACAGTTCATTCAAATTACAACTTAGTTATTTACTTAATATTTCAAATAATTAAATTAACTAAATTTTAGTTATTAAATAAATCATTATTTGAATTATGTGTGAAATCCTAATTTTTAAAATTTATCAATCACGTTTTACCTAAAATAAATTGTTTACTTATTTGAAGTGTATACCATAACTGTAATACATTTTATGTTATTTTTTTTAATATTTAGAGCTTTGAAATCAACTAAAATTTATATAATAACCTTTTGTATAATATTCGAAACTATACTCAATAATTATTTCGACTTGCAAACATCATCTATTCTTAATGTGTAGTATTTATGATCATAATTAGAAAACACATTAGTATAGCTCAAAGACATTATTTAATACTACTTATATATTTTTTTTAAAAGTTATTTACTTATAGACAAGGGAAACATGCACAAAGCGCGTAACCTAAGACTAATCTATATCTATCAGTCTATATCTATACTATATTAAAAGCATGAAACCCGAAATGTCGTTCGCCTTTTTTACCCTTTAAAATAGGCTTCACATTAGATAAAAGTGTAATTTTCTGTTTCCCTAATATTCAAGACTAAATATTTAATTATTTTCCTAATATTTAGGAGTTCTTTTCATTCTTTTTCCTAGAATAATAATTAGGAATTTGAATTCAACTATAATTCATTCAAAATGCGTAAGAAGGAAACCGTATATATCTTTGCTTAGAGACTATTTTGAAAACTTTGTTGCAGCTTATCAAACTGAAAAAATAAATAAATTACAGACTTAATTCCTCTTTCTTTTTGGAACCAAGCTATACGCCTTAGGATTCTTATGTTTTGCGCGTGTACACCAACTTGAGAATATAATTCTCCCGGTCATTTAATTTTCTCAAATTGTCCTCCATATGCATAGCAATTTATAATTTAAATAAAAATAAATATACTAAGTGCTATTATAAATATACATACGAAGAATAAAAAGTGATCTACATATGCTAAAACATCTAACACAAATTTAAAAAAAAAAGGTTATTTTTTCACATATGTCCAAGCCTTGTGTCACGACCCCAACCCCGGTCGTGATGGCGCCCAACACACTGCTAGGCAAGCCCGACCAATTCCATAACCTTAACCCTTTTTATACAGCTCATGATTCAATTAACACAAATAATTACTAAGTCACAATACTGAATATCTGAACTAAAGTTAAAACATGTGGAAAACCCAAGTAGAAATACTACTACACAGCCCGAAGAATCCGGTGTCACAGGTCTGAGCCTCTAATATACGAGTGTCAACCTACTACATAATGTTCTGAAGAAATGCGGAATAAAAATAAATAGGATAGATGGGAAGATCAGGACTGTGGACGTCATGCAGCTACCTTGATGCTCCCGGATGTGATGCTCAACAAAGAAAAACTCTCACTCAGCCTC
>NC_031994.1:72529096-72558705 GCF_001879085.1 Nicotiana attenuata
GAATTAAGCCGGGATCGTGTTCGGAGGTCAAATTTGATAATTAAGTACGAACGAAGACTTGAGGAGGCATATTGCGCACTGTCTAGTAAAATAGACATAACTTTTTGCTCAGAACTCCATTTGGGCTCCACAATATATGGTTGGAAAGCTAACTCAAAGGGCTACAACTTTAATGTTTTACGTTTTCCCAAATTCCAAACGGAACAGGGTGAAAAACCGCGGTTTTTCCGCAACCGCGGCAGAACCGCGGTGGAAGGCAGTTTCTGAAGAATGAAGAATCCGCGAGGGCGTTTGGCCGCGGTTCCACCGCGATCGCGGTGAAACCGCGGTGGGAAGCGTAAATTTCAGGGGCTAAAGTGTAAAACATGGGATTTTAAGTCCTAAACCCTATATAAAACAAAGGAGGCCGGCCTAGAACAAAGAGAGGACATATTTTGGACACAAATTAGACCTAAGGAGGCGAGGAGACACTACTTTAGGGTTAGACAACACCCTTGGAGGCAAGAACACATTGGGAGCAAGGCGGAGAATTCTTCTACGAGTTTTTCCTTCCTCTTCCTATTTTTCATTGTTGGTTATGACTTTTAGTATTGTAGTTTTACATACTATTATGAATAGCTAATTTGTTATCTAGAGTTTTGATAGAACCTTTTGTAGGATAAATTCTTGTTATGTTTTTATATAATTGAGCCATAGCTTTTCTCTATTTGTTCAACTACGTTTATATTCTGGTAGATTGAAGAGCTCTCAATTAGCTGTGCCTATTTAGTATGCATAACTCGGGAGAGAGTGCATATTTAGGTAATTGTTGAACAACACCACTCCCAGAGTATATGAGGGATCAATAACCGAGGGTTTAAAGGTGGGATTAGGGATAACGAAGCCTTGGGTGCGATCTGAAGTGAGTTGTATTAAAAGCCAGCTAGCGTAGCTCGGGAGAGTGCGTCTAGTAAATTGTCGTAATTACTCGGGAGAGATTTACGGCAATAAGAGTGCTCATGATCGGTAGAGAATACTTAGGCGAAATTATAGAAGACATAGCGGGAAGGATTCCGACAATAGGGGAAATCATAACTCTAGATCTCCTTAATCTTTTCTCTAACCCTCAATATTGTTAGTTGTTAATTTACTATTTTAATTTATTAGTTAATTAGTTAAACACAAGAATGTTAATATCTATAAGTTAGGAATTGTTCAAGCTTGTCTTCTTGGTGATAGTGAACAGTTGTAGCTATACCTTAGTTCTCTGTGGGATTCGACTCCGGACTTGTAAACCGGATTATATTTGCAACGACCGCATTGTCCTTTTTATAAGGCATAATTGGGCGTGATCATTCATCAACACCTAGAAGAACCATATAACAATTTGGCTCTCTTGAATCTTGCATGATGCTATTTATGACTTCATCTAAATGCATACCGGCTAATTGTGACACCAATAGCTCATTTTGCATGACTTTCATGGGACAACCCTAGCGTAAAGGACAATAACAACAAACATACTTTAAATAAGGAATGGTTTATACAAGTTAACTTTTAGTTGATATTTAGAGTCCTAAATATAGGACTTTTACATAATTCAAATAAAGAAAGATTTAACAATCAAAATTTTAGTTGATTTCAATGTCCTAAATATTAGGAAAATAACTTATATTTTGTAAGGATAAAAAAGACGAATAACATTTTGCTAAGGGACTTCGTGCGCGTGCACCGTATATTAATAGTTATTAAAATTTTAAAATTATATAAACATTAGAATTGAAAAATATGTTTGAGTCAAAAAATAAAAATTAATGAAAAATATAGATTTCTAAAATTGGTGAGTATAGATCTTATCCAATATAATTAAATGAATAACAATCTCCTGTATCTTTCTTGTGTAGAATATTAATTTATCGTGAAACCGTAAATCGATATCAAGAAATCATAAAAAGAGTATTTACTTTTATGATTATGTTTGTTCCTGAATTGCTATAAGGAATTGTATGCTTCAGTTGTGATTTTTGTGCAAAGATAATCAGGAAAATATTACACGCTTAAATTTTTAATGATTTTTTGGTAAGGAGGAGTTTTTGTCCGTGACATAGTTCGAAATTATAAGTATATCACATAGTTCAAATAATATCTATGAAACACGAGCATATAAGAAAAATAACATGTACAATGGATATATATCCTTAAATCTCATACCTGAGAGAAAATAACGTGACTGGATTCTTTGCTGACATCCCTGTTGATGGAAATCATATTCATGCCCATTTTTAGACATTAGTAGTATAACACTTATTATAAACATATAAGCATGGACATTACGATGTAAATATCAGAATATTTACGTACAAGTATGCGTAATAAATTAAATAAAAAATAACTACTAATTAAGTAAATACAAGGTAAAACTATAAATAAAAAAAGAAAATAAATAAAGTAAATAAAAAATAACTACTAATTAAGTAAATACAAGGTAAAACTATATATAAATAAAGAAAGTAAAAGCTTCTCTAACATATGCTTGAAATTTAGATTAAGAACACCTAAAAAAATCGGTTCACTGAGCAAAAGAAGAAGAATCAATTGGCAAGAATTGTAGGCGGGTAGAAGAAAATTTGATAAGTTAAATAACGATTTCATGAATAAGTCAAAAACAAAACTTTATTTGGCAGAAATAAAAGACTAAAATCGCATGTAGATAAAATATGTCTCAATATGAGTTAGAATACCTAACCAATTTTATGTGATAAATGCAACGATCCAAATAACCTGTACAACATTTGTAAGTGACTTTAAACCAAATGATCATACATGAGACATAAACCTATGATCATATATGAGACGTATAGTTGAATTATTACATAACTTCAAGAATATAGTACAAGAAAAAAATTTACCGGAGTGACAAGCAAATTCGCTATGGGGACGTCAGCTTATGACAAAGAATGTAAAATAATAGCTTCTTTTATAGTTGTAAAATTCTAGAAACCTAAATTGATTCCAAAACAAAGAGTAAAAACGGAAGGGACAATCCTTATACAGTATTAATTCCAAAACATTGGGAAGAAACAAAGGGAAAAGCCTAATTCGGTCAGTAAACTTTGAAGAATTTGAGTCCTAAACTAAGACCAAATAAACAATGGAATTTGAATCCCAAACTGATCAAAAGGGACGTGTCCTAAACTAAGACCAAATAGATAATGGAATTTGAATTAGCCGATAATTAATATTTTTATTTATTTTGAAGAAAATAGTTATTACATTTACAATTATATCCAACATATAATACACTTACGAAGGGTAAAAAAGGCGAACGACATTACGATAGAGCCTTCGTGCTTTTAATATAGTATAGATATAGATATAGATATAGATAGATAGATATAGATATAAATAAATATAGATATTTCAAAGGGTATTTACAATCCACCTTCCAACAAATATCCTTAAAAAATATCCTTACAACTTAAAGTGTACACGTACATTTGAAATGTACTAATTAAAATTATGTTTAATTTTAAATCTAAAGATACTGAAGTTGGTATATATCTGTCACTAAGTTTACAAAAGTATTTTTTTTTACAAATATCTATAATTATTTATGAGTAAAACAAATATCTGTAGATAAGTTTACAACTGACAGAACTATATTTTAAACTATAATTTGCAATTATAATAAATAATATAATGTTTTTTAAATTTTTGTCGTAAACATATACATATTAAAGCATAAACCCAATTTGATAGGTGAAAAATAGACAGATAGTAAAATTTATGTACCGAAATAAATAGTAATAAATTATCATATTTCTTATAAGAAATTTAAGGTAATTATAAGTTTTTATTCTATAAACTTAAGTAGTGCACGCATGTCGATCGTCTTTTTTACCCTTTTCAAATGGAGTTCACACTAGACAAAATAGTCATTTAATTATTTCTTAATATTTAGTACTTTGAAGTTAACTAAAACTTTAGTTATTAAAGTTTTCTTTATTTGAAGGACTACACAGTAAATCTTAATATTTAGGACATCAAAATCAATTAAGTTTACCTTATACAATTCAAATAATTTCTCTATAAACTTTTTGCCTTATGATCTACGTACATATAAATTAGCAGTGTATGTTTATAAGAAGCATTTTAAAGCTCCATTCAATTTAGTATACTTTTCCACAAAATTATTTAAACTATTATATACATCAGTTTATATAATTATTTATTTGAAAATATATTTATGTGATTGAGTTTTTTGCTACCTATAACATTAACCCATTCTAAATATTTTAAAATCGTGAGTACTATGAAAAATATAAAACCCAAGTTTTAAAATGATACGGGACAACTATATGAAAGAACAATAAAAAACATCAATATACAGCTCACTCAAATTACAACTTAGTTATTTATTTAATATTTGAAATAATTAAATCAACTAAATTTTAGTTATTAAATAAATCATTATTTGAATTATGTGTGAAATCCTAATATTTAAAATTTATCAATCACGTTTTACCTAAAATAAATTGTTTACTTATTTGAAGTGTATACCATAACTGTAATACCTTTTATATTAATTTTTTTAATATTTAGAGCTTTGAAAACAACTAAAATTTATTTAATAACCTTTTGTATAATATTCGAAACTACACTCAATAATTATTTCGACTTGCAAACATCATCTATTCTAAATGTGTAGTATTATCAATAATTAGAAAACACTCTAGTATAACTCAAAGACATTATTTAATACTACTTATATTTTTTTAAAAAGTTATATACTTATAGACAAGGGAAACACGCGCAAAGCGCATAACCTAAGATTAATCTATATCTATATCTATACTATATTAAAAGCATGAAACCCCTTAGCGAAATGTCGTTCGCCTTTTTTACCCTTTAAAATAGGCTTCACATTAGATAAAAGTGTAATTTAACTGTTTCCCTAATATTCAAGACTAAATATTTAATTATTTTCCTAATATTTAGGAGTTCTTTTCATTCTTTTTCCTAGAATAATAATTAGGAATTTGAATTCACTTATAATTCATTCAAAATGTGTAAGAAGGAAACCGTATATATCTTTGCTTAGAGACTATATTGAAAACTTTGTTGCAGCTTATCAAACTGAAAAAATAAATAAATTACACACTTAATTCCTTTTCCTTTTTGGAACCAAACTGTACGCCTTAGGATTCTTATGTTTTGCGCGTGTACACCAACTTGAGAATATAATTCCCCCGGTCGTTCAATTTTCTCAAATTGTCCTCCATATGTATAGCAATTTATAATTTAAATAAAAATAAATATACGAAGTGCTATTATAAATATACATACGAAGAATAAAAAGTGATCTACATGCTAAAACATCTAACACAAATTTAAAAAAAATAGGTTATTTCTTCACATATGTTCAAGTCTTGATAAACAAATTTACTTGGTACATGTTACGTAAATAACAGTCATCCCATAAAATTAATCGAGATATGCACAAACTGACTTTGACACTTACACAAAAAATAAAAAATAAAATCCTAAAATTCCTATCATAAAAAAATGGGAAAACAAATTTTTCAAGAAGGTATAGAAGGTTCTTCAATTGCTAAAACTCTAAACTAAATAAAAAAGAAAATATAACTTTTCAAGAAGCAGTGAAAATTGTTTACACCTCCAAATTTGCTTTAAACATCAAATTCTCCCCTCAACTTGAACAATAGACATTATATTTATTTAATTTAATGTTTAAACCTTTTATTTTATACACAAAATATAGTTTTTAATATATCACTAATTGAGAACGGGATACAAGCGCAACTGCGCGTACCCTAACACTAGTCCTTCAATAAACAAGTATAACCGATTTAACCAAAAGACAATATTTTTTTGTCAAAGACATATAATAATGGTATATAAAATATAATATTGGAAAATTAATAGTCTACACGAGATCAGGTGAGAGGTTATTTTGAATTTTAAGGGATTATGTGGTAGTTGGCATAATCCCTATTTTCAAGTTCCATAATGATATATTTTTGGCATACGTATCTAGTTTAATTAAAAAGTTTTTGTAAAAGTGGTTATATTTCTTATAAATAACTCGTATTCCAGGTAAATTTCTCACAAAAAAGCCCACGCACATTTTAGGCCCAACCAACAGTTTTACCCTCATTCCCTACACAGAGACGCCATTGCTGAGGTTCCACATCACTCTACGCAACTGCAATCAAAGGAATCATGGGAAGTCGATTAGGAAGAAGAGTTGTAAACTTCGCTAATCTTCCGATTAAGCTTCTCATGCCTTCTTCTTTCTCCAACATCACTGAGATCTCCCTCAAAACCATCCCCTCTGCTTCCAAGGTAACATCTTTTTTATTATATTTCCCATTTTATGCTATGGTCTTTGGCTCCACACATAGTTAAAACAAATAAAAGCACTTTTGAAACCTATGTATAGTCTGATAGATATTTGTATGGCTATATATAAATCTATCTTAAGAGTTCTTAAATACAATGGCAGGCAACCTATCAATCCCAACATAAGCTATTCAATATCCATTTTGTTATATTCAATAATTGGGGATACAAAAGATTTTAAAATTCTTGGAATTTTATGTATAGATTGAGATAAAGAGGGTATTGGAGTCATTGTACGGCTTTGAAGTTGAAAAGGTCCAAACTTTAAACATGGATGGAAAGAAGAAGAAGAGAGGTGGGCTATTAATTGCTAAACCAGACTACAAAAAAGCTTATGTTACACTTAAGAACCCTTTGTCTATATCGACGGATCTTTATCCTATACGAATGATCCAAGAGGAAAAGAAAAATATGAGCAAGAAATCTAAGTCTAGCATTGTTGAGGATGATGAGCCTAAGAAGATGCATTGGCTTGACGACAAGAGAGACACGAAGAGTAGTTCAGAGAGGAGATTCAGTCGTGGTCGTGATCGTGAACATGGTTCTTCAGATGTTGGTGCTGCAGCAGCAAAGTTCCCTTGGAGTAGTATGAGGTCTTATGCTCCTAGGTAGATCATCTATTTTCTTTGGAATAATTTGAATTTTCTTGGAAATGTTGCTAGTTTAATGGAGTTCTATGTTTTTTTTTTTTTTTTTGATTTGCACCGGGTGTCCGAGTCTTTAAGGGCCCCAACTAATCCCGGGGGTGCACAGGCTCTCGGCAAGGAGTTTCCCGCAAGTGCACCACGGTTAATTCAATGGAGTTCTATGGTTTTATGTTAAATAAATTAAATTAGCTATCTTTTTTATAGATTTTTAGCTACTTAACAGAGTTAAATAATACTGTAGCTACTTAATAAAATTATTTAATAGATATATGAGAATGTCTGTCATTCAAAATTGAGGGATAATTTGATTTTTGAAGCAAAATTGGGGATATAAATGATTTTCAACCAAGCATGTCTAACCTAATTGTGTGTGAGCAAATCAATCGTGACAAGTCGACCGATCCATAATGAAAGCATCTGTAGATAGTAGTCGTTTGTCCATCGGTGGACTCATCCTCAATGCCATTTAGGCTCTCCAGTTATGTCGGTTGTCTGCCACCTTTCTTTCTCGTGCCCTCATTAAGTAAGTGGAAGCTTTTAAAAGTGTCTACTAGATTGCTCTTCATTGAAAAATGCAGAACCTACTACAGGCCTATTTTACAGACCAAAGGCTACATGGAGCAATCTGTGAAAGAAGGAAAGAATCAAATTGGTGTTCCTTAATGATTCTAGTTCGAAGTTGCAAACAACCTATAAGCATGCATTTGTTCCATGTTAGATGGGCATTAGCTGAACAAAGAAGTCAAGACTAAGTGTACATGTTTCTCAAACAAACATATTCTAGATGTTGTTTTAGCACGCATGTCTTCTTCCCAAAAAAACGGGTGTATATTCCGGACATTCGGTGCTACTAGAGAAACTGCATATTGTCCATCATGGTTGTCAACTAAAAGACCATTTAGTTTGTTCAAATGCTAAAACAGAAGTTTATTCCTTCTAACACCCATAAGTTTAAATAGAGATTGTCTAATGTGGAAGGTTCAAATCTTGATGTCCTGAACTCGTCAATTATTTAACAGTTTTATCACCAGGGCCATTGAGTTTATACATGGAAAGAAAAGAAAAAGTTTCATGAAATATAATAATAATCATATTACTTTAATAAAGTTGATTGTTTGATCAAATATCAACTATCCCTTGCTCCTTGTTACCTTGTCGATATCAGTTTAGCTAATCTTTCTTTTCCTGTTGAAGTGCTTGCACTAACTTACCTTCAAAATAAGACACTCGAAGGTAGCAATGCAAAACAAGTCTAAAGCTTTTAAAAAAAAAAAAAAAAGAAAGATTATTGAAAATACAATTGTCTTAACTCTCACTGCAGAAGAACCTGTTTGTAGACATGCACATCTTACCTCAAACTTTTTTCATTCCAATATTGCAGACCAAACTTCACAACAAGGTCACTGCCTAAGGTAGAACCTTGGACCTTATTCATTTTTCTATTTTAACTAAGGCCACACAGCCCTTACTCTGTACAAGTGTTACCCGCCTAGTGTAAGGGTAAGGGGAGAGCGTACATCGTATGCAACTTTGCCCTTAGACCTCTGCAAAGAAACTGGTTCCACATTTCAAACCCCGAAAGACCAACTCTATCATTGCGCCAAGTCTTGTCCTCAAATCTTTCACTAGCTAACATGCAAAAACCTTTTTGAATTATGCCATTCTTGATACCTACATTTCTCTTCATAAGAAGGTATTAGTCTTAAGCTCGACGAACCCATTGTTCCAATCGAAGCTGCTTTAAAGGAGGACCAAGATCTGGCTTAGTCCTCTGTGGGCAACGCCATTTTCCTGTTGTTTCCAAAGCACTAGGATGCAAGTTGGTTGTTTCTGTGAGAACCTTTCTTGTCAAAACATGCTTGTGGCAGTTTGATGCAACAGTGATCCCACTTAGAGAAGGAGACTGAACTGCAGAAGGCCTTGGCAAAGGACTTCCATTGTGCAATTGGCTAGTTCTGTTCTTTCTGGTTGATCTAAAACCATTCTCTCCTAAGCCATTTATATTATTTTCTTTGTCCATGATTTCCCCAGCTTCCCTTTTGGATAACTTCTGACTTAACACCCTCGCCACAGGACTATTTTTAGGCTGCACATTGTAAGCAGGTTCAACACAATCTTCAGATTTCGGGCTATTCTCTTCAGAATCCGTCCTGTGAATTGGATGTCTATATAATTTTTCACCTTCACAGCTTGAATGATTAATGATACAGGACACTTTGCAGTTAGCTTCTTGAGGGGAGATGGTCTCCAAATGTTCTCCAGCTGTTTTACTGTCTTTGATTACCATGTCAATGTATCTTGGTGAACCACATTTGCTATTCTGCGTTTTCTTGTGATATAGAGTCTGTTGAGAGATTCTTTCACGAGACATTTCATTGGTTACTCTTGTGTTGTTTGTCCCATCAGCCTCCTGACCCAAAGTATACAAACGTAAAGGAAATATCAGTAACGGAACTTGTGACAATATGGTAAGGTAGACCTCAATTAAGTAACTTAAGTTTAGTTTGCTTCTTTGCATGGTAACAATTGTATAACAGAATCAGAGATGAGATGGTTTATATGCATAAGTAGCTTTCAGCCAACTGAGAGAGAGAGAAGGGAAGTTGAAATATAAAACCAAGCAGATCAAGAGTACCTTTGAGACAGGTAGATGCTCATACTTGTCATCATGGATAAAACTAGATCCTAATGAATTCCTTAAATTCTGAGGTTCCCCGCAGCCATTATACTCATTCATATACACTTTGTCATCAAATTCTTTCTGATGATCTGGGAGTATGAAATCTTGAATAGTATCCACTTTTGGAGATTCGTAAACATAGCTAGAGAACCAGTTCCGGACGTCTGGAGGCTCTGATAAAGACCATATAGGACGATTAGCATTAATAAAAACTATCATTGCCTGCTTAAGAAAAAGGGAACTTTTATATTAGGAGGTGAAAGGATCACACTTGCCTGAAGCAAGTGACGTGTCATTTGAAGAGTCCACATCCTAAAAGACACAAATACACAAAATCAGAGAAAATTGGACCATTCTTATCCAAATTCACCACCAAGACCGAGCACTATATAATAAATTGACTCACATTCCAATCAAAAGTTTGCACAAAGTAATTGAAACAACAATAGAAAATAACTCGCCTGACCTACCTTTTTGTTATCTGCAACAGAGTTTGTACACGGAATAAGGCCTTTCGAAGACACATCAAAACCAGAAGAAAAATTAACACTTTTCCCATTTGTTCGATTTTCAGCAGAATTATGTTCCTCCTCGCGGTTGCTGTCTTCTTTGCATCCTTTGGTGCTAGTATCCTCTTTGAAACCGATGTCAATTGATTCAGGGACTCTAAAATCATCACTATCAGCCAATGCAGGAGTTTCAGGCACAAAACTTGAGAAACAGTCCTTGGAATCTAAAGGCTCTGATAGCATTGACACAGGGACAGAAAGTCAGCTTCCTACGAATTTGATATGAGCAATTTTGATGTGCAAATTTTAAGGGCGTAAGATGAACTGGAATCCTTAATTTGTGTGGGCATATATAAGGTACTAAGAGCTCGTTTGGCCATGAAACTTTTTTAACTTTTTTTCAAAATCAGTGTTTGGCCATAAATTTTCAATTTTCACTTGAAGATGAATTTTGGAATTTTTCGAAAATTTGAAAAACACCAAAATGCTGTTTTTCCAAATTTTCACTCAAAATACTCAAAAAAATTCAAAAACAACCCAAAATTATATTCATGTCCAAACACAACTCTAATTTTCGAATACCATTTTCACTTGAAAAAAAAATCACTGCTTTTTTGGAATTTTACAATTCTTATGTCCAAACGCACACTAAATTTCACCTCCTTTACTCAGATGCCTGAAGACAATAGTAACCAAAGAGCCCAACTTACCAGAAGAAAATGAGATATTATCTGAAGCTCTCCAAACCTGTGAAACAACTTCTAAAGTTATATTACTAATCTTAGAAATGATTTCAGTAACCATCTACAACAGTTACAACTTTGAAAGCTCCTAATAACTAAAGCTAAATTCAAGAAGCAGAAAACAAAAATATCTTCGAAGTTGATACTCTAATGCAATGGTTTCAGAGTATAATCAAATCTTATGATCACAAAGAACTGCATAGCTTATATTTACATCATTGTGATAGGAATTATGGACCATCAATTTCTGTTAAACCTTGAATTAGATTCGTTAATAGATTAATACATCCACAAGAAGAATAGTGGGAAAAGAAAGGACAGTATAGAAGTAAAGATTTCTTATAAAGTGGCATGTTTTGTTTGGCTGGTAGCTAGAAAGGCCTGTTTAACAGAGGATAACCTGATGAAAAGGGGTCTACCACTTTGTTCCAGATGTCATCTATGTGGAAGGGAGGCAAAAACTATTAATCACCTTTTCTTACATTGTTCAGTGACAGTACAAGTTTGGAATATATTTCTAGCACTAGCAGGGGTACACTGGGTCATGCCAGACAACACAAAGGAAATGTTGTCATGTTGGAATAAAGGGAGTAGTCCCTTAGCTCAGAAGAACAGATGGGATTTAATTCCTGCTTGCATATGGTGGTCTATTTGGAAAGAAAGGAACTCAAGGTGTTTTTAAGACAAGGGCAGCTCAATTCAGAAGATAAAAATGGACTCTTTGTTGTTGTTTTATTTTTGGTGTAAGCAGGATTATACAGTGGATCCAGAAGCTATAATAGATGTTCTAGGATCCCTGTAATAGGATAGAAATTTTAGATGTATATTTTGGTACAACCTCCTGTAATTATGGCCAGCACAGCCTCTGTGCCTTTTGCATATATAAAACTGTTATCATCTCAAAAACAAAACAAAAAAAAGGACAGTATAGATATGTCTATTTGGAATTTTCAGTAACTGTTGCAACATCAATTAGTTTATTCGGCAAGAGCAGCTCTTTCACAGTCTTCTACCAACTAATGGTCATAATAATGTCTTCCTTTCTGGACTTTGTTTACTGTCAAGTATCAACTTGATTGGCTGGTTACTCCAATAACTAATTCGATTAAAGGCCTAGCTACTACAGAAGCATTGTGAGGAATCATACACATCGATAATACAGATGCAAATGCAAGCTTGGTACTGCCAACGCTTTCCCTTCCAAATCCTAACAAGATGAATTCAGCATTGGATTGTGAATCTCAATAACCTACACCGAGCAAAAATTGACTCACGCTTCTCAAATTAATTATAGATGGTCAACTAATATGTTCAAAAGGTTAAGACTTAAGTCATGACTGCTTAATAAATTCAGATGTTACATGTTCCCAAACAGACCTACTCTTTCACCTTATTGCACATCTAGAACATTTACTAAGTTGATGATGTCTTCAATTTAACTATAATTTTATGCATACTCTACATCCGTATACCTGTTCCATCCTAAGAGTCAGAATGAAAGAACAACAAAGCTACAGAGGTTTCCAGCTCCACTATTAAGTGGTAATGGTATCTAGCCAAGCATTTTCATTACCATAGTAGGCAGGCGATTGCAGTTTAAATAAACAAATAAAAAGTGTTTCCTGTTTAACCATTTTAAACTGTAAACGAGGCATTTCATTCAATTAAACCATAGTAGGCATTTTATTCAATTAATTTTTTCCTTCGACAAATTTAAATGGGAAGAAAGGGGGAAAGCATAAAGCGAAAATAGTAAGGGGAAAGGGATAAGACCAGAAGTTCAAGTACATTAATTGGACTTTGGATATCTCCTTGTGAAGCTACATTCTCATCAATGCCGCTCAAAACCGGCGATTCATATGTATAACTTGAGAACCAATTTCCAATATTTGGAGGCTCTATTTGTCAAAACGAGAAAGAAAAAAACCTCAATTAGAGAAACAAGGGACAGAACTTTCTAGATGATTTTTGGAGAAATTATGCGTACCAGAAGGATTCGACAGCGAATCTACAGAATCCAAGACCTGCAATTCAGAAGTGACTCATTCAATTACAAGTTTCAGCTTCTTTTTTTAACACATACAAAAACAATAAGGAGCTTCTGGTATTACCTGCTTAGACATCTGCCTATTATCAAAGAAATAAGAGAACGAACAACTTAGAACTGATGTTTGAAAATGTGAAAACAGCAGCTGCGTGAAGAAAAACAATGGTCCGGTTTCTTGCCATTTTCGGATCTAGATAGGAAATTATGGCGCCTTTGTTAAATTTTCAATTTCGTTTTTTCCCGGGATAATATTTTTCATCTGCCTTGAAAAATGTTTTCTTCTGGTTTCCAACTTTTGAAAATCCACATTTCTCCTGTATTGGCCAATACGATTCAGAACTGGTCCACTCGTTTACCTTTATTACACTCGTGTGCACATACAATGATACAAAGACCATTTGGCCACTCTAGTTTGAAGTTAGTATCAAAATAGCCCCTAGGTTTGAAAAATAACCAGATGGTGTTCTTTTAATTGTTTTAAACATTGTCACATGTTCAAGATTCATGATATTAAAATGTTCACAACATGTACTTTCACCTTTCTCTAGGGATGGCAAGCGGTGCGGTGCGGTGTTGCGGGGCAAACCCGCATCCACCCGCCCCCACATAGACCCGCGTCCACCCGTCCCGCCCCGCACCGCATAAGTTTTTTCTTTTTTTTGTTTTTTTCATTTTGTTTACTTATTTCCTTTTTATATTTTGGCTGCCATTTCCAATATAATCAACCAAAAAATCGAAAGTTTTTTTTTATTTTTTCTCTGAAATTTTACTTAATTTGAATTTTTATGTATTAGTATGGAGATGGATCAACCATGTGTACCCCTCTCATTCCTCAGGTCTTTGTTAGGACTTATGAAGGTTATTGAGCTGCATGACAAGTATATGGCATTTGTGACCAACTGTTTTGCAAATAACTGTCTCTTTCCCAACGTATATCCAACTGTTTGTGACGACCCGGCCGGTCGTGTCATGAGGTACCGCTCAGTTTCTCCTATTTCTGCTTCTTATTGCTTTAATTATCAGTTCTATGTGTGATCGGGTTGGTTGGCTCGGGTTCGGAAAGGTTTTGAGAAGGTTTGAGACACTTAGTCTCTTTTAAGAAAGCTTAAGTTGGAAGAA
Source organism: Nicotiana attenuata (assembly GCF_001879085.1). Taxonomy (NCBI): domain Eukaryota; kingdom Viridiplantae; phylum Streptophyta; class Magnoliopsida; order Solanales; family Solanaceae; genus Nicotiana; species Nicotiana attenuata. Next base: position 72,543,244 of record NC_031994.1, read on the forward strand.
TCAACCGGATGTTGACTTATGTGTTAGAGGGCTCGGATGTGAGTTCCGATGGTTCGGATAGCTTCGGGAGATGATTTGGGACTTAGGAGCGCGATCGGAATGTGTTTTGGAGGTTCAGAGTAGATTTAGGCTTGAATTGGCGAAATTGAGTTTTGGCGTTTTCCGGTTGATAGGTGAGATTTTGATATAAAGGTCGGAATGGAATTCTGGAAGTTGCAGTAGCTCCATTATGTCATTTGGGATGTGTGTGCAAAATTTCAGGTCATCCGGACGTGGTTTGGTATACTTTTTGATCAAAAGCGGAATGCGGAAGATTTTAGAATCTTAGGCTTGAATTCGATGTGTTTTGGTGGTTTTGATGTTGTTTGAGGTGTTTTGAAGGTTGGTATAAGTTTGAATGGTAGTATAAGACTTTTTGATGCTTTTGGTTGAGGTCCCGGGGGCCTCGGGGTGGTTTCGGATGGTTGACGGAAGGTTTGGAATTAAGTTGAGAGCTGAAGCCTTTTTGGTTGCTGTCATAACCGCATCTGCGGTTGAAGGATCGCAGGTGCGACCCCGCAGATGCGGGTGACAAGTCGCAGAAGCGGAAGAGGCCTAGGAAGGCTGTGACCGCAGAAGCGGTTGATTGACCGCACCTGCGATGGGCACAGGTGCGGAGTGAGCATCGCAGATGCGATTTTGGCCGTTTAAGTGGAAACCGCAGGTGCGGCGCTTGGGACCGCAGAAGCGGTCACGCAGGTGCGACCTTTGGACCGCAGGTGCGAAAAGTCTGGTTCAGAATGTTTATATTTCTTCCTTCGTGATTTTCAGAGAGTTTCACCATTTTTTAAACACGAATTTTGGAGCTTTGGGCGATTTTGGAGAGGGAATTCAAGGAGACTTCATTGAGGTAAGGTCTTGGACTATGAAAACTCGTTTCTATGGTATTAATTCACGGATTAGAGCTGTAATTAAGGTTAGAATTTGAGAAACTAGGGCTTGGAAACTTAGACCTTTGATTGAGAATTTGAAGGACCATTTGTGGTCGGATTTTGGAACTTTTGATATGTATGAACTCGTGGGGGGATAAGGAATCTAATGACATAAAATTCATCGAATTCGAGACGTGGGCCCGAGGGTCGGGTTTGGTTAATTTCGGGATTTGCGTTGTTTTTCGATTATTTTCGAGTGGGCTTTGTCCCTTTAACATATTTTGATGATTACGTTCTGATTTTGGTAGATTCGGAGCATCCGGAGGCCTATTCGAGGGGCAAAAGCATTGCGAGCTAGATTTTGGGCTGGATTGAGGTGAGTAATGTTTTAAATGCTGTCCTGAGGGTATGAAATCCCGGATTACACATCGTTCGGCTATGTTGAGGTGACGCACACGCTAGAAGACGAGCGTGGGGTCGTGCACCGTTGGGGATTGTGACTTAGTCCATCCCGAATGACTATTTTACTGCATATTTGATAGCTAATTGTTTGATATTATTATATTTTGGGCTAAATACCATATTTGGGCTTCGTGCCAACTGTTTGGACTCTTAGGGGATCTTTACTGATATTTTTCCTCACTGTTTGATTTTATACTGGTGCTCAGTCATGCCATATTTTACTGTTTTCAAAATTCAACCATGTTACTCTGTTTTAATCACTTTAAATGATATTTAAAAAGATATTTTAAGCTGAGCATCATGTTTACTGTTGCCCGAGGGGCTTATGAGATTCTGACTGAGGAAGGCCGAGGGCCTGTATTGTGAGGTTACTTTTGGGTCGGGCTGCACGTCGCAACGGTGATATACTGATTATGATAATAAGGCCGAGGGCCTGAGATTGTACGCCACGAGGTGGCTTGTGACTGATATGAGGCCGAGAGCCTGTTTATGACGCCACGAGATGGCTTGATATTGCGCTTGGGCCGTAAGGGGCCCCTCCCGGAGTCTGTACACCCCCAGTGAGCACGGGTACCCATTGTGATATGAGATATAGCCCGAGGGGCTGGTATTGTTTTGTGCTGTTGCCTGAGGGGCTAATACTGTTGTTACTGTGCCCGAGGGGCAGTTCTTATGTGTTTACCTTTTTTAGCTGCTTCCCTTTATTTGTTTAACTGCTTAACATGTGTTTTTATGGGATTTTGATGTTTAATTGCGCTTAATGTTTTTATCCTGCCTCTTATAGCTTATTGTTGTGTTTAACGTGATTTTATATCAGTCAGTCTTCATTTATTGTTATTACTCACTGAGTTGGAGTACTCACTTTACTCCCTGCACCCCTGTGTGCAGATTCGGGCGTTACAGGTCCTGCTAGCGAGGGTTGAGAGCTGTCCAGCAGATTTTCGGAGATTCACTAGGTAGCTGCCCGGCGATTCGCAGCCCAGTGCATTCTCCCTCTATCTTATTTCCTTCTATTTCGGTTATGTAGTAGTGGAGTAGACTTTCAGAATTGTAGTATTATTTTAGATGCTCATGACTGGTGACACCCCGATGTCGGGCTGTGTTGGTTTTAGTTCCGCAATTTGTACTGTTCACTGTTTATTTTGGGATTTTAATTCTGTTAAGGACTTGGTATTTATTATTTTAATTGCTTAAAGTGAATTGGAAGTGTGTCGGCTGGCCTTGTCTTCACGACAGACGCCATCACAACCGGGTCCGGGTTTAGGGTCGTGACAAGTTGGTATCAGAGCCTAGGTTACATACGTCTCACGGGTCATGAGCAGGTTTAGTAGAGTCTCGCGGATCGTTACGGAGACATCTGTATTTATCCTCGAGAGGCTGCAGAACCTTTAGAAAAATTCCATATTCTTGAAATTCTTGTCTTGCGAATCTGTTGACCCGAGTACTAAACTTCTGTTATTCTATTCTCTCACAGATGGTGAGGACACGAGCGACCAGTCAGGATGGACGACCACCAGTACCACCAACTGGAGCCACTAGAGGTCGAGGACGCGGTCGAGGCCGTGGTAGGGGCAGAGGTGCCGCCCACACATCAGTTGGGGCAGCACCTGCAGATCCACCAGCCGTCCCAGTTCAGGAGCAGGTCCCAGTTGTGGACGCTCCAGCAGCACCAGCTCAGGCACCAGCTGTGCCCATTGTGATTCCGGGTCTTCAGGAGACTTTGGCCTAGATTTTGACAGTATGTACGAGTCTTGCTCAGGCGGTCGCAGTTTCTACTGCCGCAACCACTTCTCATACAGGGGGAGGCTCTCAGACTCCCGCCACCCGCACACCCGATCAGGTGGTTTAGGGATTGCAGACACCGGAGGCACCACTAGCCCAGCAGGTGGCAGCTGCTCAGGGTTACGTAGCTCCAGTTATGCCAGAGGACGAGCAACGTAGATTGGAAAGGTTTGGCAGACTCCAGCCTCCTACTTTCAGTGGTGCTGAGGGCGAGGATGCCCAGGGTTTCTTAGACAGATGTCAAAGGATTCTTCGCACCGCGGGTATTCTGGAGACCAGCGGGGTTGCATTCACGACCTTTCAGTTTACCGGAGCTGCCTTCACTTGGTGGGAGGCATATGAGAGGCGTAGGCTTGTTGGTTCGGCACCTCTTACTTGGCAGCAGTTCTCCGCTCTATTTTTGGAGAAGTATGTTCCACAGTCCCGTAGGGAGAAGCTGCGTAGGCAGTTCGAGCAGTTGAGACAAGGGGATATGACTGTTACTCAATAGGAGATGAGGTTCTCAGAGTTAGCTCGACATGCTATTTGGCAGGTTGCTACGGAGAGAGAGAGGATCAGGAGGTTTGTTGATGGCCTCACCTACCAGCTTCGGGTTCTCATGACTGGGGAGAGAGTGTCAGGTGCTATGTTTGAGGAGGTTGTGTATATTGCTCGTGAGATTGAGTCAGTTCGTCGCTAGGAGCGCGAGGAGAGGGAGGCCAAGAGGCCTCGTGGTCATGGTAGTTATGGGGGTGCTCCTTCGAGGGGCCAGTTTCAGCATGGTAGAGGCCGTCAGTTCAGGCATGCTGAGTCAGCTCGCCCAGGTTATCGTGGGGCATCATCAGGCCATGGTTCTCACGGTTCTCAGCAGGGTCATTCCTCACTCAGTGCACTTCCAGCATAGGGTTCGTCCCGTGCTCCATCAGTCCAGGATTCTTCTATGCCAGGTGCGTCTGCTAGTCATTCCGGTGCTAGGGTTCCCATCAGTCCCCGTCTCCAGCACCCGGGAGTTGCTATGAGTGTGGAGATATGGGTCACATGTGGAGGCAGTGTCCTCATCGTCTTAGGGGTTCATCTCAGCAGAGGGGTCAGCCATCAGCCTCAGCCACTTCACCACCCACCCAGCCAACTAGGGGTGGAGGACAGTCATCCAGGGGTCGCCCCAGAGGGGGAGGTCGATCCATGGTGGTCAGGCCCGCTTCAATGCACTTCCAGCTAGGCCTGATGCGATTGCTTCAGATGCGGTGATTACAGGTATTATTTTAGTCTGCCGCCGGGATGCTTCTGTGTTATTTGACCCTGGTTCTACTTTCTCTTATGTGTCGTCTTATTTTTCCTATTATTTGGATATGCCCTGCGAGTCTCCCGTTTCTTCCGTTCATGTCTCTACGCCGGTGGGCGATACAGTTGTGGTAGGCCATGTGTACCGGTCATGCGTTGTGTCTATTGGGGGTCTGGAGACCCGAGTGGATCTATTGTTGTTATGCATGGTGGACTTCGATGTTATTTTGGGCATGGACTGGTTATCTCCGTGCCGGGCTATTCTGGACTGTCATGCCAAGACAATGACGTTAGCTATGCCTGGTGTGCCACGGATTGAGTGGCGAGGTTCGACCGATTATGTTCCCAGCAGGGTGATTTCTTTCTTGAAGGCCCAGCGTATGGTTGGGAAAGGTTGTCTTTCGTATCTAGCTTTTGTGAGGGATGTCAGTGCAGAGACTCCCAGTATTGATTCCGTTCCAGTTGTGAGGGATTTTCCCGATGTGTTTCCTGCAGACCTACCGGGCATGCCACCGGACAGGGATATTGATTTTGGTATTGATCTGGTGCCGGGAACTCGACCCATTTCTTTTCCTCCGTATCGTATGGCACCAGCGGAGTTGAAGGAGTTAAGGGAGCAGTTTCAGGAACTCCTTGACAAGGGGTTCATTCGTCCTAGTGTGTCACCGTGGGGTGCGCCGGTTCTTTTTGTGAAGAAGAAGGATGGCACGATGAGAATGTGCATTGATTACAGGCAGTTGAACAAGGTAACAATTAAGAACAAGTATCCTTTGCCTCGTATCGATGATTTGTTCGACCAGCTTCAGGGAGCGAGGGTGTTCTCCAAGATTGATCTCTGTTCGGGTTATCACCAGTTGAAGATCAGGGATCAGATATTCTTAAGACAGCTTTCAGGACCCGATATGGTCATTATGAGTTTTGGTGATGTCTTTCGGGCTGACCAATGCCCTAGCAGTGTTCATGCATTTGATGAATAGCGTGTTCCGACCGTATCTCGACTCGTTTGTCATATTCTTCATTGATGATATTCTGGTATACTCGCGTAGTCAGGAGGAGCATGCAAAGCATTTGAGAGTGGTGTTGCAGAGATTGAGGGAGGAGAAGCTTTATGCAAAGTTCTCCAAATGTGAGTTTTGGCTCAGTTCAGTGGCTTTCTTGGGACACGTGGTGTCCAGCGAGGGTATTCAGGTTGACCCGAAGAAGATAGAGGCGGTTCAGAGTTGGCCCAGACCGTCCTCAGCTACGGAGATTCGCAGCTTTCTTGGTTTGGCGGGTTATTATCACCGGTTTGTTCAGGGATTTTCGTCTATTGCATCGCCCTTGACCAAGTTAACTCAGAAGGGTGTTTCATTTAAGTGGTTTGATGAGTGTGAGGAGAGCTTTCAGAAGCTCAAGACTGCCTTGACCACAGCTCCAGTGTTAGTATTGCCATCGGCTTCAGGTTCTTATACCATGTATTGTGATGCTTCGAGAGTTGGTATTGGGTGTGTTCTGATGTAGGAGGGTAGAGTTATTGCTTATGCTTCTCGTAAGTTGAAGCCTTATGAGAAGAACTACCCTGTTCATGATTTGGAGTTGGCTGCCATTGTTCACGCGTTGAAGATTTGGAGGCATTATTTGTATGGTGTGTTTTGTGAGGTGTATACTGATCATCGTAGCTTCCAGCACTTGTTCAAGCAAAAGGATCTCAATTTGAGGCAGCGGAGGTGGTTGGAGTTGCTTAAGGATTATGACATTACTATTTTGTATCACCCGGGGAAGGCCAACGTGGTGGCTGACGCTTTGAGTCGAAAGGCGGTGAGTATGGGGAGTTTGGCGTATATTCCAGTTGGGGAGAGACCTCTTGCAGCGGATGTTCAGGCTTTGGTCAATCGGTTCGTGAGGTTGGATATTTCGGAGCCTAGCAGGGTATTGGCTTGTGTGATTTCTCGGTCTTCCTTATATGAGCGCATCAGAGAGCGCCAGTATGATGACCCTCATTTGCTTGTCCTTAAGGACAGAGTTCAACATGATGATGCCAGAGATGTGACTATCGGTGATGATGGGGTGTTTAGGATGCAGGGCTGGATATGTGTGCCCAATGTAGATGGGCTTCGGGAGTTGATTCTGGAGGAGGCCCATAGCTCGCGGTACTCCATTCATCCGGGTGCCGCGAAGATGTATCAAGATCTGAGACAACATTTTTGGTGGAGAAGAATGAAGAAAGACATTGTGGGATTTGTAGCTCGGTGTCTCAATTGTCAGTAGGTGAAATATGAGCATCAGAGATCGGGTGGCTTGCTTCAGCGGATGGATATTCCAGAGTGGAAGTGGGAACGGATCACCATGGACTTTGTAGTTGGGCTCCCACGGACTTTGAAGAAGTTCGATGCTATTTGGGTGATTGTGGATCAGCTAACCAAGTTCGCGTACTTCATTCCTATCTGTACTACTTACTCTTCAGAGCGGTTGGCAGAGATATATATCCGGGAGATTGTTCGTTTGCATGGTGTCCCAGTTTCCATCATTTCAGATCGGGGCACTCAGTTTACTTCACAGTTTTGGAGGTCTGTACAGCGAGAGCTGGGTACTCAAGTTGAGTTGAGCACAGCTTTTCACCCTCAGACGAACGGGCAGTCCGAGCGCACTATTCAGATATTGGAGGATATGTTACGCGCTTGTGTCACTGATTTTGGAGGGTCATGGGATCAGTTTCTACCGCTCGCCGAGTTTGCTTATAACAACAGTTACCAGTCGAGTATTCAGATGACTCCATATGAGGCTTTGTATGGGAGGCGGTGTAGATCTCTAGTTGGTTGGTTTGAGCCGGGCGAGGCCAGACTATTGGGTACAGATTTGGTACATGATGCTTTAGACAAGGTGAAGGTGATTCAGGAGAGGCTTCGTACAGCGCAATCGAGACAAAAGAGCTATGCGGACCAGAAGGTTTGGGATGTGTCCTACATGGTTGGTGAGATGGTTCTGTTGAAGGTTTCACCCATGAAAGGTGTCATGAGATTTGGAAAGAAGGGTAAATTGAGTCCACGGTTCATTGGGCCTTTTGAGGTACTTCGGAGGATTGGGGAGGTGGCTTATGAGCTTGATTTGCCACCCAGCTTGTCGAGTGTGCACCCGGTATTTCATGTTTCTATGCTCCGAAAGTATATTGGGGATCCGTCTCATGTTGTGGATTTCAGCATGGTTAAGTTAGAGGGTGATTTGACCTATGATGTGGAGCCAGCATCTCTTTTGGAGCGTCAGGTTCGAAAGTTGATATCAAAGGATATAGCGTCAGTGAAAGTGCAGTGGAGAGGTCGGCCCGTGGAGGAGGCTACCTGGGAGACCGAGCGGGAGATGCGGAGCAGATATCCTCACCTATTTGAGGATTCAGGTATGTTTCTTGACTCGTTCGAGGACGAACGTTTGTTTAAGAGGGGGAGGATGTGATGACCCGGCATGTCGTCTCATGAGTTACCGCTCCGTTTCCCCCATTTCTGATTCTTATTGCTTTAGTTATCAGTCTATGTGTGATCGGGTTGGTTGGCTCGGGTTCGGAAAGGTTTTTAGAAGGTTTGAGACACTTAGTCTCTTTTAAGAAGGCTTAAGTTGGAAAAATCAACCGGATGTTGACTTATGTGTTAGAGGGCTCGGATGTGAGTTCCGATGGTTCGGATAGCTTCGGGAGATGATTTGGGACTTAGGAGCGTGATCGGAATATGTTTTGGAGGTCTGGAGTAGATTTAGGCTTGAATTGGCAAAATTGAGTTTTGGCGTTTTTCGGTTGATAGGTGAGATTTTGATATAGAGGTCGGAATGGAATTCCGGAAGTTGCAATAGCTCCGTTATGTCATTTGGGTTGTGTGTGCAAAATTTCAGGTCATTCGGACGTGGTTTGGTATACTTTTTTATCAAAAGCGGAATGCGGAAGATTTTAGAACCTTAGGCTTGAATTCGATGTGTTTTGGTGGTTTTGATGTTGTTTGAGGTGTTTTGAAGGTTGGTATAAGTTTGAATGGTAGTATAAGACTTTTTGATGCTTTTGGTTGAGGTCCCGGGGGCCTCGGGGTGGTTTCGGATGGTTGACGGAAGGTTTGGAATTAAGTTGAGAGCTGAAGCCTTTTTGGTTGCTGTCATAACCGCATCTGCAGTTGAAGGATCGTAGGTGCGACTGCGGGTGACAAGTCGCAAAAGCGGAAGAGGCCTGGGAAGGCTGTGACCGCAGAAGCGGTTGATTGACCGCACCTGTGATGCGCAGGTGCGGAGTGAGCATCGCAGATGCGATTTTGGCCGTTTAAGTGGAAACCGCATGTGCGGCGCTTGGGACCGCAGAAGCGGTCACGCAGGTGCGACCTCTGGACCGCAGGTGCGAAAAGCCTGGGTCAGAATGTTTATATTTCTTCATTCGCGATTTTCAGAGTGTTTCACCATTTTTTAAACACGAATTTTGGAGCTTTAGGCGATTTTGGAGAGGGAATTCAAGGAGACTTCATTGAGGTAAGGTCTTGGACTATGAAAACTCGTTTCTATGGTATTAATTCACGGATTAGAGCTGTAATTAAGGTTAGAATTTGAGAAACTAGGGCTTGGAAACTTAGACCTTTGATTGAGAATTTGAAGGACCATTTGTGGTCGAATTTTGGAACATTTGATATGTATGAACTCGTGGGGAGATAAGGAATATAATGACGTAAAATTTATCGAATTCCGAGACGTGGGCCCGGGGGTCGGGTTTGGTTGATTTCGGGATTTGCATTGTTTTTCGATTATTTTCGAGTGGGCTTTGTCCCTTTAGCATATTTTGATGATTACGTTCTGATTTTGGTAGATTCGAAGCATCCGGAGGCCAATTCGAGGGGCAAAAGCATTGCGAGCTAGATTTTGGGCCGGATTGAGGTGAGTAATGATTTTAAATGCTGTCCTGAGGGTATGAAATCCCGAATTACACAACGTTCGGCTATGTTGAGGTAACGCACACGCTAGATGACAAGCGTGGGGTCGTGCACCGTTGGGGATTGTGACTTAGTCCATCCCAAATGACTGTTTTACTGCATATTTGATAGCTAATTGTTTGATATTATTATATTTTGGGCTAAATTCCATATTTGGGCTTCGTGCCAACTGTTTGGACCCTTAGTGGATCTTTACTGATATTTTTTCTCACTGTTTCATTTCATACTTGTGCTCAGTCATGCCATATTTTACTGTTTTCAAAACTCAGCCATGTTACTCTGTTTTAAACACTTTAAATGATATTTTAAAAGATATTTTAAGCTGAGCATCATGTTTACTATTGCCCGAGGGGCTTATGAGATTCTGACTGAGTAAGGTCGAGGGCCTGTATTGTGAGGTTACTTTTGGGTCGGGATGCACGTCGCAACGGTGATATACTGATTATGATAATAAGGCCGAGGGTCTGAGATTGTACGCCACGAGGTGGCTTGTGATTGATATGAGGCCGAGAGCCTGTTTATGACGCCATGAGATGGCTTGATATTGCGCTTGGGCCGTAAGGGGCCCCTCTCGGAGTCTGTACACCCCCAGTGAGCACGGGTACCAATTGTGATATGAGATATAGCCCGAGGGGCTGGTATTGTTTTGTGCTGTTGCCCGAGGGGCTGATGCTGTTGTTACTGTGCCCGAGGGGCAGTTCTTATGTGTTTTTTTAGCTGCTTCCCTTTATTTGTTTAATTGCTTAACATGTGTTTTTATGGGATTTCGATGTTTAATTGCGCTTAATGTTTTTATCCTGCCTCTTATAGCTTATTGTTTTGTTTAACGTGATTTTATATCGCTCAGTCTTCATTTATTGTTATTACTCACTGAGTTGCAGTACTCACTTTACTCCCTGCACCCCTGTGTGCAGATTCGGGCACTACAGGTCCTGCTAGCGAGGGTTGTGAGCTGTCCAGCAGATTTCCGGAGATTCACTAGGTAGTTGTCCGGCGATTCGCAGCCCAGTGCATTCTCCCTCTATCTTATTTCCTTCTATTTCGGTTATGTAGTAGTGGAGTAGACTTTCAGACTTGTAGTATTATTTTAGATGCTCATGACTGGTGACACCCCGATGTTGGGCTGTGTTGGTTTTAATTCCGCAATTTGTACTGTTCACTATTTATTTTGGGATTTTAATTCTGTTAAGGACTTGGTATTTATTATTTTAATTGCTTAAAGTGAATTGGAAGTGTGTCGTCTGGCCTTGTCTTCACGAGAGGCGCCATCACAATCGGGTCCGGGTTTAGGGTCGTGACACTATTGCTGTTGGGGAGTTATGCTTTTTACCTTGAATAATTTGGGATATGCTTTCTGATGTCTAAATTTTGAACTTCTATAGGCTCTGAAAGAGGCATTTGAGGTCTTCTGTAGAAACAAGTTTTATGGCTCATATGGTGATTACAGGGAACTCAGAATAAGAAGAAAAATCCTTACACCCGCGTAAACCCGCATAGACCCACAACCCGCCTCGCCCCGCCCCGCCCCGCATAAGTTTTTATTAAAAGTATTCTAACCCGCCCCGCCTCGCATAGATTTTAACCCACACCGCCCCGCATAGCCTTAAACCCGCACCGCCCCGCCCCGCACCGCCCGTTTGCCATCCCTACCTTTCTCTAACGAAAAATGCTTATCTTATACGTCTTTTCCTACGCAGCTCTAAAGCTGTCAAAACGGACCAGACGAAAATCAAGTTTTGCTGGTTTTTAAATTTGGTAGGATAAGACGGACCGATTTGCTATTTGAATGACCCTTAAAATAATCAGCCCAACTCTAAGAGGGGCACGGACTAGGACAGGTCGACCTTCATTATTTTTTTTCATTTATTTTTTTTCAAATCTTTTAGGATTTCTACGTGACATAGTCCCCCTATGAATAACTTTTGTTTGCATATATCGGTACAAAAAGTTTGATATTTGACAGGGAATTTTATAATTGAAATGCAAATTCTCTATATATCTAGATTTTTAACACTAGATGATTTTTTTTTTAAAATATTTTTCTTTTCATTTTTCCTAGTTCCGGGCTTATTTTATAAGTAGGTCTTTTAATTTGGGTCTAAGATCATTTGCCGATTTCATCTTCATATTCCATATATATTTAAAAATTCATGGAATTACCTAGTACTTTTTTTGGGTGTTAAACATTGATCTTCTCCTATATTAAAGTGTAGTTTAACTCTTAATAATATACTATAGTAATCCAAACTAATCAATGGCAATAATTTCGTTTGAAAAAAGAATTATTATTGGCCACTTAAAATTTTCTTACTCGTTGATAAAGCAAAAGAAAACTAATCTTATCATATTACAGAGATGTCAAAAAACTTTATTTTAAAATCAACCATGTTGATGAAAAAATTACCATGTATTGGTGTTCAAAATATTGTTCACTTTACTGTCACAAGTCAACAATTATGTTTCCTTGATCTGAAATTTGGCCAGTATGGTCAATTTATAATATCTGATACTAAGGCGCCGTTTGGCCATATATTTTGGCACCTTTTTTTCAAATCTTTTTTGAAAACATTGTTTGTTCATAGATTAATGATCTATTTTTGAAAAATTTCTGAAATTATTTTTCAAGTTCCCAAAATCTAGTTTAGGGTAGATTTTGGGTGAAACTTGTTCTCCCATTCACAAAACTTCAAATTTTTTTCAAATAAAATGCATGTCCAAACATAATTTCAACTTCCAAAAATTATTTTTTCAAGTTTCAACTAAATCTATGTCCAAACGCTAGCTAAAGCAATACATAACGTTTGGAATAACATATGTAATTAACATTGGATCTAGGGTTGGGAATGTAGATAATTTAGCTTTTTACTTTTTCTTTATTACATTAAATATTTAGTTTCATTAATTAAATTTTAGCCCACGGTCCGCTCAAGTCCAGCCTCAATCAAGTCTCAAGGGTCATGGCATAATTTGGGTCGGACTTATAAGTCTCAGCTTTAATTAGGCTCGAAAAACTATATTTCGTCCCTACCCAAGTAGCGGGTTGGGTTGAGCTGAATTAGGTATCGTAGAGACTAGGTGCCGTCACGACGGTTCATGGAGGTAGAACTTGGGTCGTGACTCTAACACCTTCTCCCGGGTTAACAAAATTCCTTACTCGGTCTTCTGGTTTTCGCGGACTTTAAAATAGAGTCAAACTTTCTCAATTTGGGATATTAAAATAAACCGGTGACTTGGGATGCCATAATAATTATCCCAAGTGGCGACTATAATTAAATAAATAATCCAATTTCGAATAATGTCATTTTAATTGAAAAAACTCCATATTCCTCGGGAAAAGGATATGTGACAGATGTAAAGCAATACATAACGTTCGGAATAACATATGTAATTAACTTTGGATCTAGGGTAGGGAATGTGGATGAATTAGCTTTTTACTTTTTCTTTATTACATTAAATATTTAATTTCAGATTTAGTTAAATTTTAGTCCATGGGTCAGCTCAGGCCCAGCCTCAATCAAGTCTCAAGAGTCAGAGGATAATTTAGATCAGTCTTATAAGTCTCAGTTTCAAATGGTTTCGGAAAATCATAATTCAACACTATTCAAATAGCGAGTTAGGTTGAACTGGCCATATGGGCCCTCATTTTGATGGCGCTACATAGCTCCTCCATACCACCTTCATCGTGACATTTATATCGTCACCCACTCAAAATTTTATAACAATCTTTCAAAATTTTCCAAATGTGAAAAAGTCTTGCTGTTTATTTGAAAATAAGTGAAAATTGAATTTTTAAGCTCAAATTTTAAGTATTTTTACTTTAGCAACAAAAAGAGAATAAGTTTTATGTAGTTTTTTCTTCATAAGAGTTTCAAATTCTGGTTTTTCCTCTTTAAAGTTTTGAATTTTTTGAAAAAACAAAGTTTCAATTCAGTCTGTATTATTTTTTTTATTTTTTATTTTGCAGAGCAACTCAAACAAATAGAGTTACAAAAAAGAAAAGAAAAAAATTTGCAAACTTCGGTTTTGAACAAAACTAACACTTTATAAATTTATGAAGACAACTTTGCGGCATTCAAATTTTCCAGGCCCCAAAAAGTTAGTATAATAAATTTCTTTTTTCTCAGTGTCGCCTGCCACTTTCAGGGCCATGCCTAGACATTATATTTGTATACATGTTCATGTCGAAGACAACCTCAAACTTCAGTCATACTTCGTTCATAGATCACCATTTTTTTATTGAACAGGGAAGTTTGAGTAACCAATTTTTATTTTTTGTGATTAGAAGTCGCGTTCACATGGATGACAGGTCGGTGGTCTATTTTCATTGGCTTACTTCCTTATTTTCTTTGGCCCAAAATTGCTGAATTAGTGTTTTTGTTGACTTATGTGTTACGCTACACGTAAACGTTCGCTTCTGTTATCAGAAAACTGAAAATGTTCGTATTAATTAATTAAGTGATTTTTTACTCCATATAAGGTTCTCTCTAACCGTGTGACACGCTACTCTCCATCCTTCGCCGTTTCATCAACTTTTCAAGATCACAGTTCTCTTTTTGTATGTATGATGTCAGTTGTCAATATATATATGCAATTCTATGTGGACGGACTTTCTAATGTGCCATGCCTTCTAATACCCCTTTATTTAACTATCTTCCATTTCTATTGTAGCTAATATTCCTACCTTTTCTATCTCACTCCAAGCTTTCGATTTTACTTGCTGAAACTTCGATATTTGCCCATAAATATCCGAATTTATTTTTAAAAATTTGATTTGGGTGAAGTTTGGTTTGAAAATGACATATTTTACTTTTTTTTTTTTTGTTAAAAAAACATGAAATGTAACTTATACCAATAAGTTCTAAAAACTATCAAAAATATCCAACAATACCAAACAAACAAACTTGCTAATCATGTATATGCAGAACATTCATCGACGCCATTAATTATCACTATCACAAATCATAGTCCTGAACGTATATATATGTTTGGCACAAAATTATCATTTTTATAATGAACTACATAATACACTATGCTAAAACCATAACCTGATTTTTTAATATCAACTGCTAATAACACAATTACTAGCCACTATAATTCGTCAAATTGCAATAATATTACAAGATCCATCAGTCCAAAAGAAAATTATAGTAATAAGTTGGTGGATTAGTTGAGTCATAATAGATGGTGAGCTTTTTTTTATAAAATACAAAAATTGGGGTAATTTTTAAAATTGCTGAAAAATCGAACAGTAATATTTTGGGCCAAAAACATGTCTAGAGCTAGTTTTGGAATTTGAAAATTTATTTTTAAAATCTGTCAAGACATTGATAAAATCTATAAACAAACATGTTCTGCCAAAAAAATTTGGCAAAATTTATGGCTAAACGGGAGCGAATTCAGATCAACTTTTAAAGAACAAAATATGACTTTTCACAAAAAAGTAATAATAATAATAATAATAAACATAATTATTATGATATGTTTAAAATTACAAATTTTAAAAATTTTATAATCACACAAATATTATTATAGATTATTTAAATCTCAAGTGTCAAAAAAAATTATTTTCTCACTTAAACTCTAAAATCAAATAATAAATTGAAAGAAAGGAAGAGTGAAGAGTGTTCCCCACCATTGATTGACTCTCTGAATTTTAATACTGTATATTTAATGTCGCTGTCCCCTATTGCCCCTACAAACAAATTTTCTTGATATTCCATGACGTGATTTTAAAAAATGGATTCTCTCTTTGTCGAGTGTGTGTTTATCAGTTTAAGTAAAAGTATCTTTCATTCTTTCTCCAACACGGCTCGGTCATATTGCATATTATAATTATCACACACGATTAGCTCATGGAAGTAAAACTACCGCGGAACTGCTGACTCCATATTCAATCTTACGTGTTTTGGTCTTCAATCAGTTGGCTTTAAAATCATAAACTTCTGCCTTCTGAAATATACTAATTATAGAAATATTATTTTAACCTTGTCAGTTGATGAACCGTTACGTTTTCACCTTCAAACTTATAAGCTATCAGACGTTTGAGTCACACGGCATACTGAAAACTATTGTCAATCCTTTTTTTTTTTACGGCGGGGGGGGGGGGGGGTTTGGGATGG
>NC_031994.1:72558725-72576458 GCF_001879085.1 Nicotiana attenuata
GGTTGGATGGGGAAAGGTAGAAGGGACAAGTAAAAAGAATAAAACAAAAGGTCCAAAATCTCAAACTCTAAAATTCTAACTTTGCGTGCAACCTTTTCCACATAAAGTGAAATATATTTAGTGATGATAAGGGCAAACGATTTACTTTTAGTTGTCTACTGTAGACTTTATATATATATTTTAAGTATTACTCCCTTCGGTCCATAATAAGGGATCAATTTGTTTTTGGCACGCCCATTAAATAAATACAAAATTCTAGACAAAAGTAGTTAATATGACTAAACTACTCTTAATTAAATGTTGCAGCATAGTTAATGTGAGGAGTAAAAGACTTTTTAGGGATACGTACATAAGGGTAATTTTGGAAAAACAAATTGAATTTTTTTTTGGTTTTATAAATGGACACTTATTTTGGACCAAAATGAAAAAATAAATTGGTCACTTATTGTGGACCGGATGGAGTATGTATTTTATGATTTTAGCCATAATAATGATAACATTTTCAAGATTTTAGAGAAATTAATTAGAGAATAAATAGTTAATGATAAGGGCAAAACAGAAAGAAAAAAAAAGATTATCTTTATCTTGATTTAGAGCCCGTTTGGCTTAGCTGATTTAGAGTAGCTGATAAGCATTAGGTGCTGAAAAGCACTTTTAAGTGCTGAAGCTAATTTAAAAAATAAGCAGTTACGTGTTTGGATAAAAGTGCTGAAATTAACAATAAGCAGCTGAAGAACTGGGTATACAAAGAGTTTTGTTTTAAAAAGAAGTATTTTAGGGATAGAATAGTAAATATTTTGATCAAACCTAAAGTGCTTATAAGCTGAAATTTGATAAGTTGGGGGAGACCAACTTATGACTTTTGGCTTATTTTTGGCTTATAAGCACTTAACTTATAAGCATTTTTAATTTTACCAAATACGTAAATAAACCAAAAAGTACTTATAAACCAATTTGACCAGCTTATAAGCTTAGCCAAATATCCTCTTAATATAGTGAACAAGTAAAGTAAAAATATATTTTTAGCACAGTGTACGAGTAAAGGTGAATTGAGGGAGTACTTGCTAGTGGTCTTCAAAAGTATTTTAATTGGGTAACTTCATAAGTGCCACTGTCAGTGGATAGAGATGCTCCTCAAATTTCTCAAGAAAGATCAAATATATAGGCTTTTCACGCATTGTTTGAACGTGAATTGCATTATATATGCTTATCGATAAGGATTGAATTCAACTGCATAATTATATTTTAATCAACTAACTGAATAGCGATAATTAAAGATTTTTCTTGATTAAATTTAAAACTATAATACATGATAATTCGAAGTCAAATATCACAAAATTTAGATATAACAAGTGAAAGTCCGAGCTACAATAAAAGTAACAACTACAGTTGAACTATTTTCTCTCGCTTAAAGTGTTGCATATTTTCGGGAAAAATGAGCAACTTGTGATTCATGTGTTTTGGGATGAATACGCATATCTAATTGAAAGGGAAAAGGACCTATATATGTACACTCCCATTTTATAAATGTGTAATCTGATAAAGCACCGACCCAATATTGTTTGAAAGAACACCTAATAAAGCATACAAGAATATGATTTTTTTACCAGAAATGTAGAAAGTTCAGAATACAAGAAAATCTTTGCTGTTTCAAAAGATCTTTAGAGGTAATTGAGATTAGAAAATCGGAGCAAAACGAAATCCAGCTTGATGATATGAAAGCTAATAGAGCCAGTTGATCGTAACAGGTAATTACTCTATTGATGCCTACTTTACAGGCATATTTTTTTTTTTGGTCAAAATAAAAAATTTATTGAACCAATTGTGTATATTTACATCCACTAGTTCCACTTGGACTCAAGAACTAGCCATCTCTATTTCTACCTATCTAAGAGTATTCACTTTTTGTATTTACAGCCAAACTATCTACCCTTAGCTAGGATAACTATTTAGTCCATCTAATATCTTCCTCCAATTCTTGTAATTTTGTCCTCTAATGTGTAGTTGGAGACTAATTTCTCTAAGTCTATGATGACTTTCCTTCCTTTCATTCTGAAATCTCTGGCATTTCGTTCACTCCATATGTGGTAGACTGTTGCAGCAAATAACCATGCCAGCACCTGTGCTATAGCTCTGCTTCCTCGACACCTCTTGGACATCCAGTGCACTTCCTCATTCCATGCCTTAGGTAGTCTATTTTCTCCCATCCACCTCAGTAAAGAGGTTCATATATGTCTTGCATAGTTGCATTCAAACAACAAATGAGCTAAAGTTTCTGTAACTTCCATGGAACATAGTACACAATCCATTGGAACATTTATCCCCCATTTCTCTAATCTGTCAACAGTTACAAGTCTTTGTCTAATGGCTAACCATAAGATGAAC
This sequence comes from Nicotiana attenuata, assembly GCF_001879085.1. Lineage (NCBI taxonomy): Eukaryota > Viridiplantae > Streptophyta > Magnoliopsida > Solanales > Solanaceae > Nicotiana > Nicotiana attenuata. Next base: position 72,561,111 of record NC_031994.1, read on the forward strand.
TGGTGTCTAGGTAACTGCCTTGCCCCCATAGTGAGATTTTTCCAAGGAACCTTCGGATATTGTGGTTGGAATGATAGGTAAGCTTTCTTAATGCTGAAACCATCACTACTGCTGTATTTTTCCAATTCCACCTTGTAGTCCCCGTCTTCAAACCAGCTTCTTGCATCAAAGATTTTCCTCACAAGTCAGCAAGCTTGTGATGGAGTCTTCATAGTAGCTAGATCCTTGTTCTTTATATAGTAACCATGTATCCATTGCACCCATAGGGATTCTTTCCTTAATGTTACTGCCCACAGCAGCTTGCAGACAGCTGCTCGCAGACAGCTGCTCTATTCCACAAGTTGAAGTCTATTAATTTCAGACCCCCTGCAGCCCTTGGCATACATAGTGATTCCCATGAGATCAATGCTTTCCTAGATGCTTCACAGCTCCCAGTCCATAAAAAGGTTCTGCATATGCTTGTGATTAGTTGTATAACTTTCTTTGGCAGTACAAAGATCTGAGCCCAATATGTTTGCATTTCAAATAAACACTCTTGATCAATTGTACTCTTCCACTATAAGACAAGAATTTAGTAGTCCAACACCTAATCCTTGATATCATTTTCTCCACAATTGGCATACATTGTTGAATAGTGATCTTCTTGGATGAGAGTGGAACTCCCAAATATTTGAATGGTAGTTCTCCTGGTGCAAACTGCATTTCATTCAGAATCTGCTCCTTCAGTTCTTGGGGAACCCTAGCAACGTATAATGAACTCTTGTCCAAATTTGCCTTCAATCCAGGCACACTAGAGAAGTGATTGAAAGCTTGAAGCGTTAGTTGTATGGAAGTTCTATCAGCCCTACAACACATGAGCAAGTCATCAGCAAAGCATATATGCACTAACTTCAATCTACTGCATCTGGGGTGATAATTGAAGTCCGGGTTATGCTGCAACTGTTTTAAGGATCTGTTAAGATACTCCATGATCAACACAAATAGATATAGGGACATGGGGTCACCCTGTCTCAGTCCTCTACTTGCCACAAACTTTGGAGTAATTCCACCATTTATTAAGATGGCATAGCTCACAGTAGTCACACATTCCATAATCCATCCAACAAATTTCCCAAGGAACCCAAATTCTAGCAAGACAGCTCTAAGGAAGTCCCATTCGACTGAGTCATATGCCTTTGTGATATCAACTTTAATAATGCACCTAGGAGAAATCGTATAACCTTTTACCAGCTCATGTGCAACAATGACATTGTCTAGGATACTCCTTCCTGCTATGAATGCTGATTGAGGCTCCAACAATTTTGTCTACTACTAATTTGAGCCTGGGAGTGAGAATTCTTGTCTATCAACTTATACAAAGTTGTACAGCAAGCTATGGGTCTATATTCCTTTACATAAGTAGGATTGGTTACTTTTGGCACTAGGGTAAGAGTGGTGCAATTTGCTTCTTTCAGCATTTTCCCAGATTCAAAGAATTGTAGGACAGCTATGCTTACTTCCTCCCCTATTACACTCCAGTATTCTTTAAAGAACTATGTATTAAATCCATCTACCCATGGGGCCTTGTCATTTGGTAGCTCTTTCAATGCCTGTTGAACATCTCCTTTTGTGATAGGTTGAATCAGCAGCATTTGTTGATCCCTCTGTAAACAAGGGCCATCTTTGGCAATGTGAGTGTCTAAGCAGGGTAATTCTTGTGCTCTGTTTCCCATCAGGTTTTGAAAAAAACCTATGAATTCATGTTGTACCTGCTTTGGATCTGTTAGTTGTACTCCCTGGTCATTGCATATAGTTGCAATATTGTTCCCGGCATGCCTTGCTTTGAGTTGAGCATAGTAAAACTTGGAGTTTGAATCACCCCGTGTGATCCAAACAACTCTGGATTTCTGTCTAAGGACTCTCTCCTGAATTATAGCCTATTTCTCCGCTTCCAGCACTATCTCTTTCTCTTCTATAATCACTTGTGCATTGTAAAGATCTGCTATCATTGCTTCCTGAGTTTCTTTAAGCTTTGCTTGCAGGGCCTCAATTTTTTGATCCAGTTTATTCATTTCTTGATTCATCTGCTTTACAACATGTTCTATTTGCTTTAACTTCCTGCAAACTCCATACATAGCATAACCATCCATATTGGTTTTCCATATAGATTCCACCACTTCTTTGAATGAATGTTGCTTCAACAGGACATTGAGGAGTCTGAATGGTTTTGGAAGTTTTTGTTTGACAATAGTGGTAGTTAGTAGTATAGGGGAGTGGTCTGAACAACCAGGATTTAGGTAGTGAGCTTCTATACTGCTATACATGCTAAACCATTGAGCATTGCCTAATGCCCAATCTATCAAGCTATAGATTCTATCTCCAGGATCCCTTTTATTGCACCAAGAGTACCGCCATCCCCTTCTTATGATCTAACCAAGCCCAACTTCATCCACACAATCTCGGAAATCCTGTGTTTCAATCTGTTGAACTGGTGCTCCATTGATTCTGTCAGTAACAGATAATATTGTATTGAAATCCCCAAGAATGATCCAAGGATCTACCATCAGGTTGTTAATTGATCTCACTTATCTCCAGATGTCTTTCCTTCCTTCTATGGTGTTGTATCTATATACAAATGTTGCATAACATGCAAATTGAGAGCCCTTATCCTTCACTTTGCAGTGAACAATTTGAGGTCCTGAAATTTGTACATCAACTTCCACCAGTTGTGGTTTCCAGCAGACCCATATTCTTCCATTTGGGCAGCCTACATAATCACAGTGAACCTGCCACTCTGCCCCTAACTTCTTTTGTATCTTCCCTGCTCTTCTAGCCTTAACTTTTGTTTCTAGGAAGCCCAAAAGAGCCACTTTATTCGTAAGCAGAAAGGATTTGAATTCCTTCTGCTAATAGGGCTTATTCATCCCTCTAATGTTCCATGCTCCAAAGATCATGGAGGCTGCTTGGTTGGATTTGTGTCCCTTACCACATTGCTAGTAGTTACCTCTGGGTGTATTCTCAAAGCACTAAATTGATTTCTTCTAAGCATCAGTTCCAGTTCATCAATCTCCTGGTTTTTGTCTGTAGTAACTGGCATGATTCTCTTTCCCCTATCAATCTGTTTTCTCTGCTGTTGCCCATCACCTTTAGTTGCTTGCTCATTCTTAGGCTGCTCCTTTCTAGTACCCTGCTCAGTTGGTAGCACATTGTTCTGATTATCACCTGTCTGATTAGGCATAGTCTTAGCTTTCCAATCTAGCTTCTTTTGTTTCTTTTTAATATTCTGTTGAGGCTGTTTATATTCCGCTGGTCTCTCCTTGCAATTCCCTGTGATATGTCCAACTTTCAAGCAATCTTGACAGTACATAGGCTTCCATTCATACTCAATGGACTGTGAGTAGTATTTTCCGTCAGGTAATTCAAGAGAAAGTGAATCTGGCAGAGGCTGGGATATATCCATCTCTATCAATATCCTATCATAAGCAACCCTTTGCTCTTGAGAAGTTAGTTTATCTGTGCATATAGGATTCCCAAGACAGCTTGCTATTCTACCCAAATTGCCAAGAGCCCAAAATTGGATTGGCATATTTGGAAACATAACCCACATCAGAACAATTTGAGTAGATTCCTTGTGTATTTGGAACTCTGGATCCCACTGTTTCAGAATAAAAGGCCTATAATTGAACGTGTATGGCCCTTGTTGAAGAATCGCTGCTTTATCTTCCTCATTCTCAAACTTGAAGATGAAATACCCATTGTTATGGAGAAATACATGAGGTGTACTGATAAAATTCCATACTCCATACACGAATTTGAGCATTTTCTTGAAGGTAGGGTTCCCACCAATCACATACCCAATTAACGCTAGACTCCACTTCTGATTCTATTCAGCTATCTCCTGGGGGTTTAACTTAGCTACTTTCACTCCATCTTTCGGTACCAGTGGAAAGTAATTTAGCTTCAATCCCGTGTGTTGCTCTCTATTTTTTCTAACAACTTCAGCCATCGTAGGTTTAATTCCACTAGACGTTGCAGAGAAAGTCAATTTCCTCGCCGCATTCGTAGCTCCTGCATCAAGTTCCGGCAGAGTTTCTGCAATTTCCGGTGGAGGTCCTGCTTGTAACACTGTAGGAGCACTCTGCATTCCTGGGAGACAGTGACCTAATTGAATCGGTGCTAAGATATGGGGAATGCCTGATTCTGGTATTATCTGCCTAGTTTCTAGCACCGGAGCTTTTGGTGAGACCGGCGCCGAACCTGATTGCTTCTTCTTCCTCGTCATCTCCGCTTGGGCGCACGTTAGTAAATCCTAACGTAACATGCGCCGTCAGGGGCCTCCAAATGTTATCTGTTTTACAGGCATGTATTATTACGCCCTCAGTTTCTCGATTATGAGAATTTTTTTTTTCATTTCCTGATTTTTTTAGCAATATCATTAAGTATTTATTTTCCAATCTTATTAGGGTATTAGTAGTCAAATTTGGATTTTCAAAGCATAAGTTCGTAAAACAAACACATAACTAATGCTTTCTAAAACAGAGTACAAAATACAAAGTGGACAAGTAAAAAGGAACCTACGGAGTAAAAATATTTACTTAAAATAGGTATTTTACTTGAATAATTGAATATCTTTTCCAAACGTCTCATTGTTGCCGCAATAGAAGGTTTGCAACATTAATTATTTGTGGTGAGCCTCAAGTTTTATCTCGGCATGAGTTAAGGTTCTTGACATGCAGAAAGTGGATACGGTCTCGTCAACACACCAAAGCTGGTTTACGTAATTGATATGAGAATTCTACGATATTGAATTGTTGTGTCTTGATAAGAGAAAAGAGAGAAATTTTATTGAAGAGAGTAATGGCTTGTACTTAGAGACTATAATTTAATTAGATACTAAAAAAATACTCCATATAATTTGTTTTGATGTGATGTTTACTTTAGATTATCTGTGGTAATTAATTATTTTAGAATGCGCTTTTCTTTTCCCAAAAAAAACATGAAGGTACTCAAATTATATATGAAGCCAAACATTATAATTTTTTATTTATATTCAGTTCAGATGTCAATTTCTTGGTATTTTTTAAACAAAATAAGATAATTAAGGCTACATAAAATCATTATATGTCACACTTCTCAACTAATATTATTATAAAACATACTACATCCATTTTAATTAATGTGAACCTATTGACTAGGTACGAAATTTAAGAAAATAAAAGAAGATTTTTGAACTTGTAATGTAAAATGAGACACATGCATTTTGTGTGGCTATAAATCATTACGTAAAGGTAAACTATTTCCGAATATAAAAAGGGAACATTATTGAAACGGATGGAGTATATGAAAACAAAAAGTGTTAAACCATAGTGATTTAATATTCTAAATTATAATAGTATCATATGAACTAGTAGTATATATAACAAATGAAGAATCATGTTTTATTATTTTACATAAATAATCAAGTTGTTGCAAAAATCTGTTGCAACATGGGTCGGAGGTGTAAAACATGTGGTGCGTTGAAATTGAGAAGTAGAGGAATTGCAGGCGTTTCTTGTCCGCTTGTGATAATTTGTCAACCATAGAGGGCACTTTTGATATTTACATTGAAATTGACAATGGAAACTGTAAAGAGAGCCACTAATCGGGCAATGCCATGAGGATCATGACTACTAATTCATTCATTGTTGTAATTACACAAATGCCGTCCATCTTAATTTTTCACCTACTCAGAACTGTGCCACTTATGTTTTTGCCTTTAAACCTTTTCCTCTATAAATACCCAAGCTCAACCCAATAGCTCTAACTAACGAAGTAGCTGTCTCTTTCTGTAACCTTAATCTAACTCATTGACTTTTTTCTCTCTCTAAATCCATCCCACATTCTCTCTCAAAACCATGCAAGTCGGAGCAGCACTTCCGGCAACCAATCTTAGTATTTTTCAGGCAAGGGGAGTTAGCTTAAAATGCAATGGATGTCCCTTAAACCCTTCTGCAATGGCTACTTCTGTAAATGTACAAACTGTAAAAACACTCTCATCATCCACAGAGATGACCAAAAAACACATTTCCAATCTTGAAAAGCTTCTTCAAAAGCAATCTCATACAAACCCATCAGTAGTTGATTCGAAACCCGTGGTTCAAGAATCTCGTAATAATGGGTTATTAGAAAACAGAGGAAGAAATTTGTTGGAAGGGCTAAATTTGGCTAGTATTTGGCCTGAGATGAAAGCTGCTGAGGAAATGTCGCCAAGGCGTTTGAACAGATTAAAAAGACTCTTATCTTCCAAATCAATGGAATATTCTCCTAGGAACAATATTTGTAGCCGGTGGAAGGAATACCACGGCAGCAATAACTGGCTGGGTCTACTTGATCCGTTAGATGAGAATCTACGGCGAGAATTGGTTCGATATGGGGAGTTCATTCAAGCAGCTTATCATGGTTTCCACTCCAACCCTGCCACATCAGCAGAGGAGGGGCCATTGTCCGCAAGACACGTGGCATTGCCCGATAGGTCGTATAAGGTGACCAAGAACCTTTATGCAACTTCATCCATTGGGTTGCCTACGTGGGTGGATGACGTGTCACCTGATCTTGGATGGATGACACAACGGTCTAGTTGGATTGGATATGTGGCAGTGTGCGAGGACAGGAATGAGATTCAACGAATGGGAAGGAGGGACATTGTTATTGCGTTACGAGGTACTGCCACGTGTTTAGAATGGGCTGAGAATTTTCGTGCCTTGCTAGTAGAACAAAATGATGATTTAGCTGAAGGACAATCTAAAGTGGAATGTGGATTCTTGAGTTTGTATAAAACAGGTGGAGAACATGTCCCAAGTTTAGCTGAATCAGTTGTTAACGAAGTACAAAGATTAATTGAACAGTATAAAGGTGAGCCTCTAAGCATCACTGTCACTGGGCATAGTCTTGGTGCAGCTTTAGCTCTTTTAGTAGCTGATGATGTAAGTACATGTGCACCAAATGCACCACCAGTGGCTGTTTTTTCATTTGGAGGCCCTCGCGTAGGAAATCGGGTTTTTGCGGATGGTCTTAACGCGAACAATGTTAAGGTGTTACGTATTGTGAACAATCAAGACGTAATCACCAGGGTTCCAGGCATGTTTGTGAGCGAAGAGCTAGACAAAAAGCTTAGAGAATCAGGAGCAGGTCGCGTGCTAGAGATGTTAGATTGTAGGATGCCGTGGGCGTATTCACACGTTGGTACTGAATTCAGAGTTGACACGAGAATGTCGCCATTTTTGAAGCCTGACGCAGATGTTGCATGTTGCCATGACTTAGAGGCATATTTACATTTGGTGGATGGATTTTTGGCATCTGATTGTCCGTTTAGACCTAATGCCAAGAGAAGTCTTGTGAGGTTGTTAAAAGACCAACGGTCTAACTTCAAAAGACTTTATACTAGTAAGGCAAAGGACTTGAGCATCAAACTCGATAGAGAACATAATTTTTCTAGGAGTAGTTGCTTGCCTAGTCCATCATCTTGATATATATCTAGTAGCTAGCAGAGAATGTATACTTCCACGTACAAAGAAGTAATCAGAAGTATGTGTTTTCTACCATATATATACACTTGCTTTTCTCTTCTTTAAATTCTAGGGATGACTCTATCAGTAACTAAAATATAAGTAAAATAGCATTATATGCGCAATAAAGAAGACAGAAAAGAATAAAGTTGAACATTATAGTTAAATGGGAAAAGAAGAAATTTTGCATATGACCAACACTTTTGATAGAATAAATCCATGGTGGAAAATACTCCAGAAGAATGAGAGATAAAAATCGAACATCAAAGTGCTTCCTCAAAGTTAATTACTTTCATCAAAATAGTTTGTACATAAAAATTCCCTGACAATTTTGCGCGGTAGGGGAGAAGTGGCCGAGCAGTAAAGTCGGAGATGCAGGTTATTGGGGGATGCAAGGACAACAAAACAATGATCTAATTTTTAATGAAACTAAGGTCTCGTTTGTTTGCAATTAATGGAGGTTTGAATCTTGATTATTTAGATCTCAAATATTAAGTGCATTTATTTTTAAAGACTGAATCTTAACCGTTTAGATCTTAATCATTAAGTGTGTTTGTTTTTTACTTCACAATCACTTAATAGATCTGAATAGGTCTCCATGGTTAAGATCTATAGCAAAAACTTAATTTCATTAAGACGCTATCATACACATTCATTATTAACTGCCTCCACCGCCTACCATTATTCAACTGCTACCACCACCACCACCACAATCCTCAACCATAGCCGCCACCACTATCACCACCCATCACCCCTACCACCAACAGCCTCAGCCATAACCACACACTCACCCACCTCAATTACCACAACTAACCACCCCATCACCATCAATAATCATAGCTGGCATTGTCCACCATTATAAACTACCACCACCCACTATCACCTTCCTCAATCACAACCACAACCACCACATACCATTATTAACTATAACCATCCACTACCACCATCCTCAATCATAATCGCTATCACTACCAATCACCACTAGCTACTACCTAGAACCACCACTCTTAGATTAATTAGTATTTTATTTAAATTTTTATGTTTATTAATTTTTAAATAAAGATAAATTTTATATATTTAGATGTTAAAAAAACAGTCTTAATGATTTAGTATTCAGATCTTAATACACATCTTAATATTCAGATGTGTATTCAAATTCATATATTTTGATCTTAATACACTTCTTCATATTCAGATATGTATTCAGATTCAGACGTCTTAATCTTCAAAAAAAAAAAAAAATGAGGCCTAAAGCAATCTGCGTGTGATTAGAAAAGTGGAAAAGAAAAGGAGAACAATGAACGAAAATGTTTTTATCTCCCAGATTGTCGCATTTTCTATCGTCTTTTAAGGCGTGTTTGGATAGCCTAATTGGATTTCGGTGCAATTGAGTGTAATTACACAAATTTGGCATGTTTGTCTGATCAAGTAATTGGATTTGGATGTAATTGAGGAGGTGTAATTACACTCTGCAATTCTCAAGGGAGAGCTGAGAATTGCTGGTAATTACATGGAGTAATTACAAGGTTATTTTTTGAATCTCTTTTCTTTTTAATTTAGTTTTTATTTATATTCTTTTTAATTTGTTTTTTTTTCAAATATTATCTTTTGTTATTTATTTATTATTTCCCTACTTCTCATTCCCCAACCTTTACTTCATGTATTTCTACATAATTTCTCATATTTTACTTCTTTCTTAATTGTTTTTCTTTATTTTTTCATATTAAACTTAGCTATGTTATTTATAGTGACCCGGCCGGTCGTTTTGAGAGTATCAGCCCCGATCCCTTATTTATTGCTCCCTCTATTTTATTTTGTGGTTATTTTGACTTGCTGGGGTGCTTGGTGTCGGATTCGGGAGAGTTTCGGAGTGAAATGGGACACATAGTCCCTAAGTTTGAAGTTTAAGTTGTAAGAGTTGACCGTAAGTTGACTTGTGTGAAGATGACTCCAAAATGGAGTTTTGAGGTAAGTGACTTGTCTAACCTTGTATGGGGGGGAATTCCTCTTAAGATTTGGCACTGTCATGGTAAATTGCTATATGTGAAGGTCGTATACGTAAGGTGACGAGTGAGTAGACGGGCTAAGTGTTCTGTTTTTTGCTAAGTAGTTTCCTTTTATGCCTTAATTGAGTTACTTTAGCATGTAGTCATCATGTTTAGCCTAATTTCACATGTCTACTTGTCTTATCTCTTATTTGCAATTTGTGCTACATGCTTAGTTGAATTGCATGCTTTCTTGTTTCCATATTGATTATTTAATTGTGTCATTCCTTACTTAAAATCGCTATCCTTGAAATATCATTGTTTTAATTGTTATGTTTTGGTTTCCGTGATTATTGTTGAGATGATTGTTTGGTTGTTTCACGATGTTTCTGCCGTGCGTGTTGTTATTGTGGCACGAGGCCTCTGCCGTGCAGATTGTTATTGTAGCACGAGGCCTCTGCCGTGCAGATTGTTATTGTGGCACGAGATTTTTGCCGTGCGGATTGTTATTGTGGCACGAGGTTTCTACCGTGCAGTTGTTATTACCGAATCTCCTGCGACTTCGTCCTCCCCTTTTGCTCATAAGTGAGTTCTTCTCGACGGTGTATTTTGACTCTTACCTTCGCTTCTTTCATTCGCTTTCTTGTTTTTGGCTTGTTTGCACGAGATTTCTGTCGTGCCGTTGTGATTATGGATACGCATGGGTGGTATAAAGAAAGACTGTGAGATATTTACTTTTGGGACTACGAGGCGGTACCTCGGGAGTGCCCTTGTTGATTTTTCCTCTATTTGTTGTTTGTTGTTGTTGTTGTTGTTTCCTTAACTTGTAAGATTCCTGCTTCTGTTCGTGTTGTAGTTGTTTTTCTTTGATTTCGTACTATTACCTTCCGTGAATTCTTATTGCTTCACTTACCTGTCACCTTATTACATCTTCTGTCTTGTCTTGTCTTTTAATATTTTCCAGTAAGGCCCTGACCTGACCTCGTCACTACTCTATCGAGGTTAGGCTTGGTACTTACTGGGTACCGTTGTGGTGTACTCATGCTACGCTTCTGTACATCTTTTCGTGCAGATCCGGGTACCTCCTACCAGTCCAAGCACCAGTGAGGCGAGCTCAGTTCGGAGACTTCAAGGTATACCTGTCGATGTCCGCAGGCCTCGGAGTCCCCTTCTTCACCTTTTTTTTTTATTTCTTCTTATATTATCGACAGTGATGTATAAGAGCGTCCCACACTGTATCTAGAGCTTGTGACTTGTATTTCACCGGATATTGGGATCTGTACATGTTAAGCTGCAGACTTCATTTATATAGTTGTTGATGTTTGATATTTAAGTTATTATTTCAGTTATTCTGCATATTTGTTAGGCTTACCTAGTCTTAGAGACTAGGTGCCATCACGATATTTTACGGAGGGAGATTTGGGTCATGACATTATTATCCTAATTTTTCTAAAAATTATACCTCGTAATCTTATAAAGAATAAGTCATTCACAAACTTGACTTATAATGAGTGATGTCATTAAAGTTGAACCTTATTACTAGATTAGGTTATATGCAAACTTAACTATTTTGAAATGATAGATTACTTTTTAATATTTAAATAAGGCAGAATAGCCTGGGAGACACTTGTACTTGTTCCGGTTTGTCATCCCGGTCCCTACACTCCATAAAGTTTCATCCAAACACTTCAACTTAATCAAAACAAGACTTTTAAACACCACCGGAATCATGTGATGCTCACTTGCTTGACGTGGATGACAAATCAGCATCCACATNTCAAACCCACCCACTGAACCTTCTTAAAAGAATAATCCACTTGTCATGGCTCCTCCACCATGAGTACCACTACTTCCTTCACTCCTCTTTTAAAGAAAATTATCTATCCATAAAAAATACATGAGCAGAGAATTACGTCTTTTGAATTTTGACTTATTCCTCTACCCCAATTTGAAAGGGCTGTGAAAAAATTTGAAAGCTAAAACCACCGAAAAAAATGGAGGAGTCATAGAGAAGGGAAAGAAGGGATGAAGAAAGATGAAGAAAAAGGGGAAGGCAGGGGGGGGTCAGAACGAAGGGGGACGGGACTAAAGAAGAAGAAGAAGAAGAGGGGGGGGGGAAGCAGAACGAAGGGGGAAGGGGGGGGGGGCAGAACGGGGGATGGAATGCGAAGAAGAAGAGGAGAGGGGGGGAGGGGGACAGAACGAACTCTTTCATACTAGAATAGTTGTTAGTATTTTTTATTTATTTATTTATTTTACTTTTTTAATAAAGAGAAATCATTAGCTCACGCACTTAATGTGCGTGTAAGTCACTCATTTTGTCCACTTCAGCCATATCAATGCCACATAAGCTCGGTCAACAGTCAGAAGGGTTTAAATGTCTTGTTTTGATTAAGTTGAAGTGTTTAGATGAAACTTTATGGAATGTAGGGACCGGGATGACAAACCGGGACAAGTACAAGTGTCTCCTAGGCTATTCTGCCTTTAAATAATATTCTCATTTTCAATATTTTTTTATTCCATGTAGTTGCTCATATTTTTTTTATTTTTTTCATTTAGCATGATTGTTTTATTATTCTAACCTTGAAAACCCTCCTCCTAATATTAAAGATAATGAATCAGTAATAAACTTCTCATATAATGAGTGATGTCATTAAAGTAGAATCTCAGTGTTGAATGGGATTATAGATTTTTTTTGAATTGTATTTGCTTAAGTTATGGTGAAATTTTGTTTTATGTTATGTCATCATTTTACATGAGAGTATTATGTTAATTTTTTTGAATTTTTAATTTACGCGATATTTTCGCTTCCATTTTATTTGCTTTAGCAGTATTCACTTATTAATTCAAAAGGCATGCCATTCTTTTAGTTAGGATTGATAGATTATTTTTTCATAAAATATTTGAGTAATGTTATAGCATTATTTTTATAAATATTAAGCATTTTATCTATCATGCAGTCTATGATGTTCTTACAAAATATATAATTTTATTCTATTATAGATTAAAGTAAAACATTATTAATTTAATAAATATATCAATTATTTTTAAAATATTAGTTACAAATATATGAATAAATAATTAACATATGTAACGATCCAATCGGTCATTTTGAGCATTTACAGTTCGCTCGGTTGTTTGAGGCATGAGCAGCTCCGCATGATGTATTATGACTTATATGAATCTTCGCTTTTGGTTTTTCAGGTTATTCGGAATTGAATTGGAAGAATGATTCTCAGCTAGAAGCTTTAAATTTGAAAGGTTTGACCAAGTTTGACTTTTTAGTATTTGACCATAGATTGGATTTTTTATGGTTCCGTTAGCTCTGTTGGGTGATTTTGGACTTAAGAGCATGTCTGGATTGTTATTTGGAGGTCCGTGGTTGAATTTGGCTTGAAATAACAAAAGTTGAGATTTTGGAAAGTTTGACCGGGAGTGGACTTTTTGATATCTGGGTCGGATTTTGATTCGGGAAGTTGAAGCATGTCCGTAATGTCAAATGTGACTTGTGTGTAAAATTTGAGGTCAATCGGACGTGATCTGATAGGTTTCGGCATCGGTTGTGGAAGTTTGAAGTTTCAAAGTTCATTGCTTTCGAATTGGGGTGTGATTCGTTGTTTCGATGTTGTTATGTGTGTTTTGAGGCCTCGAGTAGGTCCGTGTTATGTTATGGGACTTGTCAGTATATTTAGACGGGGTCCCGAGTGACTCGGGTGAGTTTCGGGCGAGGTTCGGAGCATTTTGGAAATTTTGGCTAAAGCTGGTGGCTGCTGGTTCTGTGTGATCGCACCTGCTGCTAGTTTTGCGCATGTACGATGGCCGCAGAAGTAAGCCCGGGTGCGCAGGTGCAAAAATGCACTATTGGGTGGGAGTCCACAAATGTGGAAGGAATTGCGCAGAAGCTCTACCGCAGATGCAATTCTGAGCAATGCAGAAGCGGCCATTAGAGGGTCGAGGCTGTCTCGCAAATGCGAGCCTTTTTCCCCAAAAGCGAAGGTCGCAGATGTGGCCACTTATCCGCAAATGCGGTATCGCTGGGCAGAATGTTATAAGTTCGAGGGTTGGTCATTTCTATCACATTTTTTAGCTATGGACTTCGGAATGGAGCGATTTTTGGAGAAAATTTCATCACAAGGATCGGGATAAGTGCTCTCTACTTGGTTTTGATTATATTTCATAAATCTATCTTCGATTTTAGCCTTTGGTTGATGAATTTTAAAGAGGATAATTGGGGGTTTTGGCCTAAAGTTTTGTAATGTGAATTTTTGAGTTTTGAATATTGATTCGAAGTCAGATTTGAGTGAACTAGTATGGTTGGACTCGTAATTGAATGGGTTGTCGGGTTTTGTGAGTTTTGTCGGGTTCCGAGATGCGGGCCCGAGTGTGATTTTTGGCCGGTTTTAGGTTTTGATTAGGGATTCGATCTTTATCATTTGGAATTGTTTCATTGGGCTTTATTTGATGTATTTGAGTTGGTTTTGGCTAGTTTTGAGCCGTTTAGAGGTCGCTACGCGCATGATGGCATCTTTGGAGCATTGCTTGGGTTTCTTTGTACTGGAATTTGGCTTGTTTGAGGTAAGTAACTCTTCTAAACTTAGTGCTAAGGGTATGAAACTCCGAATTACGTGCTATATGATTGGTGTTGAGGTGATACACATGCTAGGTGACAGGCGTGTGGGCGTGCACCGTGTGAATTGTGACTCCGTCATTTTTGTGGTACTGTGTATTACCTTATCTTACATGTAACCATGAAATTTCTACGTACTTGAGCTATTGAGCTGTGATCCATGTTAGACACCATGTCTAGGCTACATGCTTATTCTGTTGGGACCCATCGAGGTCATTTCTGCTGCCGAGTTATTTGCTTTTATTATTTTATATGCTCAGTCATACGCATTCATAGTCATATCATATCTCAGTCTATGTTGTTATTTGTTGATACATCATATCATCATTTGTGGGCTAGTTTCATGGCATTGTGAGCCCGAGAGAGAGAGAGAGAGAGAGAGAGAGAGAGAGAGAGAGGAGAGAGATTGATGACCAAGTGAGGCCAAGGGCCTGATTGTGAGGATTTTGCTACGTTAGCACATGAGTTGTCCATGCGGATCCAGATATTGACAGTATGCCACACGAGTTGTCCGTGCAGCACGTGAATTATCTGTGTGGATCCAGAGTCGACACACCCCTAGTGAGCGCAGTCGATTATTTGTATATATATGTGGATCGGGTTGCACTCTGCAACGAGTATTGCATAGTGCTGAGTAATGCTGTATGGTGGGCCGGGCTGGGACCGGGACCGGACCGGGCCCGCGGTCTTAACGGGCTAAATGGTCTGGGCGGGCCGATCCCCAATGGTGCAGGAGGCCCGTGGCGGGCCGGTTCACTTCTATAAGCCCACGAGCCCGGACAGCTAAGCCCGGGACCGGCAGGCGGGCCTGGGCCGGTTCAACCGGGCCTAACGGGATCCAATGGCTATTTTTTAAAAAAAAAATTTAAAAAAAGACCAACGGTCAGATTTAAAAAATCTAGCCGTTGGCCTTCATAATTTATCCGTTGGCCACTTTAAAAAATAGCCATTAGGCCCCCAAACTTTATTTTAACCCCAAACTTTATATAATTACACTTTTTCCCAATTCTCAACTATAAATACCCCCTCATTCTTTCATTTTTACTCACCAATTCATCAATCTCTCTCAATCTCTCTCAATCTCTCTCAATCTATATCTAATTTCTCTTCTATAATTGCTTATTTTATTATTGCTAATTTCGTGAAAAATTGTGAAGTTGGTAGAATTGAAGTATTACAAGTCTTCAAACGATTTTTACAATTTTACAAGAAT
>NC_031994.1:72576483-72657115 GCF_001879085.1 Nicotiana attenuata
TCTCAATCTCTCAATTTCCAATTTTCAAGACTTCAAGTCTCAATCTCAATTTTCAAGTTAAATCATGCCTCGTTCGGAAAGAGTGCGCTTATTTGTTTCGCAATACTATGAAGTGCTTGAAGAAAATGAAGAAGGCCAAATATTAAAGTGCAAGAACTGTGGAAGAGTCTTAAATTTTCGTTCAGGGTGTACCACAGGCATTTTAAGGAGGCATATAAAGTATTGTGTTGAGGGTATTTATCCGCAAATTCGTCTTTAAGATTTTTCAACAATTTGTGTTATTTTAAAATTATTAGACGTATTTATGCTTCATGTTATACTTTGTTATTAATTTATTATGCATGCCAATTTAGTTTTACTATTGTTTTGTTATTTTACTTTTTCGTCAAGCACTTTAATAATTAAATTTCTATATTATATATACTACATATATTTATATAGCCATGTATAAGAGCAATTTATATATATACATACATATATGATTTACAAAAAATTGCCTTAATAAAAAAAAATTAAAAAAAAAAGTCCGGAAATAAAAAAGCCCGTTAGGCCCGCTAAGCCCACGAGCCCGGCCCATTTAGCCCAGGACCATATGGGCTTAGGCCCGTCACGGGCTGGTCCCACCCGTTGAGCCCACGAAGCCCGGGACCGTGAAGCCCGGGACCGCCAGAGCCCGGGACCGCTTAGCCCAGGCCCGTTTAGCCCATTTAGGCCCGGGGCCGACCCACCATTCAACCTTAGTGCTGAGTAATTGAGTGTGCTGAGTTTGAGTGCGGTAAGAGATAATGCGAGGCAGTGAGGTTGATTACTCTGAGAGTGTAAGTAAATGAGTTCATCACTGAGAGGCTTTGCATTTGACATGCGTACTTGAGATATATGCATAAAGATGCATTTTCGTTTGCTGCCCGGTTTTGGTGACATTCATGATTTTACCTGTATCTTGTCATGTAGGCATAGGGATGTAGGGATGCACTTTCCTCGTGTTATCTGAAAATGAAACATTTACCTGATGAAAGGTTTTGGGGAAAAAAAATTTAGTTTTCAAACTTACTCATATTTTTGACGATTTGGGTAAAGGATTTGGTTTTTCACTGATATACTTGAAAAGCCGGACTATTTTCGGGAATTATGAATATGCTGAGCATTTTGAATTTTGAGTTAATTCTTTTATTACTTGCTTTATGTTATTACGAACTGTTGTTGGCTATTGGTGTTGGACCCGACCTTTGTTCCAGCTCGTCACTTCTTTCAACCTTAGTTTATGTTTGTTACTTATTGAGTACATGGGGTCGGTTGTACTCATACTACACTTCTGCACATTGCGTGCAGATGTTGGCTGTTGAGGTTGATGTGTTCGATAGGAGCTGGATTTGAAGATGTACCTGCGTTCCGGTTGTAGCTTCCTCTTGATCATGGTAGCCGTAAATTTATAAAAGTTCTGTTTATGTACTTTTCAGACATAAGATGTATTTACTTCAGAAGATGATTTGTACTAAAAGTCCTTGGGAAATGTATAAAATTCAGTTAACTCCTCTATTTAATTGTTTTACTGACTTCATTGGAATTGGATATTTATTAGTTGGCTTACCTAGCGAGTTGGGTTAGGTGCCATCACAACTAGTGAATTTTGGGTCGTGACAATATATTTTCAAGAAACAATATCTATCTTATATGTCAAATTTAATATTATTTATAAATATATATTTGTTAAATCTTAACTTTTAATTTTTTATAACTAATTTAATATTTAAAATTTAATCTAACTGTGTATTACACTTGTGCAATCAAACAGTACATTTGAAATTACAGTGTAATAGAATTATGATAAACAAATAAATTATTGTAATTACAATACTGTGTAATTACTAAACACTAATTTCAATTACCTGGTGACTTTCCAAACAGACCCTTATTGTCAAAACACTGCATAATGTGAATCGATATGGACAAACAAGACTCCGTCCATAGACATTTATTACTCATAGTTCATTGACAACATAAGCGGACCAACTATGATTCGATGTAGTGTGACGAACTGACCCGTCGTCTCATGGGTTACCGCTTCGTTTTCCCCGTTTTCAGCTTCTTATTGCTTCATTATCCGTATCTTATGTGATCGAGTTGGTTTGGAGAGGTTTTGGTACGAAATGAGACACTTAGTCTCTTTAAGGAAGGTTTGGTTTGGAAAAGTCAACCGGATGTTGACTTATGAGTTAGAGGGCTCGGGTGATTTTCGGTGATTCGGTTAGCTTCGGGGGATGATTTGTGACTTAGGAGCGTGATCGGAAGTGATTTTGGAGGTCCGGTGTAGAATTAGGCTTGAATTGGCGAAGTTAGTATTTTGGCGAATTCCGGTTGATAGGTGAGATTTTGATCCGAGGGTCGGAATAGAATTCCGAGAGTTGCTGTAGCTTCGTTAGGTGATTTGGGATGTGTGTGCAAAATTTCAGGCATTCGGAGGTGTTTCGGTTGGGTTTTTGATCAAATGCGTGTTTCGGAAGTTTTAGAAGAACTTAGGCTTGGATTCGATGGGAGTTGATGATTTTGGTGTTGTTTGATGTGTTTTGATGATTGGAACGAGTTTGGGTGATGTTTTAGGATGGGTTGGCACTTCTGGTTGAGGTCCCGAGGGCCTCGGGGTGATTTCGGATGGTCAAACGGACCAATTCTAGCATTTTGAAGTTGCAGATTTTCCAGCTGAAGTGTTGCAGAGATTTGGTCATCGCGATCGCGAAGGGAGTGTCGTGATCGCGTAGAGGAAAATTGGGAGGCTGGAACTTTGTTCATCGCGTTCGCACTCAGTGGTTCGCGATCGCGTAGGTCTGGGAGCTAGTGCATCGCGTTCGCGTAGAAGGATTTGAAGTCCCATAACAGTTGTTCTCCGCGTTCGCGGCACAAGGCTCGCGTTCGCGTAGTAGTATCAGCTAGAGCATCGCGATCGCGGATGAGGCTTCGCGTTCGCGAAGGGTAAAATGGGCCAATGGGATTTTTGGTGCATCGCGAACGCGAGAAGGCCCTCGCGTTCGCATAGAGGAAATTATCACCTGGGCAGAATAGTTTTTAAGTCATTTCCTCCGCGAGTCTAAGTTAATTTTCACCATTGTTGAGCATCCTTGATAGCTTTTGGACTGGAATTGAAGAGGGTTTCAACTGGGATTGATTGGAGGTGAGTTCTATGACCTAAAAACATGATTTAATTGTAGAATCAACCTAGAAATTCATGAAAACTTAGCAAAAAGGGGAAGAACTAGGGCTTGAGTTTTGATATTTCAAATTGGGTTTTGATGGGTCATTTGAGCTCAGATTTGGGAGTTCTTGGTATGTATGGACTCGTGGTGAGATAAGGAACACGTTGATGTAAAAATTTCTGAGTTTTGAGAAGTGGGCCCGGGGCTCGGGTTTTGCAAATTTCGTGATTTTTGATATTTTTCGATTCTTTTCGATTGGGTTATGTTCCCTTAGCCTATTGTGACGTATTCGTTGTGGTTTTGGTCAGATTCGACGTGCGAGGAGGCCGATTTGAGAGGCAAGGGCATAGCGAGCTAGGATTTTGGCCGACTTGAGGTGAGTAATGATAGTAAATGATATCCTGATGGTTTGAAACCCCGGATTTGCATAACGTAGTGCTATATTGAGGTGAAACACGCGCTTAATGACGAGCGCAGGGTTGTTTACTATTGGGGATTATGACTTGGTCCGTCCCGACTTATGTCTTTACCGCGTATTTGACTGAGATGTGTTTATTATCAACATGACTTGGGCCTATTGCCATATTTTGGGCTTCATGCCGACTATTTGAATCCTTCGTGGATTTTTATCACTGTTTCCTCACTATTTTGATATACTACTTGAACTCAGTCCTGTTGATTATATTGTTTTACAAACTCAGCCGCTTTAATTGAATTTTGAGACATAAATGATATTTCCACTGTTGTTTGGGCTGAGCACTACTATTTTATTGATGCCCGAGGGGCTTATGATATTTTTCTGGACTGAGTGAGGCCGAGGGCCATATGTGAGGATATGCTGAGTGATATGAGGTCGAGGGCCTGAGATATATTTACATGCCACGAGGTGGCTCGAGTGACGTGAGGAGGCTTTCAGGCCTTGTGAGTCATGTGAGGAGGCTTTCAGACCTTATGAGTGATGTGAGGAGGCTTTCAGGACTTATGAGTGATGTGGGAAGGCTTTCAGGCCTTATGTTGATATAGCGCTTGGTCCGTAAGGGGCCCCTCCGGAGTCTGCACACCCAGAGTGAGCGCGAGTACCCATGTGATCTGGGAGTGAGCCCGAGGGGCTGATATTATGCTGAGTGACTGAGAGTGAGCCCGAGGGGCTGATGCTGTGCTGAGTGACTGATACTGATCCCGAGGGGCTGATACTGTTCTGAGCAATTGAAACTGGGCCTGAGGGGCAGATTTCTACTCACTATTGACTTGTTGTTTTACCTGATTTACCTGTTTTTAAAGGGAGATTTCATTTGACTCTTTACTGTTTTATTGCTTTAAGTGATTTACTACCTGATATAGAATTGCCTTGTGCACTTATGTGTTTTCATGCCTTCGGTTATTATTTATTATTATTACTCACTGGGTCGGAGTACTCACATTACTCACTGCACCATGTGTGCAGATTCAGGCATAGCTGAGTCCGCACCCGAGCACTGATTCCTTCCAGACCAGGCAGCGAGTTGGAGTTACGAGGTAGCTGTTGACGTCCGCAGCCCCTTGTCTCCCCTATCTTTCATCATTTATGTTTTCTTCAGACTATTGTATCGGATATTACACTTTGTAGACTTAAAGCAAACTCTGTAGTAGCTCATGACTTGTGACACCCCGGTTTGGGCTGTGTCGGGATGGTTTCCCTTGTTGTTATCGCTGTTTCTGCATTTTGGCTATATTAAGCATGTTTTAGATTTCTTACTGTTAATTGATTGTTTAAAGAGGTGTTTGCGTTATTCTGGCTGGCCTTGTCTTCACGAGAGGCGCCATCACGGCCGGGGCCGGGAATTGGGTCGTGACAAGTTGGTATCAGAGCCTAGGTTACTAGGTCTCACGAGTCATGAGCTGGTTTAGTAGAGTCTCGCGGATCGGTACGGAGACGTCTGTACTTATCCTCGGGAGGCTGCAGAACCTTTAGGAAAACTTCACATTCTTGAAATTCTTGTCGTGCGAACTTGTTGATCCGAGTACTAAATTTCTCTTTATTCTATCCTCTCACAGATGGTGAGGACACGAGCTAACGGACGTGGTGGACGACCACCAGTACCACCCACTGAGGCCACCAGAGGCCGTGGACGCGGTCGTGGTCGTGGCAGGGGCAGGGCAGCAGGGGCAGCGCCTGTTGATCCACCAGTTGCCCCAGCTCAAGACCAGGCTCCAGCAGCACCAGTTCAGGCACCAGCTGTGCCCATCATGATTCCGGGTCTTCAAGAGGCCTTGGCTCAGATTTTGACAGTTTGCACCGGCCTGGCTCATGCAGTTTCAGCCACCACAGCAGCAGCTACTTCGCAGGCTGGGGGAGGCAATCAGACCCCCGCTGCTCGCACACCTGAGCAGGTAGTGTAGGTATTACAGACTCCAGAGGCACCTCCAGCTCAGCCAGTTGCTCCAGTGCAGGAGTTCAGGGTTCCAGCTATGCCTGAGGATGAGCAGCGTCGCCTTGAGAGGTTTGGTAGACTCCAGCCTCCGACATTCATTGGTGCTGAGGGCGAGGATGCCCAGGGTTTTCTTGACAGGTGTCAGCGGATGCTCCGTACAGCAGGGATTCTTGAGTCTAGTGGTGTGGCATTCACCACCTTTCAGTTTACTAGGGCTGCCTTTACTTGGTGGGAGGCGCATGAGAGGCGTAGGTCGGCTGGTGCAGCACCTTTGACTTGGCAGGAGTTCTCCACTCTCTTCTTGGAGAAGTATGTACCGCAGTCCCGCAGAGAGGAGCTGCGCAGGCAGTTTGAGTGGCTACGGCAGGGAGATATGACTGTGTCTCAGTATGAGATGAGGTTTTCAGAGTTGGCTCGTCATGCCGTCTGGATGGTCAACTGATCGTGAGCGTATTAGGAGATTTGTTGATGGCCTTAACTACCATCTCCGTGTTCTTATGACTAGAGATAGAGTGTTGGGTGCTTCATTCGAGGAGGTGGTTGATATAGCTCGAGAGATTGAGGCGGTTCGCCGTTAGGATCGAGAGGAGAGGGAGGCCAAAAGGCCTCGAGGTTCTGGCAGTTTCAGTGGCGCTCCTTCGAGGGGCAAGTTCCAGCATGGTCGGGGTCGTTCTTTCAGGCCTGCTCAGTCGGCTCGTCCCGAGTATGTGGGGCATCTTCAGGTCGTGGTTATCATGGTTCTTAGTAGAGTCAGCCTTCACTCAGCGCTCTTCCAGCACAGAGTCATCTCGTGCCCTGTCTGCTCAGGGTTCCTCTAGGCCGAGTGCATCAGCTAGTCACTCCGGCGCGAGGGGTTCCCTTCAGTCCCATTCTCCAGCACCTGGGAGTTGTTTTGAGTGTGGAGAGTTCGGGCATATGTGGAGGCAGTGTCCTCGTTGTGCTGCTAGCTCATCTCAATAGAGGGGTCAGCCCTCGTCTTCTGGTCCGGTTTCTTCAGCACCCGCCCCGCCAGCTAGGAGTGAGGGTCAGGTAGCCAGGGGTTGCCCCAGAGGTGGAGGTCGATCCGGCGGTGGTCAGGTTCGTTTTTATGCTCTTCAGGCAGGACAGATGCCATTTCTTCAGATGCCGTCATTACAGGTATTGTTTCAGTCTTCCATAGAGATGCCTCAGTCTTATTTGATCCCGGTTCCACCTATTCTTATGTGTCCTCATATTTTGCTCATCATTTGGGTACGTCCCGAGGGTGTCTTGCTTTACCTGTTCATGTATCTACCCCGGTGGGCGATACTGTTGTTGTAGACCATGTGTACCGGTCATGTTTGGTTACTATTGGGTGTCTGGAGACCCGAGTTGATCTGTTGCTATTGAGCATGGTGGATTTTGATGTTATTTTGGGCATGGGCTGGTTATCTCCGTGTCATGCTATTCTAGACTGTCATGCTAAGACAGTCACTTTGGCTATACCGGGTGTACCGAGGATCGAGTGGTGTGGTGTGACTGATTATGTTTCTAGTAGGGTGATTTCATTCTTAAAGGCCTAGTGTATGGTTGGGAAGGGTTGCCTTTCATATTTGGCGTTCGTGAGGGATATTGGAGCCGAGACTCCTAGCATTGATTCTGTCCCAGTTGTAAGGGAGTTTCCCGATGATTTCCTGCAGACCTGCCGGGCATGCCACCGGACAGGGATATTGATTTTGGTATTGACCTGGTGCCAGGCACTCAGCCCATTTCCATTCTGCCATATCGTATGGCACCAGTGGAGTTGAAAGAATTGAAGGATCAGCTTCAGGAACTCCTAGATAAGGGGTTCATTCGGCCTAGTGTGTCACCGTAGGGGTGCACCAGTTCTGTTTGTGAAGAAGAAGGATGGCACCATGAGAATGTGCATTGACTACAGGCAATTGAACAAAGTAACAGTGAAGAACAAGTATCCCCTGTCTCGCATTGATGATTTATTTGACCAGCTTCAGGGAGCGAGGGTGTTCTCCAAGATTGATCTCCGTTCGGGCTATCACCAGTTGAAGATCAGGGATTCAGATATTATTAAGACTGCTTTCAGGACTAGATATGGGCACTATGAGTTTCTTGTTATGTTTTTTGGGTTGACTAATGCCCCAGCAACGTTCATGCATTTGATGAACAGTGTATTTCAGCCTTATCTGGATTCGTTCATCATTGTTTTTATTGATGATATTCTGGTGTACTCGCGTAGTCAGGAGGAGCACGCGCAGCATTTGCGAGTTGTATTGCAGAGATTGAGGGAGGAGAAGCTTTACGCAAAGTTCTCCAAGTGTGAGTTCTGGCTCAGTTCAGTGGCTTTCTTGGGGCACGTGGTGTCCAGCGAGGGTATTCAGGTCGACCCGAAGAAGATAGAGGTGGTTCAGAGTTGGCCTAGACCGACCTCAGCCACAGAGATTCGTAGTTTCCTTGGTTTGGTAGGTTATTATCGCCGGTTTATTCAGGTATTTTCCTCTATTGCATCGCCCTTGACCAAGTTGACTCAGAAGGGTGCTCCATTTGTATGGTCGGACGAGTGCGAGGAGAGCTTTCAGAAGCTCAACACAACTTTGACCACAGCTCCGGTATTGGTTTTGCCATCATCTTCAGGTTCTTATACTGTATATTGTGATGCTTCGAGAGTTGGGATTGATGTGTATTGATGTAGGAGGGTAGAGTTATTGCTTATGCTTCTCGTCAATTGAAGCCCCACGAGAAGAACTACCCTATTCCTGATTTGGAGTTGGCTGCCATTGTTCATGCCTTAAAGATTTGGAGGCACTACTTGTATGGCGTATCTTGTGAGGTATTCACTGATCATCGCAGTCTTCAGCATTTGTTCAAGCAAAAGGATCTTAATTTGAGGCAACGTAGATGGTTGGAGTTGCTGAAGGATTATGACATCACTATATTGTATCATCCCGGAAAGGCCAATGTAGTGGCCGATGCTTTGAGCCGAAAGGCAGTGAGTATGGGGAGTTTGGCGTACATCCCAGTTGGGGAGAGACCCTTTGTAGTTGATGTTCAGACCTTGGCCAATCGGTTGGTGAGACTAGATATTTCGGAGCCTAGTCGGGTGTTGGCTTGTGTGGTTTCTCGGTCTTCCTTATATGATCACATCAGAGAGCGCCAGTATGATGACCCGCATTTGCTTGTCCTCAAGGACAGGGTGCAGCATGATGATGCCAGAGACGTCACCATCGGTGATGATGGCGTGTTGAGGATGCAGGGTCGGGTTTGCGTGCCCAACGTGGATGGGCTTCGGGAGTTGATATTGGAGGAGGCCCATAGCTTGCGGTATTCCATTCATCCGGGTGCCGCGAAGATGTATCAGGATCTTAGACAGCACTACTTGTGGAGAAGAATGAAGAAAGATATTGTGGGATTTGTGGCTCGGTGTCTCAATTGTCAACATGTGAAATATGAGCATCAGAGACCTGGTGGATTGCTTCAGCAGATGGATATTCCCGAGTGGAAGTGGGAGAGGATTACTATGGACTTTGTTGTTGGACTTCCTCGGACTTTGAGGAAATTTGTTGCTATTTGGGTGATTGTTAATCGGCTGACCAAGTCCGCGCACTTCATTCCTATGTGTACTACCTATTCTTCAAAGCGGCTGGCAGGGATTTATATCCGGGAGATTGTTCGGTTGCACGGTGTTCCGGTTTCTATCATCTCAGATAGAGGTACTCAATTTACTTCGCAGTTTTGTAGAGCCGTGCAGAGAGAGTTGGGTACTCAGGTGGAGTTGAGCACAACGTTTCATCCTCAGACGGACGGACAGTCCGAGCATACCATTCAGATATTGGAGGACATGTTGCGTGCCTGTGTTGTTGATTTTGGAGGTTCTTGGGATGCGTTTTTGCCGCTTGCAGAGTTTGTCTACAACAACGGCTATCAATCGAGCATTCAGATCGCTCCGTATGAGGCGTTGTATGGGAGGCGGTGTAGATCTCCAGTTGGTTGGTTCGAGCCCGGCGAGGCTAGGCTATTGGGGACAGATTTGGTTCAGGATGCCTTAGAGAAGGTGAAGCTGATTCAGGAGAGGCTTCGTACAGCGCAGTCGCGTCAGAAGAGTTATGCAGACCGGAAGGTTCGAGATGTGTCTTATATGGTTGGTGAAAAGGTCTTGCTGAAGGTTTCGCCCATGAAGGGTGTTATGAGATTTGGGAAGAAAGGGAAGTTGAGTCCGCGGTTCATTGGGCCTTTTGAGGTACTCAGGAGGATTGGGGAGGTGGCTTATATGCTTGTTTTACCACCCTGCTTGTCGGGCGTGCATCCGGTATTTCATGTTTCTATGCTCCGGAAGTATGTTGGGGACCCGTCCCATGTATTGGACTTCAGCACGGTTCAGCTGGATGATGATTTGACCTATGATGTGGAGCCAGTGGCTATTTTGGGTCGTTAGGTTCGAAAGTTCAAATCAAAGGATATAGCTTCGGTGAAAGTGTAGTGGAGAGGTCGGCCCGTGGAGGAGGCTACCTGGGAGACCGAGCGGGAGATGCGGAGCAGATACCCTCACATTTTTTAGGCTTCAGGTATGTTTCTTGACCCGCTCGAGGACGAGCGTTTGTTTTAGTTGGGGAGGATGTGACGACCTGACCCGTCGTCTCATGGGTTACCGCTTCGTTTTCCCCGTTTTCAGCTTCTTATTGCTTAATTATCCGTATCTTATGTGATCGAGTTGGTTTGGAGAGGTTTTGGTAGGAAATGAGACACTTAGTCTCTTTAAGGAAGGTTTGGTTTGGAAAAGTCAACCGGATGTTGACTTATGAGTTAGAGGGCTCGGATGTGATTTTCGGTGATTCGGTTAGCTTCGGGGGATGATTTGTGACTTAGGAGCGTGATCGGAAGTGATTTTGGAGGTCCGGTGTAGAATTAGGCTTGAACTGGCGAAGTTAGTATTTTGGCGAATTCCGGTTGATAGGTGAGATTTTGATCCGAGAGTCGGAATGGAATTTCGAGAGTTGTTGTAGCTTTGGTAGGTGATTTGGGATGTGTGTGCAAAATTTCAGGTCATTCGGAGGTGTTTCGGTTGGGTTTTTGATCAAATGCGTGTTTCGGAAGTTTTAGAAGAACTTAGGCTTGTATTCGATGGGAGTTGATGATTTTGGTGTTGTTTGATGTGTTTTGATGATTGGAACGAGTTTGGGTGATATTTAGGATGGGTTGTCACTTTTGGTTGAGGTCCCCGAGGCCTCGGGGTGATTTCGGATGGTCAAACGGACCAATTCTAGCATTTTGAAGTTGCAGATTTTCCAGCTGAAGTGTTGCAGAGATTTGGTCATCGCGATCGCAAAGGGGGGTGTCGCGATCGCGCAGAGGAAAATTGGGAGGTTGGAACTTTGTTCATCGCGTTCGCACTCAGTAGTTCGCGATCGCGTAGGTTTGGTAGCTAGTGCATCGCGTTCGCGGAAGGATAATCGCGTTCGTGTAGAAGGATTTGAAGTCCCATAATAGTTGTTCTCCGCGTTCGCGGCACAAGACTCGTGTTCGCGTAGTAGTATCAGCAAAAGCATCGCGATCGCGGATGAGGCTTCGCGTTCGCGAATGGTAAAATAGGCCAATGGGATTTTTGGTGCATCGCGAACGCGAGAAGGACCTCGCGTTCGTATGGAGGAAATTATCACCTGGGCAGAATAGTTTTTAAGTCATTTCCTCCGCGAGTCTAAGTTAATATTCACCATTGTTGAGCATCCTTGAGAGCTTTTGGACGGGAATTGAAGAGGGTTTCAACTGGGATTGATTGGAGGTGAGTTCTATGACCTAAAAACATGATTTAATTGTAGAATCAACCTAGAAATTCATGAAAACTTAGCAAAAAGGGGAAGAACTAGGGCTTGAGTTTTGATATTTCAAATTGGGTTTTGATGGGTCATTTGAGCTCGGATTTGGGAGTTCTTGGTATGTATGGACTCGTGGCTAGATAAGGAACACATCGATGTAAAAAATTTTGAGTTTCGAGAAGTGGGCCCGGGGCTCGGGTTTTGCAAATTTCATGATTTTTGATATTTTTCAATTCTTTTCGATTGAGTTATGTTCCCTTAGCCTATTGTGACGTATTCGTTGTGGTTTTGGTCAGATTCGACGCGCGAGGAGGCCGATTTGAGAGGCAAGGGCATAGCGAGCTAGGATTTTGGCCGGCTTGAGGTGAGTAATGATAGTAAATGATATCCTGAGGGTTTGAAACCCCGGATTTGCATAACGTAGTGCTATATTGAGGTGAAACACGCGCTTAATGACGAGCGCGGGGTTGTTTACTATTGGGGATTGTGACTTGGTCTGTCCCGACTTATGTCTTTACCGCGTATTTGACTGAGATGTGTTTATTATCAACATGACTTGGGCCTATTGCCATATTTTGGGCTTCATGCCGACTACTTGAATCCTTCGTGGATTTTTATCACTGTTTCCTCACTATTTTGATATACTACTTGAACTCAGTCCTGTTGATTATATTGTTTTACAAACTCAGCCGCTTTAATTGAATTTTGAGACTTAAATGATATTTCCACTGTTGTTTGGGCTGAGCACTACTATTTTATTAATGCCCGAGGGGCTTATGATGTTTTTCTGGACTGAGTGAGGCCGAGGGCCATATGTGAGGATATGCTGAGTGATATGAGGCTGAGGGCCTGAGATACATTTACATGCCCCGAGGTGGCTCGAGTGACGTGAGGAGGCTTTCAGGCCTTGTGAGTGATGTGAGAAGGCTTTCAGGCCTTATGAGTGATGTGAGGAGGCTTTCAGGCCTTATGAGTGATGTGGGAAGGCTTTCAGGCCTTATGTTGATATAGCGCTTGGGCCGTAAGGGGCCCCTCCGGAGTCTGCATATCCACAGTGAGCGCGGGTACCCATATGATCTGAGAGTGAGGCCGAGGGGCTGATATTATGCTGAGTGACTGAGAGTGAGCCCGAGGGGCTGATGCTGTGCTGAGTGATTGATACTGAGCCTGAGGGGCTGATACTGTTCTGAGCAATTGAAACTGGGCCTGAGGGGCAGATTTCTACTCACTATTGACTTGTTGTTTTACCTGATTTACCTGTTTTTAAAGGGAGATTTCATTTGACTCTTTACTGTTTTATTGCTTTAAGTGTTTTACTACCTGATATAGAATTGCCTTGTGCACTTATGTGTTTTCATGCCTTCGGTTATTATTTATTATTATTACTCACTGGGTCGGAGTACTCACATTACTCCCTGCACCATGTGTGCAGATTCAGGCATAGCTGAGTCCGCACCTGAGCACTGATTCCTTCCAGACCAGGCAGCGAGTTGGAGTTACGAGGTAGCTGTTGACGTCCGCAGCCCCTTGTCTCCCCTATCTTTCATCATTTATGTTTTCTTCAGACTATTGTATCGGATATTACACTTTGTAGACTTAAAGCAAACTCTGTAGTAGCTCATGACTTGTGACACCCCGGTTTGGGCTGTGTCGGGATGGTTTCCCTTGTTATTATCGCTGTTTTCGCATTTTTGGCTATATTAAGCATGTTTTAGATTTGTTACTGTTAATTGATTGTTTAAAGAGGTGTTTGCGTTATTCTGGCTAGCCTTGTCTTCACGAGAGAGGCGCCATCACGGCCGGGGTCGGGAATTGGGTCGTGACATGTAGAGTGGCTCTCAGCGGATGAAATTTATTGTAGAACTAGAGAATCTGTTCGCGCTTCGCGCGATCTTGAAAAACATAAGTGAATTTGTAGAATGACTATTATTTTTTTGTGAATTTAGTCGAAACAGAAGAGATAGAAAGTTTTCGTGTATATGCATATAAAAATCTATGAAATGATCAAATAACAAATAGTATTGATTTTTCATTAGAATTAGAGCAGTTCATATTGATGTTAGACAATCAAATATTTAAAAATATAATCTTAGAAGTAATTAATTCTCGCAATATAACATATACTTAAAATATCTGTATGTATATTATAAAAATACTTTTATTTAAAGAATTATTTTTATATTATGTGCATGGAATATATATATATATATATATATATATATATATTACAACCTTTATTTTCTTTCATCTGAATCGTGTAAATAAATTGTTGATTTTTTGTTGTTTATAATATTATTATTACAAATAAATTATTCTAATTAATTCTTTTACTATGCTCATTATTTTTTTATTCCAACAATATAGATGCTTAAATAATTTTTAATTTTTTAATTTATAAATAATATTTATTTATTCTATAGGTAAGTCCATAATATAAATTAAAAAAGGAAAATCATAATATTAAAATTTAAAAAATAAAATAAAAGAAGATAAATATTTATAATTTAGAGGGTAAAATAGGTATTTGGCAATTCAAAATTTGAAAAATCTAGTTGAGTGACCTTCTGAGTGCAATAGGCATAGTTTAGTGACTTTGTTGTTACAAACGAAAGAAAAGTGACTTTAGGAGATAATTTGAGATGGTTGAGTGATCATTTGAGTAATTGACTCCATTTTCTTTCATTGGAAAATTACTAAAATGTCTTCATCCATATTATGAAATAAATTCCACCACTAAAAATTACTACTCCACTTTGTTGGAAACTCAAAACACTTTTCTTACTGCATCAATAAGGAATATGAAAAGCTCGAATTGTAGCAGTAATTAAGAACTCCACAACTAAAAGCTATTTTCAATTTGGAAACTTGAAGGACTATTTTTACTGCATATGCATTGATAAGAAATATGAGAAGTTGGAGTAGTAATAATTGACACTTAGGCTTTAAAATAGCAAAAAGGCCGCAGTATTTAATTAAGAATTATAAATGATAACAATCAGGAGTCAAACTATCATCTTTTCCTCTTAGTCTTGTCTTTATCAGCCTGAGTTTGAGCTTTTTTCCTGGCTTTTTCCCTCTGATTTTCTCACTTGATTCAACTGTGGTAATTAACATAAACACAAAAATCCAAATGTAAACACCATAAATTGAAAAGCAAAAAATAAATTTGACTAAATTTCATATACCTATAAAATAAGACAAAAACCAAGAAGACACTATAATATACAAAAAGAAATATAAATCTTATCCAATTTAAAATACCCACAAAATTATACACACACAAAAAAAGTTCAAACAATTAGTTACCAAAAGAAGTTGATATTTGTTCAAATATAAGACACAAAATATTCAAGAAATATTATAATACACAAGCAAAAGTATATCAATTGGATTTTATATACCCAATATTGGTTGTAGTAATCCAGTTACATATAGTGATTACAACGCAAAAAGGAAAAAAAAAGTTTCGTTATGTTGAGATGATGACCTTTCATTGAGTTGCACTACATGGCAGAGGAAGATCACAACTTTTCTGTAGGAATAAATACACGTGAGCAGTTTCATCCCTCTAAAATATAATATGCATTCCTCTTAAACAACCTCAAATATTAGGATATATATCATAAGGTGAATAGACAAAGACTTGAGATTCATCAAAAATTTTAAGAAAAAACTTACAGAAAGTTAAATAACAAAAGTTATAAAATGAACTCTTTGCTTACCTATCGAACACCTCCACATTAGCTAGAGGAAGATCTGAAAATATGAAAATGAAACAAAACTTTAAAAAGGAAGAACATACATTAAAACCATAATAATTATGGTGTAACAGAATACGCAATAAAGAATAGGGAAAAGCAAGCGCTCAGCACTAATATTTCCTTAATAAACGTTGTAGCCTTTTTTCACTCTGTGCGCACTGGGTAAACCCCCACTGTGTAATAGCCTGCAAACCACACAGGGGATGTAAACCGCACTAGGCAAGCCCCGTGCGACAGGCTCAGACCCAGAAGGCATTGAGGGGGGATCGAACACGCGTCTCCCGTGTGGAAAACTCCCTCCAAACCCACTGGGCCGTCCCTTTCGGGACCGTTGTAGCCTTTTAATAAGTCGGATTAAATGAAAAAACCAAAAGAAAAGGAGAAATTTCAAAAAAGGAGAAAAAAGATAAAGTGTGTTTCTTGGCTAAACATATATGCCACATCGTCTTTTCTAAACCCTCTTTTATATATTGAGAGATTTCTTTTGTTGATTACAATTTATTAAACGACTAGCGAGGTTAAGCCAGGCCCGAATGAATATATGAGCAATTTGTGTCTAAATGGATATCTTGGTTTAATTTTTTTTAAGGGTTTTGACACAGTTACCCACAAAAACAAAACTATTTACCCTTATCTATCCATTTGTTTTTCTACCCATAAACTAATTACATTTCCTATCCATAGTAGGTTTTGTGGGGATTTTTCTCTTTATTCTCCATTTTTTTTTTATTTCTATGCTTCTTTTCTTTCCTTTTTCTTTTCTCCTTTTCTTTTTTCTCGTTTTCTTCTTATTTTTTTCTTTTTTCCTATTCTAATTTCATTTAACTTCTCTTTTTTTTTATATTCCTTTTCTCTTCATAATCTAATTTCATATATATATTTTCACTATTTTTTATTATTCTTTTTTTTTTATATAAATTATTACTAGAGAAAAATTAAATTGTGTACCAATTAAATGTAGCTAATAAAAATAAAAAAATATTAACTAACATTTGATACCAGTATAGTATATAGTTATACTAACAGGGTATACAATTGTACGTAAAGAGTTAAAAAAAGTTTATTTCAATTATTAAACTGAAATAATATCAGTTGTCAATAAAAAATTTAAAAATTCTAAAAGGATCTAATTGTAAGAGTATACCGTTACATTATATAGCATACTATAATTTTATTTTATTTTTGCATTTTCACTTTGCTGCTCACGCTAGGTAAAAGCTTAAAACAAATTAAAAGGGAAAATGCAAGTGAATTTACGGGTAATAAGTATACTATTATAGTATATTGTATACTATTACAGCATATTGTTACAATATCTTACATATTATCACAGTATACCATAACAATATATTTGTATACTATAATGGTATACTGTTGTAGTATAACTATATACTCCTATAGTATATTAGTATACTGTAGCGGTATACTGTTAGTTAACAGTGTTCTTCTTCGATTATTACTGTAGTTGTGTTCTTCTTCGATTTTCAACTGAAAATTTCGATCTCAATCACCTCAAATCAGCTCTAAGTCTCAAACAAACTGACTCAACATTTAGTTACAGTTGCCAATCGATATTTTAATCATGTCAGTCAAAATCTAATCAAACAATTACAAACTCGACAAATGCAATTTATGATTTTCAAGTTTCAAGGTCTTCCAATGGTTGATCTAATTTTTCTTACAATAAATCACTATGAACTTCTCAAAAGATATTAGAAATAATTATTTGTAACACTGCACGTACAAAATAGTTATTTTGCTTATCATTAAACCATATCAAATTTCACTCATTAAAATCACAATAAAAAATTGTGCAGTGACTCGAACAAACACAAACACTACGAGAAAATATGAGATATGTAAGACGGAGATAGTATTTTGTTGCTGGAAAAAGAAAACAGGAAGAAGGGAAAGGGGAAAGGGAAGCTTTAAGGAGGAGAGAGGTTGGTAAGGCAATTGAGAAATGGGTGAACGAGTAATAATTTTGGTTGGCTTAGGTAGGTATAGTAATTACTATTAAAATGGGTAAAACCGGGTTATTATTTTGGGTTTAGTGGGTAGTTAGTGTAGTTTCCTCTTTTTTTTACCGGTAACGAATTAAAGTATACCATATCTTTTTGGGTTACTCTAAAATTATTTTTAGTTAAGTGGTATTTGCGAACTTCTTATGTTTCAAAAACAATGAAAGAGAATAACCTAAAGTCTATTGTTGATTTAAGAAAATAAACAATTTTAATTAAGTCTAACACAAAACTTATATTTAGGTAATAAATTATATTATGCGTTTTTTATATTGGAATCCGAAATCCGTTTGTTTACCATAAGACGCTTTTGTAGAATCTAATTTATATATGAACGGATCATTGGCTATTAGTTAATTCTCAATTTATATATTTTTAATATCACTCTCTAAAACAATATAATATATATTTTTCTGCAGTTATATTAAAGTTAACTACTATCAATTGTATTCTTTTCTTTTTTTTACTTGTGAGATGTTAAATTTTCACCTAGACTTGTGTTAGGTTAAGCTAGTGTAGCGACCCGACCGGTTATTTTGAGTGTATTAGCCTCGATCCCCTATTTACTGCTTTTCCCATATCTTTTTCTTTTTAAGTGACTTGCCGGGAGGTCCTGTTCTTGGTTTCAGAGTGATTTGGGACACTTAGTCTCTAAAACGGAAGCTTAAGTTCTAGGATTTTGACTGTAGTTGGAACTGTATGAAGACTACTCTAGAATGGAGTTTCATCGATTACATTATCTTCGTTAGGTGATTTTGGACTTAGGAGCGTGTCTGGATTGTGAATTGGAGGTATGTAGCTGAATTAGGCTTGAAATCGCGAAAGTTGAATTTTTGGGAAGTTTGACCGGAAGTGGACTTTTTTATATCGGGGTCGGATTCCGATTCTGGAAGTGGAATAGGTCGGTAATGTCGAATATGACTTGTGTGCAAAATTTGAGGTCAATCGGACGTGATTTGATAGGTTTCGGCATCCGTTGTAGAAGTTTGAAGTTTCAAAGTTCATTAAGTTCAAATTGGAGGGTGATTCGTGATTTTAGCGTTGTCTGATGTGATTTAAGGGCTCGACTAAGTCTGTATGACGTTTTAGAACTTGTTGGTATATTTAGTTGAGGTCCCGGGACCCTCGGGTAGATTCCGGGTGGTTAATGGACAAAAATTGGACTTGTGAAAGTTGAAGATTTTCTAGTGTTTTCAGTTACTGATTTCCTTCTTCGTGTTCGCGAGGGGAGTTCCACATCGTGAAGAGGAACTAGAGGCAGGAGGGGATTTGTGCTTCGCGTTTGCGATGGAGGTCCCGCGTTCGCGAAGCTCTGAGGTTATAACTCTACGCGTTCGCGATGAGGGTCACGCGTTCGCGTAGAGGAAGTTGGCCAACTGAGTCTCCAGGCCATTTTGCCTGTGCCTTCACGATATTGGTCCCGCGTCCGTGTAGGGTCGAGCTGAGTAAGCTTCGCGTTCGAGATGAGTAATTTTGGGCTGAAACAAGTTTGTGCTTCGCGAACGCGAGGGTTCTTTCACGTTCGCGAAGAAGGGATGCATGGGCAGAATATAACATTTCAAAATCGAGGTTTAAGTCATTTTTAACATAACTTGAGATAGAGAGCTCGAATTTGGACGAAATTTTGGGAAATTTTGAGAGAAAACTATTAGGTAACGATTCTTGACTCATTTATGGTTATATTCCATTAATCTATAGTTGATTCCATCCTTTAATTTCAGATTTGGGTTGAAAATTTTAGGAAATGGGAAAAGTTCTTCAACCAAACTTTGAGTTTTGATTGGGATTTTGATATCGGATTTGGATAATTTTGGTACGAGTGAACTAGTGAGTGAATGGGTGTTCGTATTTTGTGACTTTTACCCGATTTCGAGACGTGGTCCCGGGTCGATTTTTTGGTGCGATTTTCTAATTTCTTGCTTAAACCTTGATTCATTAATTAGATTAGCTTCTTATAGTTGTATTTATGGTATGTAATTGCTTTTGTCTAGAAAATCATGGAAATTGCATTCTTACTGATTGATTAAGCTTGGTTCGAGGTAAGTGGCTTGCCTAACCTTGTGTGGGGGAAATCCTCTTAGGATTTGGTACTGTTGTGTTTATGTGAGCGCCGTGTATGCGCGGTGACGAGTGCGTACTCAGGCTAATTGTTGTAAAATCCTATTTCTACTAAGTAGTAACCTATTTCCATCTTAATTGAGTTATACCAGCATGTGTAGTTATACCGTTTAGTCTAATGTCGCATGTCTACGTGTTTTAAATGCTTATTTGAACTCTGTGCAGCATGCCTAGTTGATTTCCTGTTTTTCCTTTATCTGTATCAGTCTTAACCGTAGGATTCTTGCTGTTAATTGTTGTATTTATCGGTTTGAGTTGTAGGATTACTTTTGGGACTACGAGGCGGTACCTTGGGAGATCCCCAACACATTTACTTTGAGACTACAAGGCGGTACCTCGGGAGATCTCCCTGCACATTTACCTTTGAGACTACGAGGCGGTACCTCGGAAGATCTCCTTGCATATTTACTTTTAGGACTACGAGACGGTATCTCGGGAGATCCCCTATAGTATTATCCCTGTGTGATGTACTGATATTTTGCTGTGGTTTCCTCCTTAGTAAATTTCAGTCTCTTATTATGTTGCAATATTTTTCTGTCTTATTTATTATATATACTAGTAGGGCCCTGACCTGACCTTGTCACTACTCGACCGAGGTTAAGCTTGGCACTTACTAGGTACCATTGTGGTGTACTCATGCTACTCTTCTGCACATGTTTTGTGTGCAGATCCGGGTACTTCTT
The DNA here is from genome assembly GCF_001879085.1 of Nicotiana attenuata. NCBI lineage: Eukaryota > Viridiplantae > Streptophyta > Magnoliopsida > Solanales > Solanaceae > Nicotiana > Nicotiana attenuata. The sequence continues at coordinate 72,596,449 of NC_031994.1, forward strand.
ACCAAGCCATGTCATCAGTGAGCAGTGAGACTTTGAAATTCAAGGTATATATGTCGCGTCCGCAGACCTCGGAGTCTCCATCTATTCCCTCCTTCGTCATTTACCTTTCCGTACCTTTTTATTAGACTCTGGTGTATAGAGATACTAGCTTTCTTCTATAGCTTGTGACTTATGATGTTCCAGGTTTTGGGAATACTGCGTATAGTCGAGTGTTGGTTATTGTACATGCCGAGCGGTATTTTCATTAGTTATTTAATTATCTGTTGTAGTTAGTTGATAGAGTTTTGCTTTCATTTTTTGTTATTCCACAAATGTTATGCTTACCTAGTCATAGAGACTAGGTGCCGTCACATCATCTCACGGAGGGAGGATTGGGTCGTAACAAGTTGGTATCAGAGCTCTAGATTCATAGGTGTCATGAGTCACAAGCAGGTTTAGTAGGGTATCGTGGACCGGTACGGAGACGTCTGTAATTATCTTCGGAATGCAATGGAACTGCTAGGAAAATTTCACTTCTTTTGATTCCTTGTCGTGCGAAATTGTTGACTTCGAAATTCTAAACTTCTATTTTCTATTCTCTCACAGATGGTGTGGGTATGTACATTTGGATCAGATGACTAGGCACCCGCGCCCCCTGCTAGAGCCGCGAGAGGTCGGGGCCGGGGTAGAGGCCGAGGACGTCCATATGGTGCAGCCAGAGCACCCGCACGAGCTGCTACAGAGGAGCCACCCGTAGCTCCAATCGGAGCGCAGCACTTGAGACGCCTGTTACTGCACCAGCTCTTCAGGAGACCCTTACACAATTCCTGAGCATGTTCGGTACTCTGGCTCAGGCAGGGTTGATTCCACTTGCTCCTGCCAAATCTTAGGCCATAGGAGGAGCACATACACCTACCGACCACACCCCAGAGCAGCGGGTTCAGGTCGATCAGATTCAAAAAGTAGTATCAGTGCAGCCGGTAGCCCCAGTTCGGCCTGAGGGTAGGGTAGCAGCTTTTGAGGAGGAGGAGCTTAGTCTCGAGAGGTACAAGAAGTACCACCCTCCTACTTTCAGTGGCCTAGCGTTAGAGGATTCCTAGGGTTTTCTTGAGGAGTGGCATCGTATCCTCTGTACTATGGGTGTAGCGGAGTCGAGTGGGATTTCTTTCACTGCGTTCCACCTTAGAGGAGCGACCTATCAGTGGTGGCGTGCTTATGAGTTAGGTAGTTCGGCCGAGGCAGCTTCACTTACTTGGACTCAGTTCTCGGATATTTGTTTGAGGGAGTATGTTCCCCAAAGCCTCAAGGATGCATGGCGCATCGAGTTTGAGCAGTTGCGCCAGGGTGCTTTCACTGTGTCAAAGTATGTACTTCATTTCAGTGATTTGGCTATACATGCATCAGCCTTGGTTGCTACAGTTCGAGAGAGGGTATGTCGATTTATCAAGGGGCTCCATCCCAGCATCAGGGTTAGCATGGCCCGGGAGATAGAGATGGATATCTCGTACCAACAGGTTCTGAGTATTGCTAGGAGAATGGAGGGCATGCTTGCGCATGAGAGAGAGGAGAGGGAGGCCAAGTGGTCTCGAGAGTCTGGCACTTATAGTGGTACTTGTTCCCAGCTACAATTTGTCATGGTAGGGGCTATGTGAGTCGCCCTGTCGATTCACCACTTCTAGCCGCCAGTGGTATTCAGGCCACTCCTTGGCCTTATGAGTCTTATTATGCACCGCTAGTGTCTAGTGTACCTCCTGCATGGTGTGCTTTCAGTAGTCAGTCCAGCAGACCTGGCTCGAGCCAGCCAGCAGCCACGCCCTCCGAGAGCTTGTTTTGAGTATGGCGACACTCGCCATATGCTGAGGGATTGCCCCAGACTTAGGAGGGGTGCACCTCCACAGACTTCTCAGTAACCACGTGCTCCAACGGATCCTCAGGCTATGATTACAGCACCAGCTACCACTCCACCTGCTCAGCCAGCTCGAGGTAGAGGTCGGGGAGGTAGAGGTCGCCCTAGAGGGGGAGGCCAGGCCAGATATTATGCTCTTCCAGCTCGTACAGAGGCAGTTGCATCCGACTCTGTCATTACAGGTATTGTTCCGGTCTATCATAGAGATGCATCGGTTTTATTTGATCCAGGCTCCACTTATTCCTATGTGTCATCTTATTTTGCTCCGTATTTGGACGTATCTCATGATTCATTGAGTTCTTATGTTTATTTGTCTACACCTCTGGGGGATTATATTATTGCTCAGCATAGTAGACTTTGATATTATTTTGGGCATGGACTGGTTGTCACCCCATTATGCTATTCTTGATTGTCACGCTAAGACCGTGACGCTGGCTATGCCAGGATTACCGCGGTTAGAGTGGAGAGGTACCTTAGATTACACTTCTAGCAGAGTTATTTCATTTCTTAAAGCTCCAGGAATGGTTGAGAAGGGGTGTGACACGTATCTAGCTTATGAAATAAATGTCATTATTGACACCCTACAGTTGAGTCAGTCCCAGTAGTGGGGGATTTCCCAGATTTATTTCCAGCTGACCTTCCGGGCATGCCTCCCAATAGAGATATCGACTTTGGTATTGATTTTTTACCGGGCACTCAGCCCATCTCTATTCCTCCATATCGTATGGCTCCTCCTGAGTTGAAGGAGTTGAAGGAACAGTTATAGGAATTGATTGATAAGGGCTTCATTTGAGCCAGTGTGTCACCTTGGGGTGCCCCGTTCTTGTTTGTGAAGAAGAAGGATGGTTCTATGCGTATGTGCATTGATTATCGAAAGTTGAACAAAGTTAATGTGAAAAATATATGTCCATTGCCTCGTATTGATGACCTATTTGATCAGTTACAGGGTGCCAGAGTGTTTTCCAAGATTGACTTGCGTTTAGGCTATCATCAGTTGAAGATTCTGGAGCTAGATGTCCCGAAGACTGCTTTCAGGACTCAGTATCATTTGGGTTGACCGACGCCCCAGCAGCATTTATGCATTTGATACATAGTGTATTTCGGCCCTATCTTGACTCATTTGTCATTGTGTTTATTGACGACATTCTAGTGTACTCCCGAAGTGGGGAGGATCATGAGAAGCACCTGAGGACTGTGCTTCAGACCTTGAGAGAAAAGACGTTATATGCAAAATTCTCAAAATGTGAGTTCTGGCTAGATTCTGTGGCATTTTTGGGTCACGTAGTGTTGAGTGAGGGAATCAAGGTGGATCCGAAGAAGCTGGAAACAGTGCAGAGTTAGCCCAGACCATCCTCAGCTGCGAAGATCCAGAGTTTCCTTTGTTTGGTGGGGTATTATTTTGTTGAAGGTTTCTCATCTATTACAGTTATGACTAGGCTGACCTAGAATGGTGCTCCAATCAGGTGGACAAAGGAGTATGAGGAGAGCTTTCAAAAGCTGAAAACAGCTTTGACTATAGCCCGAGTATTGGTATTGCCTACAGGTTCGGGGTCTTATACTGTATATTGTGATGCGTCGTGGGTTGGTCTCGGCATAGTGTTGATGCAGGACCGTAGGGTGATTCCCTACTTGTCCAGACAACTGAAGGTACATGAAAAGAACCATCCTGTCCATGACCTTGAGTTAGAAGTTATTGTTCATGTTGTGAAGATTTGGCGACACTATTTGTAGGGTGTCCCTTGTGAGATCTACACTGATCACCGGAGTTTGCAGCATCTGCAAGCAGAAGGATATTAACTTGCGTCAACGAAGGTGGTTAGAGCTGCATAAGGATTATGATGTCACTATTCTATACCTCCCAGTAAGGCCAATGTGGTGGTCGATGCCTTGAGTTGTTGGGCGGAGAGTTTGGGGAGCTTAGCATATCTACCAGCAGTAGAAAGACTGATGGAATTGGATGTTCAGGCCTAGGACAACCAGTTTGTTATATTGGATATTTCTAAGCCGTGTCGAGTTTTGGCTTGTGTGGTCTCCCAGTCTTCTCTCTATGATTGTATCAGGAGCGTCAGTATGATGACCCCCATGTGCTTGTCCTTAAGGACACAGTTCAGCATGGTGATGCTAAGGAGGTCACTATTGGAGATTATGGTGTATTGAGGATGCAGGGCAGGCTATTTGTGCCTAATGTAGATGGTTTGCGTGAGTTGATTCTCTAGGAGGCTCAAAGTTCGCGGTACTCCATTCATCCGGGTGCCGCGAAGATGTATCAGGACTTGAGGCTGCATTATTGGTGGAGGAAAATGAACAAGGACATAATGGAACATGTAGCTCGGTGTCTAAATGACCAGCAGGTGAAGTATGAGCATCATCAGCTAGGTGGGTTGCTTCAGAATTTAGAGATTCTGGAGTGTAAATGGGAGCAGATCACTATGGATTTTGTTGTTAGGATTCCACGGACTTAGAGGAAGTGTGATGCAGTTTTGGTGATTGTGGATAGGCTGACCAAGTCAGCTCATTTCATTCCTGTGATGACTACTTATTCTACGGAGCAGCTGGATCGAGTTTATGTACGCGATATTGTCAGGCTTCATGGCATGCCGGTATCTATCATCTCTGACCGGGGTATGCAGTTTACATCACGGTTCTGGAGGGTCGTACAACATGAGTTAGGTACTCAGGTGGAGTTGAGCACAATATTTCTCCCTCAGACGGATGGACAGTCCGAGCGCACTATTCAGATACTGGAAGATATGCTCCATGCGTGTGTGATGGAGTTGGGAGGCTCTTAGGATCAGTTCTTGCCACTTGCGTAGTTTGCCTACAGCAACATTTATCAGTAGAGCATTCATATGGCACCATATGAGGCTCTGTATGGCAGGCGGTGTCGGTCTCCAGTGGGTTGGTTCAAGCCGGGAGAGGCTAGATTACTGGGTACAGACTTGGTTCAGGATGCTTTGGAAAAAGTTAAGGTGTTTCAGGATCGACTTCGCACAACCAATCCAGACAGAAGAGTTATGTGGATCGGAAGGTTCGCAATGTTGCATTCATGGTTGGGGAGCGGGTCTTATTCCGGGTTTCGCTCATGAAGGGTGTCATGTGGTTCGGGAAGAAGGGCAAGCTGAGCCCAAGGTTTATTAGCCCATTCGAGGTGTTGCGGCGAGTTGGGAAGGTTGCTTATGAGCTTGCTTTGCCTCCTAGTCTAGTAGGAGTTCATCCGATATTCCATGTTTCTATGCTCAAAATGTATCACGGTGATCCGTCTCATGTGTTGGATTTCAGCTCAGTCCAGTTGGACAAGTATCTATCCTATGTTGAGGAGCCGGTGGCTATTTTTGACAGACAGGTCCGAAAGCTGAGGTCAAAGAACATTGCTTCAGTGAAGGTTCAGTGGAGGGGTCAGCCGGTCGAGGGGGCGACTTGGGAGACCGAGCATGATATGCGCAGCCGTTATCCTCATCTTTTTACCACTTCAGGTATGTCTCTATGCTCATTCGAGGAAGAACGATTGTTTTAAGAGGGGGAGGATGTAACGACCGATCAGTCGTTTTGAGTGTATTAGCCCCGATCCCCTATTTGCTGCTTTCCCAGTATATTTTTTTGCTTATGTGACTTGCCGGGAGGTTCTGTTCTTGGTTTCTGAGTGATTTGGAACACTTAGTCCCTAAAATGGAAGCTTAAGTTATAGGAGTTTGATCGTAGTTGGAACTGTGTGAAGACGACTCCCGAACGGAGTTTCGTCGGTTCCGTTAGCTCCGTCAGGTTATTTTGGACTTAGGAACATGTCCGGATTGTGAATTGGAAGTCTGTAGCTGAATTAGGCTTGGAATGGCGAAAGTTGAATTTTTAGGAAGTTTGGCCGGAAGTGAAATTCTTGATATCGGGGTCGGATTCCAATTCCGGAAGTATAAGTAGGTCCGTAATGTCGAATATGACTTGTGTGCAAAATTTGAGGTCTATCGGACGTGATTTGATAGGTTTCGACATCGATTGTAGAAGTTTGAAGTTTCAAAGTTCTAAGTTCGAATTGGAGGGTGATTCATGATTTTAGTGTTGTTTGATGTGATTTAAGGGCTCGACTAAGTCCGTATGACATTTTAGTACTTGTTGGTATATTTGGTTGAGGTCCCAGGGCCCTCGGGTGGATTTCAGGTGGTTAACGACAAAAATTGGACTTGTGAAAGTTGCAGATTTTCTGGTGTTTCCAGTTGCTAGTTTCCTTCTCGCGTTCGCGAGGGGAGTTCCGCTTTCGCGAAGAAGAACTGGAGGCAGGAGGGGATTTATGCTTCGCGTTCGCGATGGAGGTCCCGGTTCGCAAAGCTCTGGGGTTATAAGTCTACGCGTTCGTGATGAGGTTCCCGCATTCGCGTAGAGGAAGTTGGTCAACTGAGTCTCCAGGCCATTTTGCCAATGCGTTCGCGATGTTGGTCCCGTGTTCGCGTAGGGTCGAGCTGAGTAGGCTTCGCGTTCGCGATGAGTAATTTTGGGCTGAATCAAGTTTGTGTTCGCGAACGCGACGGTTTTTCTGCTTTCGCGAAGAAAGGATGCCTGGGTGGAATATAACATTTCAAAATCGAGGGTTAAGCCATTTTTAACATAACTTGAGATAGAGAGCTCGGATTTGGACGAAATTTTGGGGGATTTTCAGAGAAAACTATTGGTTAATGATTCTTGCCTCATTTATGGTTATATTCCATTAATCTATAGTTGGTTCCATCCTTTAATTTGGAATTTGGGTTGAAAAATTTGGGGAAAATGGGAAAAGTTCTTCAACCAAACTTTTGAGTTTTGATTGGGATTTTGATATCGGATTTGGATAATTTTGGTACGAGTGAACTCGTGAGTGAATGAGTGTTCGTATTTTGTGACTTTTACTCTATTTCGAGACGTGGGCCCGGGTCGACTTTTTGGTGCGATTTTCTAATTTCTTGTTTAAGCCTTGATTTCATTAATTAGATTAGCTTCTTATAGTTGTATTTATGGTATGTAATTATTTTTGTCTAGATTTGGGCCATTTGGTGTCGGAAAATCGTGGAAAGGCATTTTTACCGATTGATTGAGCTTGGTTCGAAGTAAGTGGCTTGCGTAACCTTGTGTTGGGGAAATCCCCTTAGGATTTGGTACTGTAGTGTTTATGTGAGAGCCGTGTACGCGAGGTGACGAGTGCGTACCCGGGCTAATTGTTGTAAAATCCGGTTTTTACTGAGTAGTAACCTGTTTTCAGCTTAATTGAGTTATACCAGCATGTGTAGTTATCCTGTTTAGTCTAATATCGCATGTCTACGTGTTTTAAATGCTTATTTGAACTCTGTGCATCATGCCTAGTTGATTTTGTGTTTTTCCTTGATCTGTATCAGTCTTAACCTTAGGATTCTTGCTGTTAATTGTTGTATTTATCGGTTTGAGCTGTGTGTTTGCTTTTGGGAATACAAGGCGGTACCTTGGGAGATCCCCCTGCACATTTACTTTGAGATTACGAGGCGGTATCTCGAGAGATCTTCCTGCACATTTACCTTTGAGAGTACGAGGCGGTACCTTGGGAAATCTCCTTGCATATATACTTTTGCGACTACGAGATGATATCTCGAGAGTTTCCCTACTGTTTTATCCCTGTGCGTTGTACTGATATTTTGTTGTGGTTACATATTTGATAAATTCCAGTCTCTTATTACATTGCAATATTTTTCTGCCTTATTAATTATATATACTAGTAGGGCCCTGACCTGACCTCGTCACTACTTGACCGAGGTTAGGCTTGGCACTTACTGGGTACCATTGTGGTGTACTCGTGCTACTCTTCTGCACATGTTTTGTGTGCAAATCCAGGTACTTCTTACCAGCCACGTCATCATTAAGCAGTGAGACTTTGGAGACTTCAAGGTATATCTGTCGCGTCCGCAGACCTCGGAGTCCTCCTCCATTTCCTCTTTTGTCATTTACCTTTCCGTACCTTTTTATTAGACTCTGGTGTATAGAGATACTAGTTTTCTTCTGTAGCTTGTGACATTTGATGTTTCGGGTTTTGGGAATACTGTGTATACTTGAGTGTTGGTTATTGTACATGCCGAGCGTCATTTGCATCAGTTATTTAATTATCTGTTGCAATTAGTTGTTAGAGTTTTGCTTTCATTTTCGTTATTCCGCAAATGTTAGACTTACCTAGTCGTAGAGACTAGGTGCCGTCACATCAACTCACGGAGGGAGGATTGGGTCATGACAACTAGCTCAAAAACACTCTTAAGTGCTTGAAACATTAGATATTGTCTACTAAGCATTCAATTCCACAATATTTGTTCTCACCAGAAAAATATCCACTTTATTGTAAATTACTTGCAATTATAGTGGAATAGAATAATATATATGGTGTAACAATTTTTAAGGAGTTGTGCACACTCACAACTAACCATGGTCGTGATGGTGCCTATCGTGTTACAAGGCAAGCCATTTCCCAAAATATTACTACTAAACCGATTATAAGAAATTAATAAAATATTTCAACATTTAAATTTCCATAAACTAAATCATCTCTAAATATAGTATAGAAAAATACGGAAACGAGCCCCAAACATCGGGGTGTCACTAAGTCAAGAGCGTCTAAAACTATGAACTAAGAGATATAACTGTCTAATTGTCGATACAATCCAAAGAAGAAATACAGATGGAGTAACAAGGCCCTGCGGACGCTAGCAGCTACCTTGCAGTCTCCAAAGATAGCCGACCTCAACTCAACGATCGCCGCGCTCTAACTCACCTGGATCTGCACATGAAGTGCAGGATGTAGTATGAGTACAACTGACTCAGTAGTAACAGAAATAACTAAGGAACTGAGCAGTAGTGACGAGCTAAGTAAAACAATGCAATTACTTCTTTTCACAATTTAAAATACACAGAAATAAACAAGTAAATCCCATAACTCAGTAAATGGTGCAAAGAAATTTGCAGGTAAAATGCAGCAACAGCAAAGTAAATGAAACCTCGCAGCAATGTCACTCCATCACTCAGCACTCAGCACTCAACACACTCAATAGGTACCTGCGCTCACTGAGGGTGTACAGACTCCGGAGGGGCTCCCAAAGCCCAAGCACTAAGCACGGACAACTCACGTGCCATAATATCAATCTCTGGATCCGCATGGTCAACTCACGTGCTACGCGGACAGCTCACGCTCTATGGCATCAATACCTGGATCCGCACGGACAACTCACGTGCTATTATATCATATCAAATATCTCACCACAGGCCCTCGGCCTCACTCAGTCATGAACCTCTCTAGCCTTACCATCATTAACAAATAAGGGGACACAACCCACATCAAATATCACAGCATATCAGCAAAATAATAGAGACTGAGGTAAACATGTACAATAATTTATGTGACTGAGTGCAACTAATGTGAGCATGGATAAAACCTAAGCATGATCTCTAGCATGAAGGCGGACAAGTTCAACAACGAGTGAACACATATCCACAGATAATAGCCATTAGGCCTCACAGCCTCACGGGACGGATCAACGCTTAATCCCTCGCGATGCACACCACACGCCCGTCACCTAGCGTGGGTATCACTACCAAACAATCACATGATATCAATTCCTCCGGGTTTATACCCTCAAGGCCGGAGTTAAAATTATTACTTACCTCGAACCGGATGAAATTCTACTCAGCAATGCCCTTGCCTCTCAAATTGGCCTCCGGATGCTCCGTATCTAGCCACAACAATTCAATACAATCAACACGAGCTAAAGGAATCAATCCCATAAGAAAACACTAAGCTTAAGACCAAAAGTCAAAAAGTCAACTCAGAAGTCGGGCCCCGAGCCCACATCTCGAAATCCGACCAATGTTACATAATCCGACAACCCACTCGAATACGAGACTAACCATACTAGTTTCATTCAATTCCGACTTCGAATCGGCTTTCAAATCCCAAAGATTCATTTTATAAAGTTCCACAATTTTTTCCCCAAATTTTGATCCCAAATCTCTACTCAAATGATGAATCCAACATTATAATCATGTATTTTAGCCAAAATTGAGTTAGAATCACTTACCCCGATGGTTTTCTTGAAAATCCCTCAAAAAATCGCCAAAGCCCGAGCTCTCTAGGTCAAAATATGAAATAAAACCCCAAATCTCGTATTTATAGTGCACCTCTCGGATTCCCATCACCGCTGACCGCGGTAAACCACCGCTGTCGGGTTAAAACCACCACTGACGCGGTAAAACCACCGCTGACCGCGCTTCTGGTGGCTGCACAGATAGGCCTTAGTATTTTGGCTATAACTTTCTCTACGGATGTCCAAATTATGATTTCCTTACCTTTCTGGAAACGAGACATGAAAGGCTACAACTTTCATTTTTAGATCATCTCAAAGTTCCTTGTAGATTAAAAGATATAGGCTTCCGAAGTCGGACCAACGAACCTGCGAATTCTCCTCTTGGACCGCCCCAGCATTCCTTTTTCCGCCCCAGCGGTAAATTTAAGCACCAGAACCATTGCCTGAGTTCCGGAAATGCCCGGACTCGCTCAAAACTCACCCGAGGCCCTCGAGACCTCAACCCAAACATACCAACACTTCCCATAACATCCTTAACACTTAGTCGAGCCTTCGAATCACTCAAAGCAACACCAAAACACCAAAACAACTTCGGATTCAAGCTTAAGAACTTAGGAACTTTCAAATTCCACAAACAACGTCGAAAACTATCAAATCACCTCCGAATGACCTGAAATTTTGCACACACGTCACGAATGACACAACGGACCTACTCCAAATTCTGGAATTTCATTCCGACCCCGATATCAAAATTTTCACTGCCGACCGAAAATGCCAAATTTCCAATTTCGCCAATTCAAGCCTAAATCTACCACGGACCTCCAAATTCCATTCCGGACGCGCTCCTAAGTCCAAAATCGCCCAACGGAGCTAACCAAATCATAAAAATCCAAATCCGATATCAAATACTAAGAAGTCAAAACTTGGTCAAATCTTTCAAATTTAAAGCTTCAAGCTGAGAACCATTCTTCCATATCTATTCCGATTAACCTGAAAACCAAAACCGACTATTTACATGAGTCATAATACATCATACGGGGCTAGTCATGCTCGAGAACTGGTGAGCAAAGTGCAAGTGCTCAAAACGACCGGTCGGATAGTTACACGCGCCATCACGACTTTTAGTGAATTTTGGGTCGTAAAATTTACGGTGACAATTTTTCCTCTAATCTACATTAATTACTAGAATAATCTATAAAAGATCACTAAGCATTATTTTGGAGGTAGAATACCAAAAAAAGAGATGTATTATTTGAGCAGTGGAATACATTTTTTTTAAGAAAACTTCCCGTTAAGGTAAACAGAGTTTATCATTTTAGCCCTCATTTAAATTTTTACTGAACTAAATAAAGCATTGATACATCATTTAAAGTTGTTCTTTTTGACGTATAACAATAAATATTACTTATTGGATTAATAAGTTTATTTGAAAGCCAATAATTTATAAGGGATATATGAAAAATTTGACTCTTGATGTTGTACAATACTTATAGTTTATTTTTTTATTACGTAATATAATGACTGTTGAAGTTTAATAATTTTCATTTCTATTGCATATCATTTTTTTTAATGATGTACCACTATTTGAAAAAAAAAAATTGATACTATCAAAGTTTATATTCTAAATATAAAAATACAACAAATAGCAAATAATATATTTTGTGTCTTCCCTTGAAAGTAAAAAAGAAAACCTAAAATAAGAGCTGCAAGCTTATGAAAACTTTCATCGGAAAGCACACCGTACATTGCGTTCATGCATCAATTTATATCTAAACAACTCTTTGAACATTATGGTCAAAAAGTACTTCCAAAAGACCACCAAATTAATCAATCAGTAACTATAAAAATTTAAGTATAGAATATATGTTCATGCACTTTATTTAACTATTAACATCTCGGAAACCCACTTGTACGTTATGAATTGAATAGCAAACAACTAGCGGGGCAGGAAAAAAAACCCTTAAGTTTCCAAAGCTCACCACAAACGGAAAGAATTGTGTTTTTGTGATTTTTATACTTTTTTCATGGACATTTGCAGCTCAAAAGAATCTTTTTTCAAGAATTCTAAGTCAAATTATCGTCGTGCACATGTGAATCAAAATATAGCTGGTATGAAATTAATCAATTAGCTTAAGGATATATAGGAGATCATGAATTTGCAAAGTATATATAGTGTCGATGATTATGATATGCATTACTTTTTTTGGCAAAAGATTATTCATTATTGACTTCTTGTATACAAAGGGCCCGGGCTTAGCCCGAGCATAACCACACTAATTAAAGAAGGGAAACTTACACAATTGTCATAAATAAGTCTCAACTTACCAACCTCTAACCATTAGTTATAGACTTACCAAAACTATCCAAGCATATAAAAATTGAAAAACCAAATAAATAAGATTCTTTCTCTCAAAGAATCATATGCAAAAATCTCCTTCCATATTTTAAAGTGCGATTAGCAACATTAGATGCAAGACGGAAAGGAATTTTTATGGATGAGCTAGCTGTAACGACCCGACCGGTCATTTTGCTTTATAGAACCCCGTTCTCCTAAATAAGACTTCCCATACGTACTTTTACTGTTTTATGACTTGCGGGGATGGTTAGTTCGGGATTTGGAAGGGTTCGGATAGAAATCGAAACACTTGGTTCCTTAAAGTTGGCTAAAAGGCTAAGTTTAACATCGGTCAACATTTTAAGCAAACGACCTCAGAATCAGGATTTGACGGTTCCAATAGGTTCGTATGATGATTTCGGACTTGGGCGTATGTTCGGATCGGGTTTTGGATGATCCGGTAGCGTTTTGGCGCCTAAAAGAGAAAATTGGTTCTTTGAAGGTTTTTAAGTTCTTTAAATTTGGTTTGGAGTAGGTTTTGGTGATATCGAGGTCTGAATGGAATTCCGAGACCGGAATAGTTTCGTAGTGTCATTTAAGACTTGCACGCAAAATTTGGTGTCATTCCGAGTAGTTTAAGTACTTTTCGGCGCATTGAGAGTAAATTGAAGAAACTTGAAGTTCATAGTTTTGATTCAATTGGTTTGGGGTGTGATACTTAGTTCTGACGTTGTTTGGTGCATTCCGAGAGTTCGAGCGAGTCTGTTTTATGATTTCAAACTTGTTGGTATGCTCGGCGGAGCCTCGGGCCTCCCGGGTGTTAATCGGATAAGGCTCGGACCAAGTTTGGACTTGGGAAGCATCAGCTGAAGCACCAGACTTATGGTGTACTCACACCTGCGAGGCTAGGACCGCAGGTGCGAGCTTGCAGAAGCGAGCAAGGCCTCGTAGAGGTGGCCAAGGAAAGGCAGCCTAGGATCCGCAGGTGCGCCCCACGCCCCGCAGAAGCGGGACCTCGTCCGCAGAAGCGAAGCTAGCCTGCCTGGGCACTTCCGCAGAAGCGGACTTCTGTCCACAGAAGCGATGACACAGGTGCGGCCCTGCGACCGTAGGTGCGGAATCGCTGGAGGCAGTGTGGTCTTTTAAAACGGCACTTAGGCATTTTTGCTCATTTCTTACACTTCTTGGGAGCGATTTTGGAGTTGGTTAGAGAGGGATTTTCATCAACAAATTGAGGTGAATAATTTCTACCAAATGTAAGTTAAATACATAGTTCATTGATAGATTATAACATGTAAATTAGTGAAAATCATGGGTTTAAGTGAAAACCTAGTTTTTTTTTATAGAAGATTTAACCACAAAATTTGTTACGGAATCTGGTAAAAATTATATATTTGAGTTCATGAGGTTATGGGCAACAACTTTTTTCGAAAATTTTCGGAATCCGGGTACGTGGGCCTCGGAGTAAATTTTAGGAATCTTACATGTAGGGTTGGGTAATCACTTTAATAGTTGGAATATGAACTTTCGAACACGTATTGATTAGTTTTGGATTGTTCGGCACCGAATTGAGGGTTTGAGCAGAAAACTTGGACTGAAAAGTATGCTTTGAGACTAGGTAAGTCTCTTTTCTAACCTTGTAAGAGGGAATTAACCCCATAGGTGAATTATAATTAACATGTACTCCTATTTGTGGGGGCTACGTATGTTCGAGGTGACGAGAGTTCGTACGTAACTACTAATTCTGCTATTGTCCGGTAGTCTAGGACCCATACCATGCTGTACTTGAAATGTTTGCATCCCTACTTGTTAATGTAATTGCTTAAGTCATATTGGAGATTGATAAAAGAATTGTAAAAAGAAAAAATTCACTTACTTGAAGTTGTGAATGGAACACTTGATTGTTAATGAGAATTTGTGTTTTCTTTAAAATATTTTTTATTTGTGGAGGGGGCCGAACGCCTCGGTACCAGATAAATACATCCATGGTTCGTGCCGTTCGACCCTTGGTAGTGCACAGTTTAAATATTATGTTGGATCGGGCCATATGACCTCGGCATAATTTTCGCATGATAAATCTTTAGAATCCAATTGATATTGTTCATTTACTTGAGACGTAAATTGTTAAATGATGGAAAGTAAACTTGAGATATATTCTTAGCGGAAAAAGTGCTTATTATTCCTGCTCTGAGTTCTCTGTTATATTTATGTAACCCATACTTAGTTATTATTTTGGCATCTTATTGCTAGCCCATAGCAAGTGTCAAAGTCGACCCCTCGTCACTACTTCTTCGAGGTTAGACTGGATACTTACTGGGTACATATTGTTTATGTACTCACGCTACACTTCTGCACTTAAATGTGCATGGTCTGAGGCAGGTGCATCTGGATACCAGTCCGGCGCGCATACTTGATCCCTGTTACGAGGATACTCGGTGAGCTGCCCTTCCGAGCCGTTCTGCAGCAGCCGGAGTCTTTCTTTTGTTTATGGTTCTGTCTATTACATTTCAGATAGTAGATTAGTAATCTTTTGTATATTCTACTAGTAGCCTATACACTTGTGACACCAGGTCTTGGCACACACGAGTAGACTTGTGGTTTTGGTTTTAATTCTATGGTTATGACTGCTGTCGCGCCCCCTTTTTTCCTCCTCGCGGAGAAAGTCCTGGTTTCGACATTCCATGGGGGAATCGACTCGTTTCCTTTTGGGATTTGGGTATTTGAAGAGTCGCCACCTAACGGATTATAGTGTGTTAGGGCACCTAGAGCAATTAATTCTTAGACTAGTTTGCATTACCAGAGATTTAGGGTAAGAGCTCGAAATAACCTTGAGGGAAGGTGTTAGGCACCCCTCTCGGTCTACAACGGTGGGTCCCGGCCGAACTTATACTTATGAATTAGTCCTTTAACAAATAAGTAGTTGAAACACATAATTGCAAATAAAGCATGTTGGACATTGTATGACTCAAATAATAAGATAAAGGCTTTAAACAAGTTATGTACATATAAAAAAGAGTAAAGTTTTAGACAAAGGGAATTTGGGAAGGAGTGGGTCCTAGGTTGGTTAGCCTACAGGATCACCCCACGCAATACCCGATAAACACTCCTCAATGAGGGGCTACACGTGACATTAACGCGTAGTCATCATATCCATATCTACCCTTCCCACCCCTTAGCGGTTATTAAGCGAATGTTATTTAGCAATCTCTATGCGTGCTGTTACCCGTCCCTTCATAATGGTCCTGGAGGAAATTAGGACCTCTGCCTATAGGCAGTTCTAGACAGACCCCTAAGGTTTAAAGGAGAAAATACTAAGGCGACAAGCAAGAACACATAGGACTTTAACAAATAAAAGCAGGAAGGAGCAAATAAGAGGCTCAGGTTTACCTCCGTAGATAATGCATGTAAACAGCACGACTCAAACACAAACAAGGGCAGTATTATTAAACAGGATCCTAAGACATAATGTCTAGGTGAGTATCAGAACACAAGAGACATGCAGATTTATTTTTTTTAAACTTAGAAGCAGGGGCCTAATCAGTTTTCCTACTGAGTTTAAGCCTGTTAACCATTAAGTAGTAAACACAAAGAGACAGTTTCCAATTTTATAAGAAATTTGATTACCTAAGGCTTGCCTAGGCGTGGGGTAATGCATAATTGTTACCAGAACTATTAAAACGGGGTAGGAGATATTTTACCTAAAGCATGTTGTTCTAAGTTTTACAAGATACGGAATTATTATCAGTTTTACTTAAACAGGATAATTAGACGTGAGACTGTTTTATATCCTTTTTCATGCATCAGTAGTTTAACTAGGTGTGACTGAGCGACTATGAACGAGATCCTAAACATGGTATCTAATATTCACATATAAGGTTCAAAATGGTTTATATGCAGAATCCTAAAGCAGGATTTCTAAATGCACAGCGGGTTACAACATGATTTCAAAATATGCCTAACTAATAGTTTATTTTAATGTTGTCGTTTATCCTAGAAACAAGATTTCTAAGTGATAATAAGGATGTCAAAATGAGATGCTGAAAACAGTATACATGAAACCTAGGAGCATGGTATCTAATGCATGATATGCTTTGCATGTATTGGTCCTAAACATGAATTCTAATGCACATAAATAAAAATATAAACCTAAAGCATGTTTTCTATCCTTTGATAACATGTATAGCTACCCTCCCCTTTTTCACTAGCCAGTCCCAATATTCGTTTACAATGAATATTACAAACCAACATTGAATGAATTACATTGATAGATAAAGAAAAATAAGAAGTTACACTATAGGGAGCCTGCAAGTAGGCCCAGATTTCCAAAACCTCAGCTGCTCAGATTGTTTTATAGCCTTTCTAAATATCCAGGTGTATCAGAGTTCCCTAAGGACCTCAAGGGATCCCGGGCAGTGCTCACACCCAGATTTCACAATCATATTTGAGTAAGTGCAGTATGAAAGGGCCAGCTCTAATGCATCATAGTTCAGAGAGATCTCATAGGGATCCATAAGTAGTCACACATTAGAGGGGCAGAACTTAGGGATCTAAGAATAGAGTGAGAGTGCTTGACATTGTTTTGAAAAAAAGTTTAAGTAGGAAAATAATTTGAAAAGAGACTTGAAAATAGTTTTGTAAAACAGTAGAGGAGTTATTCAATAAGACAGTTTTGAAAAGAGTAGGGCAATCAACAAACAACAGACCAACCTCAGAACCAAAACAGGTTCAGCATCACACATAGAACAAAGAACCAAGACAGGTTTAGCACCATAAGCCTTCACATAGGGGTAAATGGGAATTGGGGACAGGTAAAGCACATAATGGTAAACACATAGCAGGCAGAAGTCTTTGGAATTGGTACAGATATGCTCAGAAACACTGGTTAGACATAGTCACAGAATCAGAAATGCTTAAGGGGTTCAGTATAGGATCAAGATAATTTAAAATAAATCCAAGAATCATACAAGTTTAGGAGTGCAGACTACTTTACAAGGAGATTCATACCAGAAACCAGATAGAGCAAGATCACATGGAGACAGACTACATAGAGGGGGTAACATGTTCATACTGATCCTAAGGAAGGGGAGTACATAACATGCTAATAATGTAAACATATCAACTACAGGCTTCACAGCAAAACCATAAGTAAAAGCAGACTAGAAACAGGATGAATTGAAGTAATAAAAGGACCATATTGTTTTTGGAACTTGAATTGAAATCAGAACATACCAGTAAAGAAGGTAGTAAACACAAAGTGAGGAGCAAGAGAGTAGAGTAATCAGCCTTGGCTTGCAGCCGGCTGAGTTAGAACAATAGCAAGTAACCAGAGAAAAGAGAGCAGAAGAGTGTTTTTGTGTGAGAGAGAGTTTTTGAACCAATGTGTTTGTGTTTTTGCTAATGAAAGAGCAAGGTACTTATAGTTTGAAAACAGGTAGAAAATAAGGCAAGAATCATAGCTCAGCAGTAATTATGGAACTATGTACTAAATAGAATCAAATCAATATAAGTAGTTCCTTTAATTAAGGAGTTAAATTTAAACGGTAACAGGCAAATACTAAACAAGGAAGGAAATCACATAAGGGTGAATATAACAAATAACGAAATATTTGCAGCATAGTACAGGTACACAATATGTAATAGAGACTAGGTTCAGCAGATTCTAATCAAGGAAAATACTTAAGAATCGTTTGACAGCATGCTCGACCATAGATTAAGGTAAGAAAACATCTTAAAGGTTAAAATCAGTAGAGAATATCACAAGAAATCAGTGAAGGATTAGTCACAGAGATTCAAAGATTCAAAAATAGCAAATAGTACAGATTTAGGAGAAATTGACACCAATTTATGAGAACAAGCGGAATAAACACATAATAGGCAAGAATCAGAATCCCTAATAAGCCAAATAGGGTAAAATCACACAAAATTAGGGATTCACATAGAGCATAGCATGAATTAATAGAATAAACATGACATAGGTGGAAGAAGTAAAAGTCAGAGACACTGATGAACAAAATAGGGTAAAACCACAGAGAATCATAATGCTCATGAGAAATAAGCACATATACAGATTAAGCGAACATATTATCACAATACAGACTCAGAATCCAGGATTAAAACCAAGAAACTTAGGGTTTTCAACATAATAACTCAGATAAAAAGAGAAAACTTAAATAAACGTTTAAACATAGTGAAAATCATAGATTAATACTAAAATCATAAGGAAAAGTCATCTTGAAAAGGGGTTAAGAAACCCTAGTTTGAAGATGAACAGTCGTTTTAGAAAAATTGAAAAATCTTTAAGGAAAACAGCAAAATAACTCGGAATTTACCCAGATCTATTACAGATCTAAGAATCAAGAGCTAATAGTTAGGGTTTCAGAGAGATAACCCAAAGAGAACGAAAATCGGCCTAGAAACCACAGGTTCTACCCGGAGATGGCAGGATCTTACTCGGACAGGCCAAGATTTGCCTGAGAATGACATGAAAAACCATGGGGGTGAGTTGAACTGCCTCTGGTTCCTTTGATGACCTCAAGGCAGCAGTAACCCGGCGTAGAACGGAGCCATGGGGGCTGGAATGGTGGTGAGACCACCATAGTTACCGGCAAGTCGACGACCGGTGAGAGATTTAGGTTTTAGCAGAGAGAATTTGAGAGGTGAAGGGAGAGTGTAACGGTGGAGTGAAAGGGAGAAATGAGGGGGAAAGAGGGGGGGAGTCTCTAGGGTTAATTAAGGAAAGGGGAGATCTGGACCGTTGATTAAAATTGATCAACGGTCCAGATTAGACAAGGGATTGGTTCAGGTAGGGTAAGGTATTGGGCCTGGGGTATTTAGGCCATTTTAATTGGGTTGGGTTCTGATTTAATAAGACTATAATTTAAATGAAAGTGGCTATTGGTTAAATGCCCAATGTAAATTAATTAAAATAATTTACAAAAAATAGCTATTAATTATAAAAATGAATTTCATGCGTAGAAAATAATTTAAAAATATTTATTTAGTATATAAAAAATACACATGATTAATTTCTAGATGAAAATAGTACAAAATCATATGATTGGGCTATAATTGCAAAGTTATTGCAATTATAGCCAAAAGGTGCCAATTTGGCTAATTATGAAATAATTTGGTCTTAATAGGACCAAAAAATAATACATTACATCAAGAAATGCTTTTGAAATCATTTGTGAGATAATTTTGTAATTATTTCTTGGAAATAAAATGCTGGATAAATTAATAAAAATATAGGAAAATTGTGGGAAAATATCAATTGCTAATCAATGAATGATTTTGATGACATATATGCAATTTGAAATATTTTTTGGGAAAAATTGGGTATCAACAGCTGCCCCTCTTAACCCGGGAAGGATGAAAGAGTTTTCGGGTAAAGAAATGATGGCCAATTTTGATCGGGCGGGATGTTTTTGAAAGACAGACGCCGGACTCCGGTCTTCGAGTTGCCTACAGATCCCTAGTTATACAGGAATCAGGTCATGTGTAGTTCTGGGTTCATCGGCGGAATATACCGACAAAGTTATTGCAAGAACGGGCACGAGATGCGGAAGCGACTATGGTAAGCGGTTAAGGTCCGAAACAGTTGAAGGAACTGGAGAGAGATCGCTCCTGC
This sequence comes from Nicotiana attenuata, assembly GCF_001879085.1. NCBI lineage: Eukaryota > Viridiplantae > Streptophyta > Magnoliopsida > Solanales > Solanaceae > Nicotiana > Nicotiana attenuata. The sequence goes on from NC_031994.1 coordinate 72,616,350, forward strand.
TAGGATGGTGGTTCCTTGTTGGTCACCTGCATATAAAAGATGCTACGAACATGTACTTGTGAAAATTAAAACATGATGCAGATGCCCTTTTGGACCATGAACGTTGTCTTGGACGATTAAAGATGACGTCCTGGGCCTTGAATTATTTAGTGAGGGATCCGCAGGCCATGAAATGTTATTCTCGGGCCATGACAAATGGTGCCTCCGAACTATGACGCCTTTGAATAATGATATGCAAATTTGAGGGATCCTCAGGCTATGGTATGGTGTCTTCCGGCTATGAGGATGATGCCTTTTAAACTATGACGCCTTTGGATAGATTGGCGATATTTCAGCCCATGATATGCAATAACATGATGTTAACAAGATAAGGCTTAGTCTTGTAAAATTGAGGGTAGAGCTTAGCCCGATCAAAAAGCAAATAAGTAGTACTAAAAATAGAGCAATATTTGTGCGAATAGGGACAGTGCTTAGTCCCATGTGAATGTGGAGGCAGGGACTAGCCTCATGCAGACGTGGAGGCAGAGATTAGCCTCATGCAAATAGGGCGGCAGGGATTAGCCTCATGCAAATAGGGTGGCAGGGATTAGCCTCATGCAGATATGGAGGCAAGGGTTAGCCTCATGCAAATAGGGAGGCGGGGATTAGCCTCATGCAGATATGGAGGCAAGGATTAGCCTCATGCAAATAGGGAGGCAGGGGTTAGCATCATGCAAATAGGGAGGCAGGGGTTAGCCTCACGCATATATGGAGGCAATGATTAGCCTCATACAAATAGGGAGGCAAGGATTAGCCTCATGCAGATATGGAGGCAAGGATTAGCCTCGTGCAAATATGGAGGCAAGGATTAGCCTCGTGCAAGTAGGGAGGCAAGGATTAGCCTCATGCAAGTATGGAGGCAGGGATTAACCTCATGCAAGTATGGAGGCAGGGATTAGCCTCATGCAGATATGGAGGCAAGGATTAGCCTCGTGCAAGTATGGAGGCAAGGATTAGCCTCATGCAAATAGGGAGGCAAGGATTAGCCTCATGCAAGTAGGGAGGCAAGGATTGGCCTCATGCAAGTATGGAGGCAGGGATTAGCCTCATGCAAATAGGGAGGCAGGGATTAGCCTCATGCAGATATGGAGGCAAGAATTATCCTCATGCAAACAGGGAGGCAAGGATTAGACTCATGCAAGTATGAGGCAGGGATTAGCCTCATGCAGATATGGAGGCAGGGATTAGCCTCATGCAAACAGGGAGGCAAGGATTAGCCTCATGCAAGTATGGAGGCAGGGATTAGCCTCATGCAAATAGGGAGGCAAGGATTAGCCTCATATAAGTAGGGAGGCAAGGATTAGCCTCATGCAGATATGGAGGCAAGGATTAGCCCCGTGCAAGTATGGAGGCAAGGATTAACCTCATGCAAATAGCGAGTAGCAAATAAGAGTAGCATATGTCTTAGCTGGAGATATATTCAGTGTCCGACGGCCTGATTGATAGTAATCTTGCTACGTGCATATATCTGCGGATGCTGCCGTTGCGTCTGATGTGCCTGCGCTCATAGAAAAATTATAAGTATTGTGGGGGGAGGTTGGTTCGTGCTTCTATCCGCTGGTCTTGCTTTGCTCCGTTCTGGGGCCCTTTTGAGTTTCTTGGGTAACTTGACTGTTACGAAAATAGAGTTTTCGAAAACATGCAATTATTGAAAAATAGAGTTATTTAGAAACATATTGAAATATCAAGTAATTTAGATGAACTAGTGACTGTAACACATCTCAAAGGCATTGCAGCTCTCTTATATTGGCATTTTGAGAGTGCCCCGCAAACTTCTGCCCCAGTTTGGTAGATGATTTTTTGACCGTTTGTAGATAGTAGGCCTTGTTGAACCCTCTTCGGAATTTTGAGAATCCTTCTCAAAATTCTGCCCCAGTTTCTTAGCTGATTTCTGACTGTCTGACACATGTTGGCATCGGCTGGACTTGCTCCGGAATTTTGAGGGTCCTCCTCAAAATTCTGCACCAATTTCTGATCCTGGGGAAATGGAAATTTTATTATGATATGACCGAACCCATAAGGCTGCCTACGTATCCCCTCTTAAACGGGAATCAGGTCAAGCGTAGTTCAATTACATAAGATGAGGAAATGTAAATAATCTAAGCATAGTATCTCTTGACTACGTCTGAATTGATTGGTTTCAGCCAGATTTCTCCATCTATTTCTGCAAGTATGAGTGCTCCTCCTGTCAGCACTTTGTGAACCATGTACGGACCTTGCTAGTTGGGAGAGAATTTCCCTTTGGCTTCATCTTGATGCGGGAAGATCTTCTTCAGCACCAGTTGTCCTGGTGCAAATTGCCTTGGTTTGACTCTTTGTTGAAAGCTCTGGACATTCTGTTCTGATAAAGTTGACCGTGACATACTGCGTTCATCCTTTTTCCATCTATAAGGGCCAACTGTTCGTAGCAACTCCTAATCCATTCTGCATCGCTGAGTTCAACTTCCTATATGATTCTTAAAGACGGTGATCTCTACCTCGGCTGGGATGACAGCCTCGGTACCATAAACCAGCATGTAGGGAGTTGCCCCGGTTGATGTGCAAACTGTAGTGCGGTATCCCAATAAAGCGAAAGGTAGCTTCTCGTGCCATTGTTTGTGGTTTCCTACCATCTTCCTTAGTATCTTCTTGATATTTTTGTTGGCAGCATCTACGGCTCCATTCATCTGAGGTTTGTAGGCTGTGGAATTCTTGTGCTTGGTTTTGAAAGTTTCACACATAGCTTTCATCAGGTCACTGTTGAGGTTGGCAGCATTATCAGTAACAATAGAATCAGGAACTCCGAATCGGCAAACAATACGGTCTTTGATAAAGTCTGCGACGACTTTCTTGGTTACAGCTTTGTAAGCGCAGCCTCTACCCATTTTGTGAAGTAATCAATGGCTACCCGAATAAACCTGTGTCCGTTTGAAGTTGTGGGCTCAATCGGACCAATAACATCCATTCCTCAAGCGGCGAACGGCCAGGGTGTGCTTGTTGCATTGAGCTCATTTGGTGGTACTTTTATCATATCGGCGTGCACTTGACATTGGTAGCATTTGCGGACATACTGAACACAATCGGTCTCCATGGTCATCCAAAAGTAACCGGCCCTGAGTATCTTCTTAGCCAAGACGAAACCATTCATGTGCGGGCCACAGGTCCCAGCATGTACCTCCTCGAGTAGCTTAGAAGCTTCTTTTGTGTCGACACATCTTAGCAATCCTAAATCAGGAGTTCTCCTGTACAAATTTCCTCCGCTGTAGAAGAAGTGATTGGATAATCTTCGAAGTGTGCGCTTCTGAGTGTGACTTGCATGCTCTGGATATTCTCCCTTTGACAAATACTCCTTGATGTCATGGAACCAAGGCTTTCCATCTGTTTCTTCTGGAACGCAATATGCTGGTTGATTATGGATCCCTACTGGAATGGGATCAATATAATTCTTGTCTGTATGCTGTATCATAGATGACAAGGTGGCCAATGCGTCGGCAAACTCATTCTGAATTTTGGGTACATGCCGAAACTCTATCTTGGTGAACCTCTTTCTCAGTTCCTGCACGTGGTGCAGATATGGTAATATCTTTGAATTTTTGGTGGCCCATTCTCCTTGTAGCTGGTGCACAAGCAAATCTGAATCACCGATCACTAGCAGCTCCTGAATGTTCATGTCGATTGCCATGTTGAGTCCTAATATGCAGGCTTCATACTCTGCCATGTTGTTAGTGCAGGGAAATCTGAGTTTAGCAGATACCGGATAATATTGACCTGTTTCTGATACCAAAACCGCCCCAATGCCTACTCCTTTGAAATTTGCGGATCCGTCGAAAAACATCCTCCACATATGCTTCAGTAATGTCTTCTCCCACGAATGACACCTCTTTATCGGGAAAATACGTTTTCAAGGGTTCGTATTCTCCTCCCACCGGATTCTCAGTAAGATGATCCGCCAATGCTTGTCCTTTGACCGCCTTTTGAGTTACATAGACGATATCAAACTCACTCAACAGTATCTACCATTTGTCCAATTTTTCGGTCGGCATAGGATTCTGAAATATATATTTCAAAGGGTCCATCCTAGATATGAGATATGTAGTGTAGGCATAGAAGTAATGCCTTAACTTCTGGGCCATCCAGGTCAAAGCACAGCAAGTACGCTCCACCAAAGAGTACAGTGCTTCGTAAGGTGTGAACTTCTTACTCAAGTAGTAGATGGCTTGCTCCTTTCTCCCTGTCTTGTCATGTTGTCCCAGAACACACCCGAAGGCTCCATCCAATACGGATAGATAGAGCAGCAAAGGTCGTCCTGGCTATGGCAAGACCAGGACCGGTGGTGTGGACAGGTACTCCTTGATTTTGTCAAAAGCTTTCTGACAATCTTCGGTCCAGCTTGTCTCGGCATCTTTCCTCAACATCTTGAAGATGGGTTCACATATGACTGTGGACTGTGCTATGAAGTGACTGATATAATTGAGACGTCCTAGGAAGCTCATCACGTCCTTTTTGTTCCTAGGCGGTGCTAACTCCTGAATAGCCTTGACTTCTGACGGATCTAGTTCGATCCCTCGACGGCTGACAATGAACCCTAATAACTTTCCTGCGGGAACCCCGAATGCACATTTAGCGGGGTTCAGTTTCAAGTTGTACCTCCTTAGTCTGTTGAAGAACTTTCTCAAGTCTGCTATGTGGTCTGCGGCCCTCTTGGATTTGATGATGACGTCGTCCACGTATACCTCTATCTCCTTGTGTATCATATCATGGAAGATGGTTGTCATGGTTCTCATGTAGGTAGCCCCAGCATTCTTTAGACCAAATGGTATCATCTTGTAACAGTATACACCTCATGGTGTAATAAAGGCTGTTTTCTCCGCGTCATCTTCGTCCATCCAAATCTGGTGATAACCCGCGAAGCAATCTACAACAGATTGGAGTTCATGCTTGGCGCAATTATCGATCAGGATGTGTATGTTTGGCAGTGGAAAGTCGTCTTTGGGACTTGCTTTGTTTAAATCCCGATAGTCAACACATACTCTGACTTTTCCATCTTTCTTTGGAATTGGCACAATGTTGGCTAACCATGTTGGATACTCAACCACCCTGAGAACTTTGGCTTTGATCTGTTTGGTAACCTCCTCCTTGATTTTCAGGCTCATGTCTGGCTTGAACTTTCTGAGTTTCTGCTTCACCGGCGAGTACATTGGATTGGTAGGTAACTTGTGAGCCACTATGGACGTGCTCAAACCTGTCTGTCATCGTATGACCATGCTAAAATGTCCTCATATTCTTTTAGGAAATGGATGTACTCTTCCTTCTCTGTTGGTGATAAGTGAATGCTGATGCGAGTCTCCTTGACGGTCTCGGCATCCCCCAGGTTTACTGCTTCGGTTTCGTCCAGGTTGGACTTAGGCTTATTCTCAAAGTTTTCCACCTCTCTGACAACTTCCTTGTGTATCTCGTCTTCTTCATCCGAATCACTATCCTTATGTTGCGTTGCCTCATTACATGTCACAGTCACCGGTTCATCAGGAAAAGTAATAATAACGCTGTAGAAAGAAAAGTGTAGAAAATAGTAATGAATAATAAAGAGCAAATGCATTTGATTAAAATTAAACAACATCCATACAAATACGGCTCGATGAATCGAGCATTTATTTTGAAACAAAACAAGTTTTTAAAACAAAGTTACTGAAAATCTTAAATGCCTAGAATGGCTATAGAAATAAAATCTGCCAAGCTACCCAGGGACTCGGCGGGCCCGGGATGGTGTGGCAGTCCAGTTTCTGAGAACAGCTCCCTTCTCCACAGCCTGAATAGTGAGGCCTTCGTCCTCCTCCCCCTCCTCAATTATCGCATTGTAGTCCATGTCTTCATCCTCCAAGAATAAATTCTTCAACCCCGCTAGTGCTTCCTCTTCTGCAGTCCCCCATATAGTATAAGCTTGGTGAAAAGCTTGTTCCAGACGTGGCACTGGTTGCTCAAGAGGGTAGTATGGTTCACGCCATGGAGGCGACCAATCATTATACTCTTCCCATGTGTATTGATATTCGAGCCCAAAGGTAGTACCATGACCCTTCAACTGTATCGGCTTAGTGATGCCTTGGAGATTCTTCCCAAGCCCTTTGTCGGGTTCATACCCAGACCATGCTAGTATGCTTTCTATCTTACTGCTCCACCATTTGTCCTTTTCGACAGCGTTGACGCGTTCAATGTGATGATAGGTTTCCCCTCCTAGCCTTCTCCTATTTCCAATGACCGGGATGGTTTGACTAGTGTAAATGGGGTTACTCCCATCTCCGTGAATGATCACTTCCTGACGATTCCATTCGAATTTCACGGCCTGATGAAATGTGGAAGGTACGGCTCCAGCTGCATGGATCCATGGTCGGACCAACAGAAGATTATATGAGGCTGGTATGTCGAGCACCTGAAACTCGACGTCGAACCAAGTTGGCCCCATATGCAAGAAAAGGTTGATTTCCCCGATCGTGGCCCTTTGAGACCCATCGAAAGCTTTCACATTCATGCTTCCTGTCCGTGTTTCATGAAATCCTTTGTCCAATCTTTTTAGAGTGTCCAACAGACAATATTGAGGCTCGAACCTCCATCAACCAAAACCCTGGCGATAAAGTAGTCTTCACATTGCACCGTAATGTGCAGTGCCCTGTCGTGATTCAGATCCTCAGGTGGCAACTCATCCTTGTGGAAAGTGATTCTGTGACTTTCTAATACCTGTCCTACCATATTAGACATCTCTCTGTTGGTGATGTTATTGGGCACATAGGCTTCGCTCAGCACTTTCATCAAAGCATTTTTGTGTGCCTCTGAATTTTGCAACAGTGACAAAATGGATATCTGAGCTGGGGTTTTGTTCAAATGATCAATGACGGAATAATCCTTTGCTTGTACTTTCCTTCAAAGGTCGTCTGACCCTGTTTCAATGACAGGCTGCTTGGCAGTGGCATCCTTACTTGGTCCTCCCAGGTGCTTAGGGGTATAGATTCTCCCAGTCATGGTTATTCCTTGTGCGGCATCAGAATCCTCCATCTTTGCCTTTCCTTTGCGCCTATCTTCGGCAACATAATCCCAAGGTATCGCTTTTGAGTGGAAAGGAGGTGTAGTTGATACTGTCACTATGAACGGTGTGACCACTTCTACTTCAAACGGAACAAGGGTGGCCGCGGGTGGAGCCACCTTTACCTCGAATGGAACTGATGTGGCTACCTCAACTTCGACTGGTGACTGAGTCTGTACCACAATAGGGGTAAGTGTGACTGAAGTTTTGAAGTCATCACCTTCCCGAATGAGCCCAATCGACCCCTTAGGGTCCCATTATTCGTTTGTCTCTATCACATGTATTCCAACACCTCTATGATCAGGGAGAGGGTTGCTGCGAACATTAGGTGCGGCCTTTTTTGCCTGTATAACTTTGTTGTCAATCAGTGTCTGGATCTTGTCTTTCAATGCTCGACATTCGTCGATGGTATGCCCCTTCATACCAGAATGGTACGCACAAGTTTTGTTAGGATTGACCCACTGGGATGGATTCTCTAATGCCACAACGGGGATAGGAGTGACATAGCCCGCGACTTTCAACCTCTCATACAACTGGTTGATAGGCTCAGCAATGGCGGTGTACTGTTTGGGTGGCTTGCGGTCAAAATTGGGTATTGGTCTTGGATAATTCTGGCGTGTTGGAGGTGACTGGAAATGGGATGGTTGGGAGTTATAGGTATGGTAGATAGTAGCCGGTTGGGAATATCTGGGAAATGAGGGATGATATATAGGTGGTGGTGCTTGGTACGGGGGTGGAGGTGTTTGATATGTGGGCGGAAGTGTTTGATATGTGGGTGGAGGTGTTTGATAGGTAAGTGGGGATTTCGGGCCCTAAGCCACCATTACTGCTCCGACATCTCTCTTCTTTGATGTGCCGCCTGACTGTAATGCCTTATCTGTGGCCTGTAGTGCCTCAAAATTCGTTACCATCCCGCTCTTGATTCCTTCTTCAATTCTTTCCCCAAGTTTGATGATATCAGAGAATTTGTGATTTTCGATAAACATCAACCTTTCATAATATTGCGGATCCTGTGCTCTGACGAATAACTTGTTCATCTGCTCTTCGTCCAAGGATGGCCTGACTTTGGCCGCTTCCGACCTCCAACGGATAGCATACTCACGGAAAGTCTCCGTGGGTTTCTTCTTGAGATTCTGGATGTAGAAGACATCGGGTGCATTTTCTATGTTGAACCTGAATCGATCCATGAAATCTGATGCCATACCTATCCAATTGATCCATTTCTTGGGATCCTGGCTAATGTACCAGGACAAAGCATCACCGATAAGACTCCTCATGAAGAGTTTCATCCGGATCTTCTCGTCCTTTCCGACTCCGACAAGCTTGTCGCAATAGGTCCTTAGATGGACTTTAGGATCGCCTGTGCCGTCAAACATCTCGAATTTGGGAGGTTTGTACCCCTCCGGCAGTTCTACATCTGGCTGTATGCATAGGTCTTCATAGTTCAACCCTTCTATTCCTTTGCCGCCTTCGACACCCTGAACCCGGCTTGTCAATTTCTTGAGTTCTTCAGCCATGTTCTTAATGAGTTGGTCTTTCTCTGAGGATTCTAGTAGATAGGAAGTGGACTGAGTAGAGTGAGGTACCGTTTCCACATATATAGGGCTGTTCTGATGAGTGCTAGGGACTTGGGTGTAGTGATGGTCGTTGGTTGAGTTTTGAGGGTCGGAGACGGTTTGTGGTGTATTTTGGGGAATGGGGTAAGTGGTGGTTGGTGGGTACTGGATTGACTGATGTGGGTGTTGTGGTGGGGTTGGTATTGGTAAGGGATTGAGATTTGCGGTGGGGTTGTGTATTGATGTGGTGCAGGAAGGTTTTGTGGATGTTAGTTTGGTGTGTTTTGGGGAGGTACTGGTTCTTTGTGTTTTGCTGATTGATATCGGGGACATTCAGGGTGAGTGATAAGTTTGCCAAGTTGCGAACTTGCTCTAGCTCCCCTTGTAGCTCCAGTATCTTTTGTTCCAATCTCAGAACTAGATCATTTGGTGCCAGCGTACTCCGACCGTCTGAAGTTTCTGCGTTCTCGACATTCTCCTTTCGAATACCACTTAAGTCATCCATTTTTGTTTTCCCTTTGCTTTTTCTATTGCTTGGAGGAAGAGGAGGTGGAGGGCCTCTAGATCTGGTATGATATGCTGACGATGCCAGTATGACTGAACCAACCTAAGGGGATGGGAATAATTAAAAATAAAGAAAAACAAAAAAGTAACAAGTCAGAGACGTGGACCCTCTTGCGCAGCCTGTTGTACTTGACTTGAGCTTCAACTTCTTCGTCTATGATCCTGTTCCCTCGCGCGGTTCCTGGCATCACCATTCCTTTTAGATTGTCTTCTAACCAGGCCGGGTAGAGAGGTTCGCACCCTGCATGATACCTGTCCGGCTCAATGGTGCTCTTTTCCATGATGATTTTGCAGTGCCACATATACTGGGCTTGGCACTTGTAAGGGACGTCGTTGTCTTGAAAGTCTGCTCTGAAATGACTCATCTTGGCAACCCTTGGCACAATCTGTTTCCTGCCTGCTTTCCTCATAACTCGGATAGGGACATAAGGGTATATCCCTCTCAACCCAATCAGCACCAGGTGTGGAGCGTCTCTGGACCTGATGATGAATTCGTCTGTCGGGAACCATTCAAACATCCATTGCACTTGCTCCTCAGTCAGATTGTCGAAGAATTCCACCCACTCTTTGGCACTCTCCGGCTGAGCAAACCTATCCGGAATGTAGGTTATCCGCTTAGGGTGATGGAAGGCAATATGGTCATTCCAAACCCTTCGCGGAAATTCTTGGCGATACTGGCCCCTTTGAAGATGTTCTAGCAACCACAATTGCAGCAATAAGTTACAACCCTCAAAATGTTGGACCCCTCTTTGACAGCGCTCCAGAGCCCTGTAGATGTCGGTTATGATCATGGGGACTATGGTGTATGTCTGTCCATTGATCCCCTCCATCAAAGTCTTGGCGACCATGGCCAACCTAGTGTGGATTCTTTCCTTTTTCATTGGGAACACTATCAGGCCCAGGAAGCATACAATGAACACGAACACTCTGCGGTGGATATGGCCCAGAGAAGTGAGAGAGATCTCGTCATGGTAAGTACGGAAGGACTTACTATGGTCGTACCTCTCATACGGATACTCGAAAGGTATGTATGATTCCTTCAGGCATCTCAAGTCAGCATTTTTCTTCAACCCCATCATCTTTAAGAACCCTTTGCCAGTACGGTTTTCCGGCACCAATAACCCGGGGCTATCCCAAGTCAAACCCGCAAGCCCTCCGATTTCCTCTAGAAGTGGTGTCATTTTTGTGCCGCCAAAATAAAACACCGCCCTTTCACTATCCCAGAATAAAGTGGCAGCCTCGATCAACCTCTTGTTTGGCTCAATGTCTAGCAGGGAAGGCAAGTTACCCAGGTACTTTCTTACATGTTTTTTGTCACTTGAGGAAAGGTCCTCCCACCAATCTAACACCAATGGCGGGATGCTGCTAACCATACCGAATCTGGGGACCTCGTTCCTCATTTTCTGCAGAACAAAAGGGTTAGGCCTTTCTCCCCCACCAGACTCGACTATTTATACATTCATGATCAGCATATCGGCATTTAGTTCTTCAAATTAATGCACAAAACGTGGTTGTGTTCGCTGGGATTATGGAAACCCCGGTGGACTTTGGATAAGGCTCATCTTAAAGGATCAGTATGTGGACAACATAATTGATCCGACTAGGTTTGACCATGATGCATGCACAATTTTGACCAGAGTAAGGTTACTATGGGGTTTTAGACTGGTACCCTCAAGCGGACAACTTGAGGGGGAAAGGCACGAAACCGTCGACTGCACCGCTGATCGACTAGTTTTACCGTAAATAAGCCTTTCCGAATTTAAGGGTAATAAATAGGAAGAGCACAACCACTCATCAAGCGTTGCTATATGATTTGATACGCACGAGTGAAATATGATGTGGAACGTGATTTATGCAGCAATTAATAACATGTACTCAAGTATTTGCACGTAGAAAAATAAATGCAGTATTTACATAATTGAAAGACAGTTACGGAAAAGAAAACAAGGAGACAAGTCAGTTTCAGGAATAAAAAATCATAAATGCTTAAAAGAAAATAGACAGTTAAGTTCAAATAAGAGGAAAGGGTACGGGATAAAGCATGCTTTGACTAATTCATAAAAAATAAGTTCGTTATGGTAAGAGCCTAAATATATCCCCAGCAGAGTCGCCATGCTGTGTCGCCCCCTTTTTTCCTCCTCGCGGAGAAAGTCCGGGTTTTGACACTCCATGGGGGAATCGACTCGTTTCCTTTTGGGATTTGGGTATTTGAAGAGTCGCCACCTAACGGATTATGGTGCGTTAGGGCACCTAGAGCGATTAACTCTTACACTAGTTTGCATTACCAGAGATTTAGGGTAAGGGCTCGAAATAACCTTGAGGGGAAGGTGTTAGGCACCCCTCTCGGTCCACAACGGTGGGTCCCGTCCAAACTTATACTTATGAATTAGTCCTTTAACAAATAAGTAGTTGAAACACATATGCAAATAAAGCATGTTGGACATTGTATGACTCAAATAATAAGACAAAGGATTTGAACAAGTTGTGTACATATAAAAAAGAGTAAAGTTTTAGACAAAGGGAATTTGGGAAGGAGGGGTCCTAGGTTGGTTAGCCTATAGGATCACCCCACGCAATGCCCGGTAAACACTCCTCAATGAGGGGCTACACGTGACATTAACGCGTAGTCATCATATCCACATCTACCCTTCCCACCCCTTAGCGGTTATTAAGCGAATGTTATTTAGCGATCTCTATGCGTGTTGTTACCCGTCCCTTCTTAATTGTCCTGGAGGAAATTAGGACCTCTACCTATAGACAGTTCTAGACAGACCCCTAAGGTTTAAAGGAGAAAATACTAAGGCGACAAGCAAGAACACATAGGACTTTAGCAAATAAAAGCAGGAAGGAGCAAATAAGAGGCTCAGGTTTACCTCCGCAGATAATGCATGTAAACAACACGACTCAAACACAAACAAGGGCAGTATTATTAAACAGGATCCTAAGACATGATGTCTAGGTGAGTATCAGAACCCAAGAGACATGCAGATTTTTTTTTTAAACTTAGAAGCAGAGGCCTAATCAGTTTGCCTACTGATTTTAAGCCTGTTAACCATTAAACAGTAAAACACAAAGAGGCAGTTTCAAGTTTTATAAGAAATTTGATTACCTAAGGCTTGCCTAGGCGTGGGATAATGCACAATTGTTACCAGAACTATTAAAACAAGGTAGGAGATATTTTAACTAAAGCATGCTGTTCTAAGTTTTACAAGATACAAAATTATTACCAGTTTTACTTAAACAAGATAATTAGACGTGAGACTCTTTTATATCCTTTTTCATGCATTAGTAGTTTAACTAGGTGTGATTGAGCGAGTATGAGCGAGATCCTAAACATGGTATCTAATATGCACATATAAGGTTCAGAATGGTTTATATGCAGAATTCCTAAAGCAGGATTTCTAAATGCACAGCAGGTTACAGCATGATTTCAAAATACGCATAAGTAACAGTTTATTTTAATGTTGTCGTTTATCCTAAAAACAGGATTTCTAAGTGATAATAAGGATGTCAAAATGAGATGCTGAAAACAGTATACATGAAACCTAGGAGCATGGTATCTAATGCATGATATGCTTTGCATGTATTGGTCCTAAACATGAATTCTAATGCACATACAGAAAAATATAAACCTAAAGCATGTTTTCTACCCATTGATAACATGTATAGCTACCCTCCCCCTTTTCACTAGCCAGCCCCAATATTCGTTTACAATGAATATTACAAACCAACATTGAAAGAATTATATTAATAGATAAAGAAAAATAAGAAGTTACACTACAGGGAGCCTGCAAGCAGGCCCAGATTTCCAAAACCTCAACTGCTCAGATTGTTTCATAGCCTTTCTCAATATCCGAGTGTGTCAGAGTTCCCTAAGGACCTCAAGGGATCCCGGGCAGTGCTCACACCCGGATTTCACAACTATATTTGAGTAAGTGCAGTGTGGAAGGGCCAGCTCTAATGCATCAGAGTTCAGAGGGATCTCATAGGGATCCCTAAGCAGTCATACATTAGAGGGGCAGAACTTAGGGATATAAGAATAGAGTGAGAGTGCTTGACATAGTTTTGAAAAAAAGTTTAAGTAGGAAAACAATTTGAAAAGAGACTTGAAAATAGTTTTGTAAAACAGCAGAGGGGTTATTCAACAAGACAGTTTTGAAAAGAGTAGGGCAATCAACAAACAACAGACCAACCTCAGAACCAAAACAAGTTCAGCATCACACATAGAACAAAGAACCAAGACAGGTTTAGCACCACAAGCCTTCACACAGGGGTAAATGGGAATTGGGGACAGGTAAAGCACATACTGGTAAACACATCGCAGGCATAAGTCTTTAGAATTGGTACAGATATGCTCAGAAACACTGGTTAGACACAGTCACAGAATCAGCAATGCTTAATGGGTTCAGTATAGGATCAACATAATTTAAAATCAATCCAAGAATCATACAAGTTTAGGAGTGCAGACTACTTTACAAGGAGATTCATACCAGCAACCAGATAGAGCAAGATCACACGGAGACAGACTACATAGAGGGGGGTAGCATGTTCATACTGATCCTAAGAAGGGGAGTGCATAACTTGCTAATAATGTAAACATATCAACTACAGGTTTCACAGCAAAACCATAAGTAAAAGCAGACTAAAAACAGGATGAATTGAAGTATAAAAGGACCATATTATTTTTGGAACTTGAATTGAAATCAGAACATACCGGTAAAGAAGGTAGTAAACACAGAGTGAGGAGCAAGAGAGTAGAGTAATCAGCCTTGGCTTGCAGCCGGCTGACTTAGAACAATAGCAAGTAACCAGAGAAAAGAGAGCAGGAGAGTGTTTTTGTGTGAGAGAGAGTTTTTGAACCAACGCGTTCATGTTTTTGCTAATGAAAGAGCAAGGTAATTATAGTTTGAAAACAGGTAGAAAATAAGGCAAAAGTCATAGTTCAACAGTAATTATGGAACTATGTACTAATTAGAATCAAATCAGTATAAGTACTTCCTTTTATTAAGGAGTTAAATTTAAACGGTAACAGGCAATACTAAATAAGAAAATCACATAAGGCTGAATATAACAAATAACGAAATATTTGCAGCATAGTACAAGTACACAACATGTAATAGAGACTAGGTTTAGCAGATTCTAATCAAGGAAAATACTTAAGAATCAGTTGACAGCATGCTCGACCATAGATTAAGGTAAGAAAATATCTTAAAGGTTAAAGTCGGTAGAGAATATCACAAGAAATCAGTGAAGGATCAGTCACAGAGATTCAAAGATTCAAAAATAGCAAATAGTATTGATTTAGGAGAAATTGACACAAGTTTATGAGAACAAGCGGAATAAACACATAATAGGCAAGAATCAGAAACCCTAATAAGCCAAATAAGGTAAATCACACAAAATTAGGGATTCACATAAAGCATAGCATGAATTAATAGAATAAACATGACATAGGCGGAAGAAGTAAAAGTCAGAGACACTGATGAACAAAATAGGGTAAAACCACAGAGAATCATAAGGCTCATGAGAAACAAGCACATATACAGATTAAGCGAACATATTATCACAAAACAGACTCAGAATCCAGGATTAAAACCAAGAAACTTAGGGTTTTCAACATAATAACTCAGATAAAAAGAGAAAACTCAAATAAACGTTTAAACATAGTGAAAATCATAGATTAATACTAACATCATAAGGAAAAGCCATTTTGAAAAGAGGTTAAGAAACCCTGGTTTGATGATGAAGAGTCATTTTAGAAAAATCGGAAAATCTTTAAGGAAAACAGCAAAATAACTCGGAATATACCCAGATCTATTACAGATCTAAGAAATCAAGAGCTAATAGTTAGGGTTTCAGAGAGATAACCCGAAGAGAAAGAGAATCGGCATAGAAACCAGAGGTTCTAGCCGGAGATGGCAGGATCTTACTCGGACAGGCCAATATTGGCCTGAGAATGACATGAAAAACCACGGGGGTGAGTTGAACTGCCTCTGGTTCCTTTGAGGACCTCAAGGCAGCAGTAACCCGGCGTAGGACGGAGCCATGGGGGCTGGGATGGAGGTGAGACCACCATAGTTACCGGCAAGTCGACGACCGGTGAGAGCTTTAGGTTTTAGTAGAGAGAATTTGAGAGGTGAGGGGAGAGTGTAGCGGCAGAGTGAAAGAGAGAAATGAGGGGGGAAGGGGGGGGGGTGATAGTCTCTAGGGTTAATTAAGGAAAGGGGAGATCTGGACCGTTGATTAAAATTGATCAACGGCCCAGATTAGACAAGGGATTGGGTCGGGTAGGATAAGATATTGGTCCTGGGGTATTTGGGCCGTTTTAATTGGGTTGGGGTCTGATTTAATTAGGCTATAATTGAAATGAAAGTGGCTATTTGTTAAATACCCAATGTAAATTAATTAAAACAATTTACAAAAATACGTGTTAGTTATAAAAATGAATTTCATGCGTAGAAAATAATTTAAAAATGTTTATTTAGTATTTAAAAAATACACATGATTAATTTCTGGATGAAAATAGTACAAAATCATGCGATTGGGCTATAATTGCAAAGTTATTGCAATTATAGCAAAAAGGTGCCAATTTGGCTAATTTTGGAATAATTTGGTCTTAATAGGACCAAAATAATACATTACATCAAGAAATGCTTTTGAAATCATTTGTGAGGTAATTTTGTAATTATTTCTTGGAAATAAAATGCTGGATAAATTAATAAAAATATAGAAAAATTATGGAAAAATATCAATTGCTAATCGATGCATGATTTTGAAGACATATATGCAATTTGAAATATTTTTTGGGAAAAATTGGGTATCAACAACTGCACTAGTTGCTTTCGTTTTAATTAATTATTATTAAACATGTTGTTTATTAAATCTTTTAAATTAAGGAAAGTTATTTACTTAACAAACTTACTAAAAAAGGGAAATCACTAGGTTGTTCACTATTGGTTTGCCTAGTAACGGTGCAGGGTGTCATCACGGCTATAACAGAATTAGGTCGTGACAGTAGCAAATAAAGTGATGAAATACAAATAATATATATTAATATATATATATATATATATATATATATATATATATATATATATTATATATATAATATATATATATAATATATAATATAATATATATATAATATTCTAAAAATCTAAGCAAAAAAGAAACTTTTTCAATAGGTATAGTTGAAATTCATTGAAAACATATAGATAAGTCAATATACAAAATTTGAGGAAGATTGAAGGTGATTTGGACTGGGTTTTTATCAAAATTCGTAATTAAATCGAGTTCAAAAAATTCTTCTGCGACACGTGTATCAAACATGTATCACGCATATATCTCACTCACAGGTATACATGGATATACATGTGATACACAATTGATACAAATATGATACATATGTGATACGCAAGTGATACACATATGTTTTTTTTTTCATGTTCAATTTTTACTTTGAATTTTCAATTCAAACCATCTCAAAACTTTACCAAATTATCCCAAAACTGAAATTCAAGCTCTTTAATATGTACCCAATCTATTCTAATAACACCCACTCAAAAGAAAGCAAAAATTTGATATTTTTTTGCTATAAATAGCTAATTGGCTAATATTGGTAATATTTTGGCTAATATTAATAATATTTTATGAATTGCCAATTTTTATAATGAGATACTTATAAAATTGATAATTTCCGGTTAAAGAATGAAGCAGTTGAATCCAAAATAGCAAAAAATGTCAAAGCCCAACAAACCCGGCAAAACCAAAATGCACTCCACGCCCACTATTCAGTGAACCTTCCCGCATCCAATCCCCACTCCACTAGGGTTTATTAAGATTAGGTTCACTCTCACTTCCCTCCATTATCTGCCGCTTTGGCTAGGGTTTTCGCAATCTCTTCTCTCCGTTTCTCTCTCTCTCTCTTCTAAAACGAGTTTAAGCTTTTTACAAGACACCATTATTCCAATGGATTCTAATCAATAGGGATTTATATGTTTGCAATAAATCTTTGCTAAAGCTTCAAGCTTTAGATACAAAATATTTTGTATCTCTCCATCTAATCAGCAAAAGATCCAAAAAAGAAAAATGGCAACTGTGAACCCATTTGACCTTCTGGACGATGATGCTGAGGACCCAAGCTTGTTAATTGCTGCTGAGCAGCAAAAACAGGTTCCTTCTCCTGCTTCTGCTCCAAAGAAGGGACCTGCTCAACAATCTAAGCCTGCTGCTAAGTTGCCCTCTAAGCCCCTCCCTCCATCTGAGGCTGGTAATTTCAACTTTCTGTTAATTATGTGCGCTTATACATGTTGATACATGTTGTCTAGTCTATCGTCTAGTATTGATAAGTTGATAAATGTATGCTTTTTTCTCTTCCCTCGGTTATAAGTCATATAATCAATGATTAAATCCATTGGAATATCTAATTAGTTGGGGTTGACTATATATGTCCTTTTTATATGTTGTACTCTCTTCATGTCCAATTTATTCTAATGGAGTACTAAGTAATTGGTCTTTTAAGGCAAATTAGAGTCTTTCTAAGTGTCACACTTATCCCTATACGACAATCAAGTCTACTACCAGAATACTCCTGAAGCCTAGTTGGTGTAGTCTCATAGATGCTTTGTTTCTGTTATTTTATGTTCTTGGCTAAGTTTGCATTGATTTGAAGAAGTTTTGTTTCTGTTATTTTATGTTCTTGGCTAAGTTTGCATCGATTCGAAGAAGTTTTAGTAATTTTGAGAACTTTATCTCCTGTGATTTCAAGCTACCTTGTTCCCTTTTATCATCTCCTGTCATGAAATAGTTGCAACTGAGGACTACTACTTATTTATGTCTACAATCCTCTCTTAGGTCATAGGACAGTTTATATCTCTTTACCATGGTGATATTTTTAGGTCATATGTGATAAATGATAGTTTCTTCAAGTTTTATGCACGATTTGTCTGTTATTTAGCTGGGTATGGTAGCTTATTAGTAACCGTAAAGGAGAATGTTCAACTAGTTGATTATTAATGAATAATTGTTTGACTGGTATTTTAGTTGTACTTGAATAAGAGAAATGTCCATTCTTATGGTCTTAATGTTTCCCCTTCTCTTTCTCTCTCTCCCTCTCTCTCCCTCTCACACACATGCCCACCCGGTACAGTCACATGAGCCTGATGTTTCTTGCTGACCTTCTCTCTTTAATTTGTATGGAAGCATTGAAAACAATGCAGACGTTTTGTTCTTCTGTTATACTCCACATTCACAACTCATGAGTCGTCCAGTTGAGATTCTCCTGGTTTCTTATTTTTCTGATGTTTATTGAGCAGTGAGGGAAGCCAGGAACGATGGCCAGCGTGGAGGAGGCCGTGGGGGTCCACGCGGAGGATTTGGTGGCCGCGGTCGTGGCCGTGGGTTTAACCAATATCCTGCTGATGGTGAGAATACTTTTGGCAGCAGTAATGGGTTCTCTGGAGGGTACAAAGCTTCAGAAGATGGAGAGTCAGGGAAGCACTCCGAAAGGAGAGTTGGATACGGAGGACCTCGTGGGGAGTTCCGCGGTGGCCGCCGTGGTGGTTTCAGCAATGGTGACGCTGCAGATGGTGAACGCCCCAGGAGAGCGTTTGAGCGACGAAGTGGAACTGGACGTGGGTAAGTTATTTAAAGGAACTTCTGAAATGACCTACGCACATTCCACAATTTTTTCTGGGGGATCAACTGGTTGCAATGTGCTTAGCTGCTTATTTAGCTGGTATGACTTGATTGCTTGAATGCAGTAAGTGTAATTGCACCCATATTCTTGTTGTATAGGAATGAATTTAAACGAGAGGGTGCTGGACGTGGGAATTGGGGAACTCCCGCTGATGAGTTTGCACCGTGAACATTTTCATCTCAATTTCTTTCTTTATTCATCATGTTTATTGTTTCTTGTAGTTGTATAAGTTTTGTATTCTATCCGTGTTCAGGGAGAAAGAAGAGCCTGTTAACGAGGGAGAGAAGATTGTTGATACCGAGAAACAAGCTGGGCAGGCAGATGCTGAAGATGCCAGCAAGGACTCTCCTGCAGCTGAGCCACAAGAGAAGGAACCTGAGGAGAAGGTAACTATCTTTTTTTTTTTTTTTCTGTGCTGTTTCCACTTGTTAACATGTCTGCTTCTGCTGTTACAAATTAATTTCTCTCCGTGCGTTATCTTTATCTTGGTTACTTGCTAGTTCTTTTTAAGAAAGAAACTTGCTAGTTCTTTTATGGTGAATGATATCATCCTGTCATGGACATTACATGCAGCTGTTTAACTGAAACAGCTTTAAATTTGATATGTGAAATCTGGTGGACTACTGCATTTTAACCTTCATCTATTGCAGGGGATTAGGTTGCCTGGTATTTGTTCATATTGCTTATGGATTTGTTATTTGCATATTATATTATCTTGTACTTGTAAGTGTTCATATTTGCTTAAGTATATTATCTTACTTGCTTGATATGTAGGAAATGACCCTAGAAGAGTATGAGAAGTTATTGGAAGAGAAGAGGAAAGGTTTGTTGGCTCTAAAGGCCGAGGAAAGAAAGGTTAATTTGGACAAAGAGTTTGAGTCCATGCAACTTCTGTCAAACAAGAAAAGTGATGATGAGGTTTTCATTAAATTGGTGAGTTGCTTGGCATATGCTACTATATACAGTCAGACCTCTCCATAAGAGCATCCTTATATAACAATACTTCACCATAAAATCCAAGTTTTTTCGGAACCAAAAGTCATGTTTTGTTATAATATAGGTTCTCTATAACAACAATTCGCTATAATATCCAAAAATATCCAGAACAAACGAGGCTGTTATAGAGAGGTTTGATTGTAGTTGCTATAGTGTTGGCTATTAAGTACTCGATTATTCTCTATTAGTAAGTTAATTGTGCTTGAAAATATTGACAGGGTTCCGAGAAAGACAAGCGTAAGGAGGTAGTGGAAAAGGCCAAGAAGGTACTTTAGGTTCTTTAGTACTGTGAAACATCTATTTTGGTATCTCAGAAGCTGACTACATGTTTTGTTGTATATTTTATCTTTTAGGATGTCTGCGTTATCTGATAGTTATACTGCTATTTGTGGTCTGGCATCTTCATTTGTCAACCTATTCCACATACCTTCTTGCTCCCTTCACATTGATGTACGGAGTATGATACAAAGGTGAGGGAGGGAAGTTTTCTACATGCCCATCTATGCGGGTGGATGCAATAGTAAGGGCGAGGGAGGAAGGCTCTCCCTCCACCTTAAAAAAGAAATAGGGCTCGATATATGGGTCAATAAAAGTAAGAGAAGGTCAAATGTTCATATCGAACTTGTTACCTGCAGAATTTTTGTTGTAAAACTTCAATGAGGTCACATAAATTTTCATATTACTGATTGCTTTAACAAATTTTGGTCAGAAAGTTTTTTATAAAAAGCTATATTATCATGGTTCCTGCGTTAGGAACAGATCCTAGATCCACTTGTTTAATGAATTTATTGGCTTGATACAACTTGCAAGTAAGGTTGCATCAAGTAACTCAAGCACTGGCTTTTCAGTTTACTTCCCTAGGGACTATGGATTTTATAATCCAATTTGTTCACGTGTCCATTACATGTGTCCTATCATTGCTGGGTCAAATCATCTCTTTGGTCTTGCTTCTGCTGTTAGCTTTTGCAAAGTGTTGGTGGTCATGTGGCAAATTTAGTGGATTCCTTAAGTAAGCTGTTTATGATGTGCTTCTGTGTTGTTCCAGATGTTACATAGTTATGGGCTCTTGGTAAAGTTATTTCCAAGTTTCGAGGTTTATTTCTGTTGCCCTGACTTCTATTTTCAATAGTTTCCTAGTAACATTCTCTTTGCCTTAGTGGGTAAGGGAATGGCTGGGGCACGTAAGGGTATTTTGGCTATAGTTTAATAAGGGATGCACCTTAAGGTTGGTGAACCTTTTTCCTAAAGCCAGAGGCAGTAGCAATCAAACATATCTTCTGGGGTGAGTAAGCTCGGTGAATCCTTGAAGAGCCTGATAGAGTGTGACCTTTAGTTGAATCTTCAATAAGTTGACTTCTCAGCGACCATATATAAGTGGTAGACCAATTGCTGAATGCAATATATTTGAACTGTGAAATTTTTATATCTTCTGTAGTGAGCCTAATTTTTCTTGAATATTTGCAGACAAAAAGCATTAACGAGCTTCTGTTGCCTGCTGATGGAGAAAGTTACTATCGCCGAGGTGGCCGTGGAAGGGGGGGGCGTGGTCGTGGGAGAGATGGTTTTGTTGGTAACAACAGTGTTTCAGCACCATCCATTGAAGATGTTCGACAGTTCCCTTCTTTGGGTGCAAAGTAAGGAAGCAGAACCTACCATCTGAGCTCGAGTCCACTTTTTGCATCATTTATCATGTGGGCTCAGTGATGGCAGGATATCTCCAGGAGTCTTTGGCAGTTCCTGTATTAGAATTATCTGAAAACCTTCATAGCTCATCTAAGAGTGTAAATTTAGATGACTTGTGGGATTTCATGCCCTCAGTATTTCTTTACTTTTGACATGCACGAATACCATTTCCTTCATATAGGCGTTAGGGTTACTTTTACATTTTTTATTTTAGTTAAGTGATCAGTTTCTGATCTGAAGTTATGATAAAACAATTTTGTTCCTTTTGCTAGCATTGTTTGGTAGGTGTCTAATATTTGGTTTTGTTCACCCAATATTGTTAATCTGGTTTCTTGTGATTCTCGTTGCAACTGTCTTTGACAATGTTAAGAAAATAGATATTAGGCCTAACTTAACCCAAAAGCTGATTCATGAATTGGCGAACCAATGTTGGACATGTAATATTTTGGTATGCTTCAGCTTGAACATCTGAACCTCTGCATGCTGTGACATTATGTTGAAATTGTAACCATTTCATCTAAAATTAAGCACATTTAAGAGTTGTGTGCTCTTTCATGTATGCTGAAGACATCCTCTCTAACTTTTCTTGTAAGTCTAGCAAAATCTCTGAAGTTGTCTGTATATGACACACTTTCCTTCTGTCCCCTACCGAGTGAATTCAAAATTCAAGCGATAACCACTGAGTTGCATTTTTTCTGGACATGGACCTCTTGTGGATTCTTGTTCAGGTTTTTAAGAAACTAATGTAGTTGCTAGTTTCATCAACCGTAGTATAGGGGTCAGTATCATTTTTGACTTTTAACACAAGAAGCAGCATACTAAAGTTGGGATCAGTGATTGAGGTGACAACTTTATTTGATACCAAGTAAAGTCTTAAAGATTAGAATGAAATCCATGTGTCTTACATTTTGTATTGTTGTAATTAAACAACTTACACATTCAGAGTTGTATTCAATTTCTAACTTATACTTGAATTCAAGTTTTAACTAGCCCTTTCCGTAAAAGATCCTAATATATAAAACTACCCTACACTACATATGGAATTGTATCATATATAAGTCTGTTAAAAATTGTCAAAATGGTTGTAGTCCTTCGTTGTAACTTGTAAGTGATAACATCAAACTTTAAAAGCAAAATATGCAAATACTAACGCGCAGTCGAGGTTTGTACAAACTGGTCAAGACACTATCTTTATGCAAAAAGATGGAACATTTGCCGCAATATATAAGGTCGCAATTTTGTTGGCAGGTTAATCCTATTGTTCACAACTGCCATGATCTCTTTCTATATCATCCCTAGGTCTCAATTCGATCTCAAGCAGCTCTCTATTTCATATTTTACACCTCACTCCACTTAGCAATACCCCAATGCCACCTCGTGGAACCCAGTGATTGACCACCTCAAAGAGTAGACACGAGGGCTGAAAACCAGTAGCTCCCAAAGAGAAACTGATCAGACAACTACGACAGTAAAGACTTGGACGATTGATTAAATCATTCAGATGAAGGTTCAAAGTATAGAACGAAAGCAAACACTATTAATTCCACCAATATTCCTAGCTTTTGTACAAATATTGCTTAAAATCAAATACTTTGCAAAGAATGGGTTTTTCGCAAAAGGCTGAAAAATATATAGTATCTTCACATCAAACTACTGAGGGACTAATTTTACATGCCACATCAGAAGTATCATCGTGCTAATTCCTTTCAAGTTGAGCAGCAGCCACTCCTTTGGTTGACAGGTTGTCCACGGATCTGGACATTTGGAGGCTGAGCATTGTTCGCTGCGGGTTGGTTGGCCATCCTACAAAAGCAAAGAATCGTAATAAGTCATCCTTACAAAGAGATTCAGAGGTATATCTACGAATGTCCGATTTCCGATACCTGTCCTTAATTGAAGCAGCCATGGCCATGAAAGCCTGCTCCACATTGGTCGCACTTTTTGCACTTGTTTCCATAAAAGGAATACCAATTTCATCAGCGAAAGCCTGCATTGCATATTAAGCATTCCATTAAGATATAATATAAGCTCTAGCGGACAGAGGCATCCTCTCCCAAGTTTCAGGGACAGAGTCTAGAATAAAGGTGTAGTGGACGACTCCTTACCTGAGCTGTTTCAGTGGCAACTACCTTTTGCGCTGTGAGATCACACTTGTTTCCCACAAGAAGCTTGTTTACATTATCACTCGCATATCGATCAATTTCACTCAACCATTGCCGGACATTATTAAAGCTCTCTTGATCAGTCACATCATAAACCACCTGAAGAGATGCCATCAGAATAAGATCTCCTTGATAAATAAAAAATGAAATCCATGAACAAGTATGAGAAAGAATGTATCTCTCACAATTATGCCATGAGCCCCACGATAGTAACTGCTGGTGATTGTCCTAAAACGTTCTTGACCAGCGGTGTCCCACTGCATGTAACAGGGCAGAGAAAAATTAGCGTCTAAAAGAACTAAAACAAGTCGAGAATGGATCATATTATTTATAGATTCTATCAAGTAGATTGCGGGTTCTAACTCAATTTCTGTCTCTCAATTTATGGAAAACAACACGGGATTAAATGATTCTGGCTAATTGCAATCCCTTCGATGACGTAAATTACCAAGGCACTTGGAGTTCAAATACTTACAATTTGAAGTTTTATGGTTTTTCCATCCTGTTCCACTGTGCGGATTTTCTACAAGAGAATGCAACTGTTACTGATATCCTGCAACCATTTATTATGAAGACATTATACAGAGTGGATGGATCACTTACGAAGTCCACGCCAATGGTGCTAATGTAACTTTCAAGATATGAATCATCCTGGAAAACAGAAAAGAACAGAAAAATTAAGGAAAAGCCCATTTTTCTTCTATAAAGATTGTTATACATTAAAACAAAAATGCTGGGTAGTTTACAAGCAATATAAACTATGAAAATGACAAATTCAAATCAGAAAATGAGGATATAAGATGTAGTAAATTCAACATAAAAAATCATTCCATTCAACAGCAATTGAAGGTAATGCAATCTCGATATTCAGGCCAAAGTGGAACTCAGAGATACCCTTCTGTTCAAATGGCTTGCAAGATGATTGAAGGACTGCCAATATATTCCCAACATATCATTTATATGTGATATTAGATCATCGAAAAGAAAAAGTTAAAAGGTTCCTCAATCTCTTATGAGATGAACATCTGCGAGCTAAAAAATTCAATGAGAAAATGCATACACAGACAGCCAGACACATGTATATACTAGAGTAAAGCTCGGCTGATGATCTTCTAAATCATCAAGCAAAGATTAAACAAAAGTAATTCCAAAACCCCATAAGATATGCACCAGTAAAAAAGGAAATTTAGATGAGGCAAAAGGAAAAGGTATTCACATCACATTTCAACTGGGAAGCAAACCTAGTGAAATAATGCAATTACTTACAGCAAATCTAAGAAGGAGACATGATTTGCCAACGCCAGAGTCTCCAATAAGCAAAAGCTTGAAAAGATAATCGCTGCATGGAAGATTACAACATCAGATAAGCTATATGAGTTCAGATAAATAAATCATAAGATGAATATAATATAGCACAGTGCAGGTATCATCAACATCCATAATTATAATGCCCATAAAGCACCAATGGTTTCAGAACCACAATCAAACATCACAATTTCCATGAAAAGAACCCTCTTCTACTACCACCAAGGCTTATAATCTAATGGGAGCAATAGGAGTGGATTGAATTCTCACTATCCCCTTCCCCTTTCCCCATGTAAGGGAACAAAACCCGCTCCTACTATGATCCTCAGACTATAACGGGAGGAAATTGAAAAGGAAAAAATTATGAATGTAGCTAACAGTTCAATTATAGAGATATGTTGGATTGGCTGATGAGGAATTCTTCTTTTACTTGAACTTTTAGTCCTTTCTCCCTCTCTTTCTATTTATAATCTCCATCGTTTTCTTTGGCTTCTTTCTTTCTCAAAGTGCCGTTTTGTAGCTATGCAAGATTTGCTTAGTATTCAAGAAGATTACTTTTTACCTTTTTCTAAACTAATGATGATGTTAACACCGTTAAGTTCAGTTCAAGGATTAAAACAGCACGTTTGGTTAAATTGAAGGCCGAATATGTTCAGTGGAATAACACAAGGAGAAAAACCAAAACAAAACAATAACTCAACTGCCAAAGCTACTTTTCCGATCCGTAACGATGATTCACCGATCTAGAATATCCGCTCAACCGACAAGTAAAATAACAGTACAACAACAACAACAACAAACAAAAATCTCAACAAAAGCAGAAAAACAGATCCAAAAGAAATTCATCAAAAGCACAACAACTGAAATCATCACGAATTTTAAAAACAAAACAGCAGATGCTATTTGAAATTAAGAAGCAATAAAAAAGAAGAAAAAACTTACTATTCTGGATTCATGACTGCTAAAACGTATGAGATCGGTCTAAACAACAAATATTTAGGATTCTCCGGCAAGGAAAGAGAAGATGAATGAAATAGAACGGCGAAAGTTGGACTTCTTAAAGAGGGCTAAACTGTTGGAAGTTGAGTTGGATTTGTAGAGGTGGGTTTCGTGACATGGCAACTAAAACGAATGCATTCCACGTGGAATACGGTTAGACATAAAAATAAATTGAGTTAATCGAAAGAGGGGGTTAATATTGAATTTCTTCACATCTTATGCTCTAGTTTAAATTCGTGATTCAAATAGGTAGCCAAAAGAGCCTATCGGTCTAAAAATGCACCTGCCGTCTATTTTTTGGCCCATTTCTACCCTTATGACTAACGGTCAACACTAAATGAATAAAAAGTTTATACAAATACCACGTGGCTTTTTCTCATTGGTCGAATTTAAAACCCACACCCTATTTAAATAAACTCACCCAAATGTTAAAGTTTTCGGACTCAAACTCAAAGCCAAACCCTAAAAACTTCACCCATTGCTGTCATTTGATATCAAGAGTTTAGGCTAAAGGATTATTCCTATAATTTTTTTAGTTTTAACTTGACATAATTAAAACAAAAGAAGAACAAAGAAATCCAAAAAGATACTTCACTGTTCTCGTTTATCACTGTTGGAAAAACTTCTAAAACCCATTTCCTAAAAGGATTTTTGAAGTTTGATTGAAAATTACTTATAGAAAGTGAATTTAACTGGTTACAACTTTATATGTTGCTTGAGAAATATTGTAATTATTTTTTTTCAAGCGACCCAGTTGACTTGAAAAAATATTTTTTTTGGTTAATACTGTGAAACTCGAAGTTCAGCTCCTGAGCAGATATGGGGATTGTGTTAGTGAATTGAAGTTAACTATCAAGTAGTTAAACTGATTCTAATTCCTTAGTTGCCACTGAGATTAGAAAATTGAGAAAGAACTTCGAACCCATCATTATTGATATGTTCAAGCTCTAATTTGGTTTACGATTTCGAATTCTTTGACGACTTGATGCGTAAAACTGATTTGATTTTATTATTGAGCTGGGAGTCAAGTATTCCTGATCTGAAAAATTGAAACTAGGAAGAAGAATTCATTGCTGAAATTCTAAGAGCTTGGTTCAAAAAACAATTAAAAAACTAACAAAAAAAAAGAATTAGATTTGGGATATGGGTCCAAAAACGTTTATATGTGGGTAGATTTTTTAATTGGAGTCAGGGTTTTACATTCAACCAATGAGAAAATGCCATGTGATATTTGTATAAACTGTTTTTGTATTTGGTGTTGACTGTTAGTCATAAGGGTAGAAATGGGCCAAAAAATAGACGGCAGGTGCATTTTTAGACCGATAGGTGGACGAAGGGTATTTTTAGCCCTAAGCCAATAGTTCAGGGGTAGTTTTGACCCTTTTCCGTTTTATTGTTGTAATTATTTACCGTGTTTCAGTTGGATTAATTTTATAATGAAATTAATGTTTAATCGAAAGAGGAATATTAATTTCAAGTGTAATATGTTTATCGGTTGAATTCGTGAGAATCAATCATATTATAGAGTGAATTAACTCAAGAATCGGATTCCGAGTTAGTTATCGTGTACCTATCTAGTTAATTACCCTTACTTCCTTCATTGATCTTTCTTCATGCTCATATGCAGTCTCTTGTGATCAATTGTTATTTGCTTATATTTTGGTAGTTAATCATAGCAATAGTCATCAATTCAGGTGTTAATTTTTCTGGATAGTAATCAACTGGAGATTATTCGAACACTGTTTAAATCTAATCCCTATGGAGCCGATAATTAATCTATACTAGCTTTGGTTAGCGAGCATCAATTTTGTGTTGTGTTTTGCCCTCGTCAAATTTTGGCGCCGTTGCCGGGGATTGGCAATCAATAGTGTTTAAAATAGTTTTTAGTACTAATTCAGGAACCAAAATTTACTTGTATTCACATTTTCTCACTTGTGTGCAGGATACAAGTTTGATTTCTCTGGTGTATAACTCGATCCTCTTCAAGGGAAGTGATACCCTACGAATCAGAGTTGGAGAAACACATGCGACAACTGAGAAAAGAAAGAGAATTAATAGAAAATTTCTTAGGTCAAACTTTGACTCAAGATACCATGGCAAATGAAGAGAATGACGTAATAGACTTAGTTGCAAGAGAGGCAACACAACAAGAAGCTGCACGGAGAATTGCTGATGAGACTGTCGAACATAATGGGGGTCAAATATTCAATCTAACCCGACCTTTTGTTGAAGACCAGTTCGAGAATGCAACACCCAGGCCTGGAAGATCATTGGATGATTATGCTAGGCCAGTCTACAATCAAGGACTGTCAAGTGTCAGACCTCCACCCATAGAATAAAAAAAATTCGAATTAAAGCAAAGCTTGCTTCAAACTATCCCAAACAACTGTATTTTCAAAGGGAATGTGAACAAAGATCCTAATACTCACTTGATGGACTTTGAAGAGATCATAAACACCTTCCAATACAATGGAGTATCAAACGATGCAGTCTACTTAAGGGCATTCCCCTTTTCATTGAAAGGTGATGTGAAGCACTGGCTTCGTAGCTTACCCACAGGTTCGATCAGGACATGGGAGGATATGACAACAAAATTTCTTGACAAGTACTTCTCAGCTGCAAAAACATGGAAGTTTAGAAGGGAATTCCACAATTTCTACTAGAAGGAAACAGAAACGGTCTTCGAAGCTTGGGAAAGATTCAAGGAGATATTCAAAAAGTGTCAGCACAATGGAATTGATTTGTGAATGCAACTCCAGGATTTTTGGGATGGACTGATACCTTCCTCACGATAAACTCTGAATACTACATGTGGAGGTCCAATAATGAAGAAAACTCCCGAGTAGGTTGTCTTAATCCTTGATGAATTATCTGAGGATGCTAATCAGTGGCCTGTTGGGAGTAATGACAGGATAAAATCAGTTAGGGTTCACCAGGTGGACTCTAACACATCCATGAAAGCCCAGCTAGACACCATGGCCAAGGAGATAAGAAAGCTGACATTGGCCAAGGTACAGAGTGAGCCACAAGCAGCATGTGACTTTTGTAGAATGGGACACCCTACACATGAGTGTCAAGCATCAGCTGAGGAAGTCAACGTTGTGGGGAACTTTAATTGAGGAAACTACCATGGCGAGAACAACTATAATGCTATGGGTCAAAGACATCCAGGTTTTTCGTGGAGTTCACCTAGTAGGAGTCTAAACTCATGGAAGCAAGATAATCCTAGACCCCAAGGTCAAGGATCACCAGGTTTTCAGAACCAACAGAGGCAACAATACCAACCACAACAGCCAAATCAGTCTAGTATGGAAGATCTCATGAAGGCGTTCATCAACAAAACAGATGAAAAATTCTAGGCTCAGGGCACGACTATCGGGAATTTAGAAAGACAAATAGGACAAATTACAAATTTGTTATTTGAGAGGGCTCATGGGCTCTTCCCATTGACACTGAAAAGAACCCTAACGAAACAATCAAAGTTGTATCTCTTAGAAGTGGCAAAACATTGACTTACCTAGTGGTGAAATCTAGACCTGAGGTGGTGAACAAGCAGACCGAGACACCAGCAGAGAAAGAGAGTGAAGAGCAGAAAGGCCAGAGTAGTGGGGTACAAAAAGAGATTAAAGAAAGTAGACATATGCCGGCTCTATCATTCCCTCAAAAGATGAAGCGGGAGAAACTTGACAAATGTTTTGGGCGATTCTTGGAGATGCTCAAGCAACTTTACGTGAACATTCCTTTCACAAAGGTGCTCACTTAGATGCCCGGTTATGCAAAATCCTTGAAGAAAATCCTGTCTAGCAGGAGAAAATTAGAGGAGACAACAGTGGTCAAGTTGAATGCCCACTGCAGTGCCATACTGCAAAACAAAATTCCCCAAAAATATGGGGACCCAGGAAGCTTCATCATATCATGCTCGTTGGGGAGTGAGAGATTCGACAAGGCCCTCTATGACTCTGGTGCGTTTATAAATCTCATGCCTCTGTCTGTATTCAGGAAGCTGGAAGGTGAGCTTAGAGTGATCAAATCAATACCAGTGTCCCTACAACTGGCTGACCAGAACACCATTTTGCCTGAGGGAATCATTGAGAATATTCTAGTACGGGTGGATAAGTTTGTGTTCCCCGTAGACTTTATTGTGGTGGATATGGAGGTGAACAAGGAATTGCCTCTAATTCTAGGGAGGCCATTTTTATGTATAGGCAGAGCTATCCTCGATATCTATGAGGGGCAACTTATGCTCAAAGTGGGCAATGAAAAAGTGGTGTTCCAGATGAAGAGGATGATGAAATACCCCAGCGATGAGGCGTCTGCCTACTCGTGCTTCAAGCTAGACGTTGTTGGTGAATTGGCTAAAAAATACAAGTTTGACAAGCTTGTGGGGGACACTCTAGAGAGGTGTATTACTCAGTCTACCACAATGGAGGATGAAGATCCTGAATTAAAGAAAGAGGCTGAAGCTCTTGAAATTGAGAATCAAGTGGTTGATGATCAGGAACTAAAAGAGGAGGCTTCTAAGCCTAATGTGGAATTAAAAGTCCTCCCTACTCACTTGAAACATGCTTTTCTTGAAACTAACAATTTTCCTATGATTATTTCTGCTGACTTGACAGGTAAACAAGAGCAAAAGCTGGTGGAGATGCTGAAAAAGCACAAGAAGGCCATTGGCTGGAGTATAGCCGATATTCAAGGAATCAGTCCAGCTATTTGCGTGTACAAAATTCTGTTAGAAGAAAAAAGCAAGCCAGTGGTGCATCCCCAATGCAAGTTGAACAAAAATTTGGAGGAGCTAGTGCACAAGGAGATCATCAATTTGCTAGATGCGGGAGTGATTTCCTCGATCTCTGATAGCCGATGGATTAGTCCAATCCAAGTTGTACCTAAGAAGGGGTCATGACAATGGTGAAGAATGAAGACAATGAAGTAAACCCCACAAGAACAGTCATTTGGTGGAGAATGTGCATTGATTATAGAAAGCCGAATGATGCAACAAGGAAAGACCATTTTCCACTCCCCTTTATTGATCAAATTCTCGAGAAAATGGCTGGAGATGGATGCTACTGCTTCATGGATGGGTACTCAGGCTACAATAAAATACCCATTTCCCCAAAAGATGTTGAGAAGACCACATTCACTTGCCCTTCAGGTATTTTTGCTTACAGGAGGATGTCGTTTGGATTGTGCAATGCACCTGCCACATTTCATAGGTGCATGATGTCTATATTCTCCGATTTAAACGGGAAGTGTCTAGAAGTATTCATGGATGATTTCACCCTATTTGGTGATGACTTTGAGGATTGCTCAAAAGAATTTAGAGCTCGTTCTTGAACGTTGTGAAACCACTCACTTGGTTCTTAACTGGGAGAAATGCCACTTTATGGTGAAAGATGGAATTGTCTTGGGCAACAAAGTGGCTGCACATGGGATTGAAGTTGATAGAGCTAAGGTTGATATAATTGCTAGGCTCCCTCCATCGACGTCTGTGAAGAGCATAAGGAGTTTCTTAGGACATGTTGGGTTATATAGGAGGTACATCAAAAACTTTTCCAGCATTACCAAACCGTTGACTGCATTGCTAGCGAAAGATTTCAATGTAGAGTGCTTAAGAGCATTCGAATTGATTAAGGAAAAGTCTGTGAGTGCTCTAATTATGGTGACACCTAATTGGAGGCAGCCATTTGAGATAACGTGTGATGCTAGTGATGTAGCTGTGGGAGCAGTTTTGGGGCAAAGAAAAGATAAGATGTTTAGGCCCATCTACTATACAGCAAGACGTTGAATGATGCTCAACTCCTACCGAGAAAAAGTTCTTTGTTGTGGTCTTTGCTTTTGACAAGTTTAGATCATACCTGGTGGGAACAAAGTGATTGTACACACTGACCACTCAGCTTTGAAATACCTGTTGAGTAAGAAGGAGTCCAAACCGCGTGTGATGCGGTGGGTGTTATTGCTCCAAGAGTCTGACTTGGAGATCAAAGATAGGAAGGACACAGAAAATCAAGTCGCCGATCATCTCTCTTGACTAGAGACACCTCCAGTTAAAAAAGTTGATGTAAGAGAAGAGTTCCCTGATGAGCAGATTTTCTCCATTGCTGCGGTCTCCGAAAGGCCGACTTGGTATGTTGATGTAGCCAACCTTTTGGCCAGTGGATGGTTGCCTCGTGACCTCTCTCGTGATCAAAGAAAGAAGCTTCAAAGTGAGGTAAAAAGTTATTTTTGGAATGACCCTTTCTTATTTAAACTATGTGGAGATGGTGTGACTCGAAGGTCTATGCCTGAAGGAGAGATGGCAAGTATTCTTTCTCATTACCATGATGGAGCAACTCGAGGAAACTATGGTGGAAATCACATTGCAGCAAAGGTCATGTAAGCTGGGTTCTATTGGCCTACTTTGTACAAAGACGCACTGACGTATATAGCTGCATGTGACAAGTGTCAAAGGGCAGGTAACATTAGCAAGAGGGATGCGATGCCACTAACTCCATTCTGATATGTGAAATTTTTTATGTTTGGGGCATTGACTTCATGGGTCCGTTCCCATCGTCTCATTCTTATGAATATATCCTAGTAGCCATTGACTATGTCTCTAAATGGGTTGAAGCAATCCCTACTAGGACT
This sequence comes from Nicotiana attenuata, assembly GCF_001879085.1. NCBI lineage: Eukaryota > Viridiplantae > Streptophyta > Magnoliopsida > Solanales > Solanaceae > Nicotiana > Nicotiana attenuata. The sequence goes on from NC_031994.1 coordinate 72,649,023, forward strand.
AATGATGTTCGGGTGGTGTGCGAGTTTTTATGGAAGAACATCTTTTCCCGCTTCGGGACACCTCGAGTGATTATCAGTGACAAAGGCCACACTTTGTGAACAAGAAGTTCGCTGTATTGTCGTCTGAGTATGGGGTCACATACAAAAGAGAAACCCCGTACCATGCCCAAACTAGTAGGCAAGTTGAAGTGGCTAATCGTGAACTTAAACGAATTCTTGAAAAGACGGTTAGTGCTTCTCGTAAGGATTGGTTTGTAAAGTTGGATGAAGCTCTATGGGGATACAGAACTGCGTTCAAAACAATCATATGGACTTCACCATTCAAACTAGTATATGGAAAATCGTGTCACCTACCTGTTGAGTAGAACATAAAGCTTATTGGGCAATTAAGATGCCTAATCTTGATCTTAGTCTTGCAGGTGAATACAGGTTGGCGTAGATGAACAAATTGGAGGAGTTTAGACTGGACTCATATGAAAATGCGCGAATTTTCAAGGAAAAGACAAAAAAGGTGGCATGATCGTGTGATTAAGCCAAAGGAGTTTCATGAAGGGGACATAGCCTTAGTATATAATAGTAGACTTAGGTTGTTCCCTAGAAAATTCAAATCAAGATGGACAGGTCCGTATGTGGTGACACACGTCTCACCATATAGCGCCATTAAAATACAGGATGAAGAAGGGAATGAAAACTTTAAGGTGAATGGACACAGGTTGAAACCGTACCGTATTGGAGGATTTGACAAGCAATCCTCTAGCATCGTGATAAAATGAGCCTCAGAACTACTTCTGTCCTTTTTTTTCTTCTTGATTTTGTAGAATAGTTAGATTATTGTAGTGTAGCATTTTTAGAGTTTAGGAATTTTGCTACTTGTTTGGGAAGCTATATGTGTGATTTGAACATAAAATAAGTACATAATAGAGTCGGGGTTTAACCCGTTGCGTAAAATGCAAAAATCCCCAGAACTCTAAGAAAATTGGTCTAGCGCGCCGCATGGGGCGCCACGCTAGGCCATTACGCATGCCTAGCGTCAAAAGACTACCTCTCTGGAAAACCTTACTACCACGCCGCATGGGGCACCGCACCCAGCGACGCGGTAGTGCAAAAAATCGGGGCAGATTTAAAAAAAAAAAACTAGAACCCATTATTTTCCCCTCCCCTTTTCCCATATCTCTCTTACTCTATTCTCTCAAACCTCTCCTCTCTAACTCACCCCAAATCCCCCATTCTTCTTCTTTTTCAAAGTTCTTCACCTCCAATTCTCCCACCTACATCACTCATCAAGGTAAGTTTTTTTTTCTCATCTCTTCTGTTTTAGTAGTAAGTTAAGGTAGTTTAGTTCATATCTCTAACCCTAGGTGGTTTTTCAATTTTTTTGGTTAATATTCATCATTTGGCCGAAACTCTTGCATAAACTTGTGGAATTTTCATTGGTCTTATAATCGTGGGTGATTGTTGGTGTGTTTTAATGGTGTTGGAATTGATTTGTGTTTAAGTTTGGTGGTTTTGCTAATATGACCGAAATTTGGAGGGAGTTTTGTGAAAATTGGGAGCACCTTGTGCTATTGTTACACTTGGGTGGTGTTGTGGTTGTTGTAGGTTGGTTGATTGGTATATTTGAGGAGTAATCAACCAATAATTGAAGTTGAAATTATGAGGTACATTTGATGCCTACCATGTGTTTGATTAAATGCCTCAATGACATAGAAGGATCATTGTGAGGAGATAATAATTGGGGGATAATTGTGAGGAGATAATGTGATGCTTGATGATAAGTGTGGGGTGGGAGGTCATGCTCGTATATTGTGAAACTTTAACGTGTTAGACCCTAGTGCTAATCGATTGACCACCCTATGCTAATGTGAGGTTAGCTACTAATTGAGATGTCCGATTCAGGCCATGTGCGTGTGGTATGTAGTGTTGCATTGTAACTTCTGAATTTTGAAGTAGTGAATTAGTATAACTTCTTATTTTTCTTTTCTTAGTTACTAGTTTAGCTTGTTGATTTTATATGTTACGTTATTATAATCCGTGGTTATGTTGTTTTAATATTATGCTGGTGGTTGGGTGGGTTGTTGATTACTTGTGGCGTGCTTTCAATATGGTAGTCTGAGTTCCCGATATATATTGTACTTGTGAACATGTCATTAACATAAGTGTGGTGTGGTTACCCCGTTTGGTCTTTTTTTTGCTTTAAGTGTTGTGGCTAATGTTGTTCGTCTTGTGCAGGTACAATGTCTCGCCGCCCCAACAACGTTCTAACACAGGTTCCTCAGAAGTTGCCTCTAGTAGTCATCGAGGAGGTAGGCGGGCACCTCACCCCAACCCTGTGAGGTTTTGTGATATTCTGTGCATGTCGATTGATGTCTAGAACTTGCCCCGTGTGTTTGCAAAGCAAAATAGTAGTCTTGTTCAGTCTAGGAAGTGATATAGGCATCTCTTTGTTGAGCCAAATATATGTTTTTTCCCACCAAATTAATATGTATCTTAGTTAGCCCCGTTGAGCCTATAATCCTACTTCTTTGGAAACCACACTACAAGCCTGACCCCTTTGTTTGAATTGTCTATCTATTTGAACCTTTTACCTCTTGTGAGCACTTGATTTTGTTATGAGCTTGTAAAAGCTAAGTGAGGTATGGTCGGGGTTTTGAGTGGAACTATAGAAAAAGAAGAGAGGTGCACTGTTTGAAAATTTGTGAGAGCCACTTGTATAGAATTAAAAAAAAAGAAGAAAAAAATTAGAACTTAGAAAAGACAAAAAATGGATTCCATGCTAGTGGTAGTTCTCATCTTGTTTGTGCTTAAAGATATTTGGAGCTTGATGCTATTATGTATGAAGGTTGGGGTTTGGTTCAACACAAGTGTGAGGTTTAAATTATGAAACTGTATGTATTAAAGTATTTAGGGAGGTGTCGTCACAATATCCAACTGTATCTTACCCGTCCCACAGCCTACATTACAACCAATCCAAATCCTACATGATTCTTGACTGAATGAGCTAAATTAGTAGAGTATTACACTACAGGCAAGCCTATGGAACGTATTCTGTGGCACATGAATTTTATTTCTGAGAGTGACTTAATTCTTTCTATCTTGAGTTCCTATTTGTTCTTGAATTTTATTGTGTGTGGAACTACTCTCTATTATTTGTGTGAGGGCACATAACTTATGAAGGTAAGGTATAGTCTTTGACCTCTATTTTAGAGTAAGTGAGCAGGTTTGGAAAATTACGCGTTGCTTGTGAGTCGAGTTTTGAGGCTAGGATGTCATGATTGGTGCTTAGTCTGCTTTAAATATTCTTGGCATGATGAGTCAGGGAAGTTGTCTGTTAAGAAGGTCATCTCTATGTGAAGTGTGGTTTGATTGCTCGAGGACAAGCAATGGTCTAAGTATGGGGTGTTGATGGTAGGCTAGAAACTCGTGTTTTAGCCATAGATCCGTAGTATTGTACTCTAATTACTGCATTTTACGTGTGTTTGAGCTTAAATGATAGTGAAATACACTTATTACGTGTTTTATGCCTCACATGAAACGATTCCGAGCTATTTAGGTAATTTGTAGCTAAATCAAACAAGTTGGAGCTTTGAAGTTTGAGTAGAAGCCCAAGCAATTAAGCCGGGATCACGTTCGGGGGTCGAAGACCAAGTCCGAATATTGAAAATTGAACAAGCGAATTTACTCTGAGAAAAATGCACAGCCGCGCCGCATGGGGCGCTGCGAGGTGCGACGCAGTAGTGCAAAAAATGGCCCGATTACATTTCGCCAAGCTCTACGAAAATGTTAGAGTGATTTCCTATTTCGGCTAAGAAAGGATATTTTCATCCGGGTTTGTTTTTGGACAGATTAAATGCACTAAAAACACCATTTTACATGACTTTTGACCTAGAGAAGATAGGAGAACCAACCAAGGCAAGAAGACTCAAGAATTCATCAAAATTTCAACCTGCAATCGGGGCAATACGAGAGTTTATATCAAATCATTAGACTTGATGTTTTCTTTGTTCTTAAGCTTATTTGAGATATCTTCTCCATTGCTATGGAGTAATTTCTATTTGGGTGTTGATAGATATGGTGTTTCAATAACTTGATTAGGGATTCGATTCTTGATAATTGGTAGAATTAATTGGTGGAGCTTTAATATGTATTGTGGAGTTATTTAGTATTTTGCTTAATCGAAAGAGGAGTTTAATATTGAATTTCTTCACATCTTATGCTCTAGTATAAATTCATGATTCAAATAGGTAATCGAAAGAGCCTCTTGAATTGTCAATCTAACTAGAAAATAGGGAATATTCGTGAGAAGTTACCCTTTAGATCATAAACATCATTTTATTGTTGCAATTGTTTACCGTGTTTCAATTGGATTAATTACTGAAATTAATGTTTAATCGAAAGAAAAATATTAACTTCAAGTGTAATCTGTTTATCGGTTGAATTCGTGAGAATCAACTGTATTATAGAGTGAATTAACTCAAGAATTAGATTCCGAGTCAGTTATCGTGCACCTATCTAGTCAATTACCGTTACTTCCTTCTTTGATATTTCTTCGTGCTCATCTGCAGTCTTTGTGATCAATTGTTATTTGCTGAAATTTTGGTAGTTAATCGTAGTAATAGTCATCAATTCAAGTGTTAATTTTCCTGCATAGTAATCAACTGGAGATTATTCGAACACTGTTTAAATCCAATCATGTGGAGACGATAATTAATCTAAACTATCTTTGGCCAGCGAATATTAATTTTGTGTTGTGTATTGTGCTCGTCAGCGGGAGCGAAATTTCTCTCTCTACAATTATTCCCTTCCCCCTAAGATGGCCCCATCCTCACCCCTCACACGGGACCAAATACCACCCCCCGCACTAAAAACCCCTGACCCACCTGACACTAGTTCAATACCAATGGAAGTTGAACCAACTCAAAAAGAAAAAATGAACACCTTTAAGGAGATACTATCGAGAAAAAACTTGACAAAGTCAAGCGTATACCACACTCAGCACTACCAAATAGAGGCAGTGGCCAAATCAACCACCATTGTTGACGTCACTGGGCCCATCATTCTCAACCAAGAACAAAAAATCAGGCTCTACCACCCTTGGCGTTTCTCTATCATCGTTAATATTTTTGGCAAAAAGATACCTCACCACCTATTAAGAGCGAAATTGCAACACTTATGGAATCCCAGCGAGCACCTGACCCTTATAGATCTGGGCTGGGATTTCATTGTCGTGAAGCTCGAAAAAGAAGAGAACATAAAGATTTCCCTGCACGGAGGCCCCTGGTTTATCATGGGACATTTCCCCTCCGTCAGGAATTGGGAACCGAATTTTATGCCGGTAGAATTGAAAATCCATTCCACTGCCATCTGGATTCGGCTTCCCCAATTTCCTACAGAGTTTTATGATAGAGAGATCCTGGAAATGGTCGGGAAAAGGGTTGGTAGGCTGCTGAAAATTGATATGTGTACCTCTGTCACTTTAAGAGGCAGATATGCACGGATCTGCATCCAAGTACCCATAAAGGTACCCCTCCAAACGATGGTACTAATTGAGGAGAATAAGCAACCAATTGAGTAAGAAGGTGAGGGTATCATGTGCAAAGGGTGTGGGCGACTAGATACATCTGCTCAGAAAATGCCAAACAAAGGCCAACAAGGGCACACGAGATAGCAGAAACTTTGACGGTGATACACAGTGCTCACGGAGACGAGGATTGGAAAGTGGTAGAATTCCCACGGAGATCAAGACGGCAAGGGAGAACGGAAGGAATCAAAAAACATGGACAACCAGAGGCAATAGAGAGCAGGTCGTGAAGCGAGAAGCAGCCACCAGATTCAGGTAAGTTTTCTATCCTTGGTAGCATCGAAGAGGGTGGCACAAGGGTTGTGGAGCAGGGAGGGGATAGGGCTGGGCCAAAATAGATAGGCCCAGTAGATACCATACGGGCCTCGTCTAAACAGCCCCTAACGGGGCAGGCAACTAAAGCCAAATAGGCCTAAGTTACAAATGTCTGGCCACTAGCACACAACCCAAGCCAGAAACACATGTTACAGCCCGTGCCAAATAATGAGCGCACGCAAGGCACGTGCCCTCCTAACACACACGTATCTCCTCACACGGCCTTAGGGGAAAAATATGCACCCACGTCGTGTAAGTATTGTTGATACCCAATTTTTCCCTCATATATTTTAAAATGTGCATACACACTTTCAAAATATTGTACATGCATTTAAAAACATGCACAAGTATTTTTACAATTTTTTCTACAATTTTTAAAGGCCCTAAATCCATTTATTTCTGCATTTTTTAATCACATAAATGTTCAAAGCTATCCCTCATATTATTTTATGATGATTTAATCATCTAAATTCATCATTTATGTTCATATGAGTGTTCAAATATTTTAATTGCATTTTTTATAATTACATTTGCATTTTTTAAGACTTTAATTGCATATTTTGCAAAAATAGCCCCTACATATGCATAACTACGTTATCTATACAAAAAATGGCTTTTTATATTTTTATAATATTAAGCAATTATTTTAAATCACCTTCATGTATGAAAATCATTTTTTATCATTTAATTAGCTATTTTTAAATTATTTTATTTAGTAAAAATAGGTATTTAACAAATAGCCCCTAATCTATACCCAAAATCGGATCCCCCCAATCCAATTCAATTAAAAGCCAGGCCCAAATCTACCCAGCCCAAACCCTAAAGACTTCTACCCCGCCCCAAACCCCTCTAATCTTGGCCGTTGATCACAGAGATCAATGGCCACCATTCATTCTTTCCTTTTTTATTTCAAATGACCCCAAACCCTAATCATTCTTCACACACCAGCCGCCCTTGAATCCCCTCTTCTCCGGTTCTGTCTAAGACCAACCCTAACCCTAATCGCCGCCACCTAAACCCTATCCCTAATCCCTTCGATTCTTACCTGTTCCATGGGATTCCATGGTTGTTTCAGACCTCTACTGGTCTCCTACTTCTACTGGTTGTTCGATTTTGATATCTCATGAAAGAGATCTCAAAGAGATCTAGCCCAGATCTTGTTCGAGACTCTTTAAGAGTCTGCCTATGGTCACCTCCATTTGTGAGTGCTATTATCTTGAGTTTTATGGTTCGAATCTTTGGTTCAAAACCAGATTCTCTTTACCCCACCCCTTTTCCTCAAAACCCTAATCTTTTAGACATGAATCTGTCCAGATCTTTGTAGATCTGGAGTGATTCTGTGTTGTTAGTGATTTTTCTTTAAAGATCTCTTATTTCTTTACTGTTAATCGACTCTAAATGTTTTTTAAAAATGAGGGTTCCACTTCGTCTGTTTTTGAAAAAGGCTTTTCTGAAATTCCTTATGTGTTTGATTAATATTTCTTTAATGACTGTGTTCTAGTCTTAGTTGTTTGATTGTTCGTTGTTCACTTCAATAACANTGATTAAACCTAGAGGGTCTTGTTTTCAGCATGTCAACCTGCCTGTTTTCTATTCACTAGACGTATGTGCTGTCCTGCTTACAACATATCTATGTGTCTGCCCCTATGTCATTATACCTATGATTGTTGTCCTGTTATAGATGTTCATCCCTAATAAACCCATGATTAAATCATGGTATCTATAACCTCAGCTTGCTTGCCTTTATGTGTGACTATTTGATCCAACATACTACCCTATGATTGGTATTGCCGCGCCCCATTTTCTCCTCGCAGAGTCCGGGTTTCGACATTCATTGGGAGCAACTCATTTCCTTTTGGGAATTTGGGTATTTGAAGAGTTGCCACTTAATGGATTAAGGTGCGTTAGGGCACCTAGAGTAATTAACTCATATAAGTAGTTGCATTACCAGAGATTAGGGTAAGGCCTCGAAATTACCTTGAGGAGAAAGTGTTAGGCACCCCTCGCGGTCCACAACGGTGGGTCCCGGCCGAACTCAATTATGTGAATTAGTCATTTAACAGATAAGTAGTCTAAGCACACATTTGCAAATAAGGAAGTTTAGGCAGTCTAAGCACACATATGTGAATAAGGAAGTTAGGCAGTCTAAGCACACATATGTGAATAAAGGTGGGAATTCCTAGGTTTGTTAGCCTTATGG
>NC_031994.1:72661101-72665773 GCF_001879085.1 Nicotiana attenuata
TGTTGATACCCAATTTTTCCCTGTATTTTTCAAATATGCAAAATACCCTCAAAATAGCCTATATAGGCATATATAATAGGGTTCAGTCGAGAGAGCTGAGAGAAGAGGGAAGGAGTGACATCGGGTGAGAGGAGTGAATGAGAGGGGTTTGGGGGGGGGGGGATTAGGTCTAGGTTTAATTAAGGTAAGGAAAATGTGGACCGTCGATCTGAATGATCAACAGTCAGGATTGAGTGGGGTATTGGGTCGAGTAGGTTAGATTTGAGCCTGGGTATGTTTGGGCTAATTTTAATTGAATTGGGATTGGGCCATTTAATTAGGCTAGGTCTGAAATAAAAGGGGTCATTTGTTAAATACCCATTTAATTGATAAAAACAATTATTTAAAACTAGTTAATAAATTAAAAAATGATTTTCATGCCTAGAAATATTTTAAAATAACTACTTAATATTCTAAAAATATAAAAGGCTATTTCCCGGTAAAATAATATAATAAGGCATGCATGGGCTATAATTGCAAAGTAATTGCAATTGTAACCTAAAATGTGACTATTTGTGCAATAATTGAAACTTAGTACAAATGCAAATGATGAAATTAAGTCACAAAATTATTATAAAACTATTTGTGATGCAATCAGTGATTTTTTGATAAATAAAATACTGGGATAAATTAATTAAGATCTTTTTTTTTTAAAATGCCGAAATTGTATGAAAAATACCAATTGATGCCAATGCATAGTTCTGAAAATATTATAGGGAAAAATTGGGTATCAACAGCTGCCCCTCTTTACCCGGAAAGGATGAAAGAGCTTTTGCGTAAAGAAATGATGGCCAATTTTGACCGAGTGAAATGTTTTGTAAAATAGAGGCCAGACTCTGATCTTTGAGCTGCCTACATATCTGTGGTTTTACAGGAATCAGGCCATGTGTAGTTCCGGATTCATCGACGGAATATTCCGATGAACCATCACAAGAACGGTCACGAGACTTTGGAATGGGTGGAAAGATGGTTATGGTGAGGGGTCAGATTTGAGATAATTTGAAAGAACTGGAGCGGGATTGCTCCTGTTGGGGTAGCGGTTGCTTATCGGGTCACCTGCAAATAAAGAAATACTACGAGCATATATTTGTGCGGAAAATTTAACATGATGCAGATTCCCTTCAGACCATGAAAGTTGTCTTTGGACGGTTGAGGATGACGTCCTTTGACCATGATGTCCTGGGCCATGAATTGTTCAATGAGGGATTCGCAGTCCATGAAATGATGTTCTCGGGCCATGAAGATGGTGCCTCCGAACCATGACGCCTTTTAATAATGATATGCAAATTTGAGAGATCCTCAGGCCATGGCATGGTGTCTTCAGGCTATGAGTATGATGCACTCGGACTATGATGCCTTTGGACAAGTTGGCGATATTTCAGCCCATGAGATGCAATAATATGATGCTAAAATCAACAAGACAAGGCTTCGTCTTATAAGGTTAAGGGCAGAACTTAGCCCGAAAGAGGAGAAAATAGATAGTGCCAGAGAGACAGTGCTTAGTCTCGGCAAATAAAGGCGATGATTGGCCTTATGCAAATTGGAGGCAGAGCTTAGTCTCATGCAAGATTCAGGACAGGGCTTAGTCCTATGCGGATAGAAGGCGGAGTTCAGCCTTATGCAAAATGGAGGCAGGGCTTAGCCTCATGTAGATATGGAGGCAGGGCTTAGCCTCATGCAAATGGAGACAGAGCTTAGTCTCAGGCAAGATTCGGGACAGGGCTTAGTCCCATGCAAATGAAAGGCAGAGCTTAGCCTTATGCAAAATGGAGGCAGGGCTTAGCCTCATGCAGGTATGGAGGCAGGGCTTAGCCTCATGCAGATGGAGACAGAGCTTAGTCTCATGCAAGATTCGGGACAGGGCTTAGTCCCATGCAGATATGGAGGCAGGGCTTAGCCTCATGCAGATGGAGGCAGGGCTTAGCCTCATGCAAGATTCAGGACAGGGCTTAGTCCCATGCAAATGGAAGGCAGAGCTTAGCCTTATGCAAGATGGAGGCAGGGCTTAGCCTCATGCAGATGGAGACAGAGCTTAGTCTCATGCAAGATTCGGGACAAGGCTTAGTCCCATGCAAATGGAAGGCAGAGCTTAGCCTTATGCAAAATGGAGGCAGGGCTTAGCCTCATGCAAAATGGAGGCAGGGCTTAGCCTCATGCAGATGGAGACAGAGCTTAGTCTCATGCAAGATTCGGGACAAGGCTTAGTCCCATGCAAATGGAAGGCAAAACTTAGCCTTATGCAAAATAGAGGCAGGGCTTAGCCTCATGCAAAATGGAAGGTAGAGTTCAGCCTTATGCAAAATGGAGGCAGGGCTTAGCCTCATGCAAATGGAGACAGATTCGGGCCTAGGTGTGTTTGGGCTAATTTTAATTGAATTGGGATTGGGCCATTTAATTAGGCTAGGTTTGAAATAAAAGGGGTCATTTGTTAAATACCCATTTAATTGATAAAAACAGTTTTTTAAAACTAGTTAATAAATTAAAAAATGATTTTCATGCCTAGAAATGTTTTAAAATAACTACTTTATATTCTAAAAATATAAAAGGCTATTTTCCGGTAAAATAATATAATAATGCATGCATGGGCTATAATTGCAAAGTAATTGCAATTGTAACCTAAAATGTGGCTATTTGTGCAATAATTGAAACTTAGTACAAATGCAAATGATGAAATTAAGTCACAAAATTATTATAAAACTATTTGTGATGCAATCAGTGATTTTTTGATAAATAAAATACTGGGATAAATTAATTAAGATCTTTTTTTTTAAAATGCAGAAATTGTATGAAAAATACCAATTGATGCCAATGCATAGTTTTAAAAATATTATAGGGAAAAATTGGGTATCAACAGGTACAAGGCTGTATGTTCACCTAGTATTAGTTAATGGACCAAGACCATAAGAAACCTTTGTTGAACCAATGGATCTTGTCTGTTGTTGATTGAGTTCAAGGCTGAAACTCCTTCTGCTGACTCTGGGCAATGTGAATTCTTGCTTTGTGACTATGTTGCTGTTCTCAGAATGCTTTTGATTGTTGTTTTTAATCCTGAACTGTTTTAATCCTTAAATGTTTCCACTTCTGAGTTGTTTTCCCTCTGGAACCTCTGAACTATTTTACTCCTAAATTATTTTTCTTAAACTGCCACTACTCTTTTAAAGCACTCTCACTCCTATTCTTAGAATACCTAGGGTCCTGCCCCTCCAGTGTGAGCATTGCTTAGGAGTCCATGAGACTCCTCTGAACTCTGACACACTAGGGCTGGCTATTCCACACTGCACAAATCTGTTGCTCTTTAAGGAGGATCTTGGTGTGAGCAATTCTCGGGGTCCATGAGGCCCTTGGGTACTTTGACACATTAGGATACCCTCTCTCGGACACTATGGGATATGGTACTTTGGACTGTTTGAAGACCTGGTTTTTTTCCAGGTTTACTTTGGGCCTATCTAGGCTCCCTATAGTATAGTATCATTTATTTCTGTAATTCATTTATGTGAGCATGTGATTTTTGCCTCGCACGAATTACTCCTACAGATTTCTTAGGTTTAGGATTTCTTTTCTTTTAATTGTCTAATTTGTAAGAATTAATTGCACAATTTTCGTGTTTATTTGCATTTTTTACTGTGTGCATTTTTATTTAACATAGTTCGTAAAAAATACAAAAAAAAAAAGAAATCGCATTGCATTTGCATTTAGGATTTAATCTTATATATTTTAGATTAATTAGTAATTAGGATTTCACAAAAAATATAAAAATCACAAAAAATGAGTTTTTTTTTTTGCTTTGTTTAATTTTTAGCTTTGATTTTGGTTAGATTTCCTTTAAATTTGGTATTTAATCAATTGTGTCAATTATTAAATGAGTTGGGTAGGTTACTTTAGTTTTTAGAATTAATTTAGACTTTTAAATTTTAATTTGAAAAGAAAAAGAAAACAAAATCAAAAGAAAAAATGGACTCTCTTATTTTTGAAAGACCCAAACTTTGGGCCAATTTCTGGTTTAATTTATCAGCCCAAACCAAATTCCCCAAAACCCAATGCTCACCGGTCAAGCCCAAATGCACATTAACCCGGTCCAGACCCCTCCCCTATAAAACGACGTCGTTTCGCCTCCAATTAATCTCAGCCGTCTATGATTGTTGATCTAACGGATGGGAAGTCCATAGCTTTTAATATATATATGTCTGAATGCACCCCACCCCCCCTCTCGTCTATCTCCTCCAAAACCCTAGAGACCGTCTCCCTCCGCCTGAGCCGCCGTCTGCCACCGCCGGAAATCGCCTACGGCGGCGGCCGGTGGCCAATCGCCCTCAAATTCACACCAGAGCCCCTTCTCACCCTCCTCGTCACAAATCCACTTCTAGTTTCCCTCAAACCCCACTGTAATTTCCCCAAATCCTGAAACCCTAGCGCCGCCATGGACTCCTCCGCCGTGTCCGGCGGCGCCACCACCCAAACACCACCAAACTAACACCCAAACACCACCCAAACCCCCTCTTCCCAAATCTATAGCTAATAACCATTGAATATGCCCAGAATTCTTCAAATATTAAATCCGAGGCTCGAGTCTTAGGAGTCCAAAATTGGATCTATGCATACAAGGTCACTCTTCTGCATTTCCTCGTTGTTCAAG
>NC_031994.1:72666879-72671072 GCF_001879085.1 Nicotiana attenuata
TGGGGTATTTCTGCTGTTGACTACTGCTGGCTTTCTGCTTTGTTGCTTCACTTCTGCTTCATTTTTCTTGTCCAATTTCCAGGTATTCCTTGATTCGTCTAAGGGTTGAGATGAAAAATAGGAAAGCTGTAATTGTTTGAAGAATACATGAATGAATGGTTGTTCTATCAATCATCTGCTTTAAAATTCCTGAAGTTAGTAGTGTAGTGTGATGGCATGTAATCTAGTTCATTCATAGTAGTGATGTTACTGAAATTCATGTTGCTTTTCATTCCGTTGGAAACTCGTAGCTCGATAGTTTGGTAGAATACTCGAGGAATTGTGTACATGGACTGTTGGACTCATATATATTCTATTTGGTAGTGGTTGCTTTAGTATAGTTTAATTTCAGTAATCTATGTTGAATTTTTCTCAAGGTTTACTATCATATTAATTTAATTGTTAGATTTGAAATATTGTATAAGTCGGAAAACGATTTTAGGACCAATGTGTTTGTGCTGATACCGGTGTTAATTATACACCTAATAGATGTTGAAACAGTTCAGTATTTCAGTGTTTGATTTCCATGGTCTTAGTTTTGAGGGCATTGGACTATAGCTTTGAATCTGTAACAAATAAAAAAATCCAATCGTTCTTTAGTTTTTAACCTGTTAATTAATATAGTTTGTCCATTTATTTACAATTTAAAAGTAAAGCGAAAAGAGCTGGCCTTATTTTGTTAAGTTTTGGGCCTGAAGGGACTTGATCTTGAGTCCCAGCTTCAATTTTACTTCAAATTGGGCTCATCCTTGGGCCCAAAGTGCTGAAAGACTGGGTCCAACGTTGACCCAGCTGCATAACAAGCAAGCCCAAATATTATGGAGACTTGTGGTAGCCCGCAGAAATTCAATACTGAGTCCCCTGTTTAAGCCGCTGAAGTTGGACTCAATTTTAAGCCCGAAACTGGGCAAGCTTCAATATAAGCTGTATTGTCTTTTTTTTCCTGGGCCAATCTTTCCAGGCCCAAAATCGCTGGAAGCTAAAATCCATTAAAATTACATTAGGAACATGGGAATCAATTTGCAAATATAGATTTAGGTTCTCGAGTTAAGTGGCGGACTCAAATTAAGAGGGTTCTCCCTTTTGTTTGAATTCGGACTTGAATTCGAGGCCCGAATTTATAATTGTAAATTAATTATGCCCTTTTAGAGATAAAAATAAATAGGAAATCTTAGTTTACTTTAGGATTGGCCTTTAAATAAAAGTGGGACGAGCCTCGCCGAATAAAAATGCATAAATTGCGGTGCCCTCATTAAATGCTTTATCAAAAATATTTTAGAAGTTCGGGACATGCCATTTAGCGAATTTTCATGGCTTCCCTCAAAGTTAATAAGACGGTAGCCACTTTAGGCGCGCTTTTAATAATTTTACCTTCTTAAATACGGGTGTGCATTTCATGCGACCCAAATCCAAATCCCAAAACGTTGAATAAGAGGTGTCGAGGATCCGGGTGCATTTCATGTGACGTGATCCAAAACACGCTCTTAAACGGCGTTCACTTTCACAAAAACTAATTAAAAGCGGTTAAACAAATTTATAAAATTGCACTATAGGTTTGAACTTGTATAAAAATCAGATTTTAGCCATTTATGATGATTTAAGCGACCGTGCTAGAACCACGGGATCTGGGGGTGCCTAACACCTTCCCTCGGGTCAACAGAATTCCTTACATAGAATTTCTGGTTCGCAGACTCCAATTGGAAAGTCGAAATTTTTCCTCGATTTGGGATTTAAATTAAACCGGTGACTCGGGACACCAAAAGCCCATCCTTTCCCGAGTGGCGACTCTAAAAAATAAATAAATAATCCCATTTCGAATAATGTCACTTTAAATGGAAAAACTCTCTTATATATTATCCTTCGGGGTGGTGTGTAAAAAGGAGGTGTGACAGCTCTGGCGACTCTGCTGGGGACACGAACCCAGAATTACGATTCAGGGTCCAAGAATTCGAGCTTAGTACAATTGTTATTTTTGGCTTTATCTGATTTTTCTACATGTTCCATGCTATATGTGCTAAATGTTTTACCGATTTGATATTTGTTGAAATTGTATATATAAACTGTCGCGAATCCCTCCCTCTTTCTGAGTCTTCTACATCATGGAGAAGGGTGCACTTCGTGTAGCTTCTCTTCTGTTTAGAGTCTTTTCCCATTTAGAACGAGGTTTGGATAAGTTGCAAAGCCGGCGGAGCTTCTGTATCCCCGGTACGCTGCCTCCCCCTCGGCCCGAGTTGTCCGCTCGGGTAAGCCAGGTCTAGACCAATAAACCTAGGGCTAAACCTAGAAGAACAAATCCTCATGTCGGATCCCTAATAGGACGTTTGTTTGCATCATGTGCATTTGACTTAGGGGACTCAACACAGGGGTTGGGTCCGTCTAGGACAGGTGACCTGAAATAAATTGACCATCCTGATGCATCTTACGTGCTACTTGCGCATTTATTTGCTCGGCTTTGCATGTTGATCGGCTTGTCTAAATGAGTGAATTATGAAAATAAAAGTGTGAGGACTAAGTGAGGGTGACCATTTGTTTTGAAAAACCACAATGCCCAAGTAGTACCGAAATGCTGCCGGATTTTGAAAAATGAAAAAAAAAAGAGACAAAAAAAAAGGGAAAATATTTGAAAACCTAGAAAAGAAAAATTGTTGTTCAAAATAGTTTTGATTTTGGCAAATCTGCCCGAACTACGCTGGTTTGATTCTCACCGGATGTGAGATACGTAGGCAACCCTCATCGGGTCCAATCTCCCTTTTTGCAAAAATAGCCAAAAAATGTCAAAATTTTAATTTTAGTCACAAATAAGTCAGGTGGTGCCATTCTTGCTTAAAATAAGCCAAATGTCCCCAAAAGGACGCCGGAAGAAATTGCCGGATATGCCGGTCTCAACGGGAACCTCCGCTGTAGATACCCTTTGGCCCCACGACCGGTAACTCTTCATAGGTTTTTAGACTTGTTGAACATCAATCGGGATATTCAGGACTCGCATCTGGCAAAAGGATGTTGTACACTACATTTCCTATATCACCGGTATGGTAACCCCAAAGGTTTTGAGGAACCCAATACAGGATTAACACATGATGGAAATAAGGACAAATGGGAAGCCCGACGGGGATTAGCCTTCATGGTGGCCTTTTTGGGAGTGGTAATTTGTCCTAGAAAAGATGGTCACATAGACCTTGGCCTAGTAGGAATGCTAGATGTTGCTATGAAGAAACCTACTAGCACAGTGGTTCCCCTGATTGTAGCAGAAATATACCGAGCTCTGACCAAATGTCGAGAAGGGGAGAAATTCTTTCAAGGTTGCAATTTGCTCTTGCAGTTATGGATACAGGAACATCTTTGTCACCGCACAGGATATATGAACTACGACTTAACCGGGTTGAGTTGTATTGTAGAGTTCGAGACCCGAGTTACAGGTATTGAGTTCCCGGAGGGTACTGAGGCCTGGTCGTCATGTTTAAGATCCCTCACTGCAGATAAAGTAGAATGGGCTTATGGATGGCTTCCTCCTACTGAAGCTGTGTACACATCGGCAGAGGTCCCTTATATTCTTTTGATGGGTATTCGAAGCATTCAGCCCTATGCTCCTTACCGCGTTTTGCGACAATTTGGAAGGTTCCAGATGGTGCACAGCGATGAAGACCTGAGTGGGCAAGTCATTGAGTTGGGCCCAAAAGCTGCATTCCCTGAAGGCCGAATCCGAAAGATATGGAATGAGTGCAGGTACCTTGAGCCTAAAACTATAGTACAGGACCGGGCCAGAGGTGAGGTAGATCCCAAATACTTGGTTTGGTTCGGTAAAAGGTTTCAAATCCCCGAGAGACCCGCCCAAAGGCCACATGTGCAACAATTAACAAGCGAGGCTCAGGTGCAGTGGGATTGGTTGGCTAAAGAAAAGGAGTACAGAGCTCGAATTGGAGCATTGGAGAAACAGGTTCAGGAGCTTCGGTTCGAAAACAGCTTGCAAACCGCAGCTGATGAAGGTGATAAAAAGCAATTGGCCCAGGAGAATGAAGCTCTCAAGGCCCAAATTCAACAACTGAAATTAGATGCAAGGAATCGAGAAAGAAGTCTATCCGACGAGAGATTGATAAGAGGGTTGAAGAAACAAGTCCTGGACTGTCAGGAAGAATTGGAAAAATCCGAGGGAAGCA
>NC_031994.1:72671172-72733881 GCF_001879085.1 Nicotiana attenuata
TATGACCATGTAATTAAATTGAAACTTGAGTAGGGAGGGTAATAGGTTTCAAATAGTGTCTAGGAAGGTAAAAATCCATTTTTTAAACTTATACATAGCCTATTAGATGTAACAAAAAATTGGGCCCCCCATAAATATGTGGCCTAAAGTAGTTATTTTACTTGCTTTATGGAAGGGCTGCACCAGTTTATTAGTGGGTATGGTACTACCTTACAATTATTTTTTTTGGTAATAAAAGGCATATTATCATAATAGTTAAGGAAGTGTTACAAAAGTGCTATTCGTGGTATTGACAATTGAAGTAGCAGTAGTAGTACTATTAATACAACATAGCTTTCCTAATGCAGCTAGATTGCTAGAAATTGTTTTAGTTGTTCCTAATCCTTCTGCATCTTCTTGTATGAGCTTCAAAATGAATGGGGATGGACCCAAAAAGGTGACATTGTTAGATGGGGTCTTCCTTCTTCCTTGTTGGGCTAGTGCATGGGCAACTTTGTTGCTCTCCTTAAAGAAGTGTCCGACTTGAGGATTCCCCAGTTTCTTAAGTAGGTACTTGTATTCATTAGCAATGTTTAAATAAGTAGGATGGATTTGTTCTAACAAATGAATGATCTCAGAAGAATCTGTTTCTATTTTCAGGGGTATCAAGTGTTTATCCCAAGCGATCTTAAGCCCTTGTTGGAGGGCTAGGAGCTCCATATACGTGTAGTTATATCCAAACAGGCATCACACAAAGGCTAAGACACAATTTTTATTTGCATTTCGAAATACTCCGCTGATGCCTCCACCCTTTGCTGCATTTGTAATAGATCCATCTGTATTGAGTTTATAGTATCTAAGAGGAGGGGTATTCCATATGCATTGGACATAGTGTTTAGTTTTTGAGCTAGTAACATGTGCTACTGCATGTTGGAGCTCTAAAGTTTTCATGAGGACCTAGGTAGGGGATAATGTGTTAGTCAAGTTGTGAAAGTTGTTATTATTTTGATTTATCCAAAGAAGCCATAGGGCGAATGGAAAAAAGTATTCCCAGGTCGTCATATGATTAGGGAGGTTTGGTTTGAGGTCCTTGAGCTGGAGGAGCCAGTGTGTTTGTTGGTTTGCAAGAGCAGTACATCAATACTTAATTGATTCCAAAAATGAGTGGCGATGGGGCATTGGAGGAAGATGTGTTGAATTGTTTCTTCAAAGTTAGTGCAAGTTGGACATGCAGATGATATATTCATCCCTAGTCGATGAAGGTAATGTCTTGTAGGCAATCAATTATGCAAGCATTTCCATAAGAGAAATTTAATGTTATTGAGAGTTTTGTGGGACCAGATCCAAGAGAAATTAGTGGTGGGAAGTGTTAGTGTTTGAATTGTTTGGTAGGTTGATTTCGTGGAGAATAGGCCATAAGGGTTCAATGTCCAAATTGGAATGTCATTCTTTGTAGGGTTTGGGATGATGCTCCGGATACTATTTTGGATGTCAACTGGTAGGGGGAAGGATTACTTTCAAGGACCATTGGTTGTTCAGTTGTATATCAGCCACCTTTAATTTGTGATCATCTCTTTTGATTGGGCCTTGTAATAAGGATTTTAATGGCGAAAAAAGGGGGATCCAAGCTGAATGGTAGAGGTTGATTGTTTTCCATTGCCTACATTTGTCACGACCCAAAAATCACTAGTTGTGATTGCACCTAACTCGATCCGCTGGATAAGCTAACTAACAGGAAATACAGTCCAAAAGAGATTACAGGAAAATAGAAAATAGATAACTGAACATTTACAAATTTACCCAAGACCTGGTAGTACGACTCATGAGCTTCTAAGACTTGGAATTTATAAAGCTGGTACGAATAAATACACGTTCTGTATGTGAGATACATAAACAGAATAGCAAAACCTAAGCTACCAAGGACAAGAGGCAGCTATATCCAGAATGCGCGAACATCTTCAAAATCAGCACCCGACATCACCAGCAGCTCAACTCCAGAAATCTGTACACATCGTACAGAAGTGTAGTATTAGTATAGCCGACCCCATGTACTGGTAAGTATTTTGTCTAACCCCGTTGAAGTAGTGACGAGGCTTTTAGTTAAAAGATGTTTATTGTTATAACCTGTACATTAGACTAACAGTATAGGCAGTTCAAAACATAACAGATAAAAGTACCATATACGACTCAGCGAGACAGTCAACAATTACTAGAAGGAATCACAGTAGAAGATTTACAATCTTTCCTGATATGAGAGTATATCCAAGATATCAAGTCAAATGGCATAGTAACACCCTTCGTGCTTCTATCTCTTCCTTACCATATATAAATAATTTATATGACAAATCAATTAGCACGGCAACACCCTTCGTGCGTTCAACTCATCCTTCCAAATGCTCGTGTAACAGAACCAACCAGATAACAGAAATTGCGATAATAGGAATTACAAAGTAGGAAATACGCAAGTAACAACAATGGACAAGGATATACATGTGGGCAACAGTAAAAGACTAAGCGGAAAGCTCGTGAGTAATAACAACAATTGGAAAACAAGGAACATCAACTTCAATTAACTAGCATATTGGGGGCCTAAGTACAAATATAACAAATAAGAAGGAAACACATGATCTTTACAAGTAAACAAGTAAGAGCATGAATGACTAGCATGGTGGAAGGCTTATACTAAAGTGCAACAGAATAGATACGATATGAGTATAATTATAAAAGCAGGAAATGTGTATGGTATTTGCAAGTTAAGCAAGTAGAAGGTATGAGCAACACAACAACAATTGAGATAGAGATCAATGATAGAAAAATAGCAACAAATCACATCAGATCTGTAATTATGATAATAACAGTTCAAGGTAAAGCCATGAACGTATACATGCAAGACTGATATCAAACATAATGCATGTCCCTCATCCTCGGCTGCACGGAAATACCTATCGTGCCATGACGTCACGATAACATACAAGAATAACAATATAAATGAAATGGCACGGTATCACCCTTCTGCTTTTACTCTCAAATGATATGGCACGCCATCACCCTTCATGCTTTTACTCTCAATATGTGGCACGCCATCAGCCTTCGTGATTTTACTCTCAATAATGTGGCACAACATCACCCTTTGTGCTTTACACTCTCCCTAACATGATAATATATAAATAATGGCACGACATCACCCTTCGTGCTTTACACTCTCCCTTACCAAGCATATGTATATCAATGTCAAACAAGGTAGTATGCATAAATAACATCAAGGAGAGTGTTTTAACGGATATTGCAAACAAATCCCAATCACAACTTTCCAAGTCAACAATGATCAACAACCCTCCAGAACCGTATTATTCAAATACTTCCACAAATCTCACAAATGATCTACAACACAAGTATAGGGTGTAGCATCTCAAGAATATCGGCCGTAGTAATGTAGTAATGATTTTGCATAGAGATGACCGAACTAGACACATCG
Source organism: Nicotiana attenuata (assembly GCF_001879085.1). Lineage (NCBI taxonomy): Eukaryota > Viridiplantae > Streptophyta > Magnoliopsida > Solanales > Solanaceae > Nicotiana > Nicotiana attenuata. The sequence goes on from NC_031994.1 coordinate 72,674,627, forward strand.
ATGTATTCTCAGAATTTCCGTCAAGTTTGATAAAGTTATAATAAGCTAATTCTTGATTTCTATCATTTAATATTATGTTCTTAGTATCTAGGAGTCAAGTAAGGCATGAAGCGGGAGGTCACGAAATTCTACAAACATAAATGTAACACAATCCACCCCCGAGCATGATTAACCCTGGAACATACATATACGCTCGTGACCTCATATATGTATCACCCCCGCATGTAGAAAACAATGATAAATAGGAGGAAAAATTCCCTCAACAAAGTTAGGAAAACACTTACCTCAATTCTGCTAACTCAACAATCAATTTAGCCTTTTTCCTTTACAAATTCACCTCCGCCCGGCTCAATATAGCTAATGGCGACTTGAATACATCACACAATGCAAGAGAAAATGATTTCAATTAATAAAGCTGTGATTTTCATTAGATTTCTAAAAAGTCAAACAAAGTCAAACCCCGGGACCGCCCCAGTCAAAACCCGGGTCCAAGGATAGGTCTTGACTATCCATGGCCTCACGAGTCCAAATATAAATTTTATTTTTAAATCTGAGTCTTATTCGACTCTCAATCCCAAATTTTTATCTTTTTAAATCTTTGACAAAATCCCCAAAATTTTCCATAGATTTCTCATGAATTTGATGGTAAAAGTTATATAAAATCATGAAATATAGATGAGAAATGATTAAAGATACTTACCCAATGATTTGGTAGAAAATCCCTTCACAAAAATTGCCTCTCATTGAAGCTAGGGTTCAAAATACATGATAATAAAGCTAAGACTCAGAATTCTCAGCACTTAAAAGGTTGCAGATGTCGCATTTGCGACCGCAAATGCGAGAAACTTATCGCAATTGCGGACCAGGAGGGTTCTTGTCAAGGTCGTATTTGCGACCAGAACTTCGCAAATGCGAAGACCAACTCTCGCAAATACGGCAGGGCTCATCACAAATGCGATGGCTGCTTCGCAATTGCGGTTGTTGCATTTGCGAAAAAAACATCGCAAATGCGATTATACCAGCATCATCAATCAAACATTATGAGAAATCATTCTAAAACCAATCCGAAACTCACCCGAGCCCTCGGGGCTCCAAACCAATCTTGCACCCAGGTCCAAAAACACAACACGAACTCACTCGCGTGCTCAAATCATCAAATTAACTTCTAAAACCACGAATCCAATGCCAAAATGCATGAAGATCAAACTAAACTTCAAGAACTTCTAGAATCGCAACCGAGCGTTCGAACCATATCAAATCAACTTTGAATGGCGCTAAATTTTGCAGACAAGTTTCATATGATGAAATGAACGTACTCGAAGCTTCAACTCACACATAACAACCTCGAAACGATGAATCGCACCTCCAGTCAAAATCAAAGAACTTTGAAATTTCAACTTCTACAACCGATGTCGAAACCTATCAAATCACCTCCGATTGACCTCAAATTTTGCACACAAGATACATTTGCCATTACGGACCTATTCCAACTTTCATAATCGGAATCCGACCTCGATATCAAAAATTTCACTCCCGGTCAAACTTCTCAAAAATCTAACTTTTGCCAATTCAAGACTAATTCGACTACGGACCTCCAAACTACAATTCAGACGCGCTTTTAAGTCCAAAATCACCCAAGGGAGCTAACGAAATTGACAAAACACCATTCCGAGGTCAAATGCTAAAAAGTCATACTTGGTCAATTCTTCCAACTTAAAACTTAAATCTTGAAGTTCATTCTTCCAAATTGATTCCGGATAACTCTAAAACCAACACCGACGATTTACGCAAGTCATAATACATCATGCGGAGATACTCGAACCCTCAAAATATCGAGAGAAGTACAGATACTCAAAATGACCAGTCGGATCGTTACACTATCCATCCTAGTTCCTTAGAGCAAACTTCCCATCGACAAAGGATATTTCTCCAAATGAATGAGAAAGAGGCTATTACTATATTTGTTGGTAAGAGTGGTTGCCCAGAGGCTTTGTGGTTTTGTAAAAAGTCTCCAAGAGAGGCTATTGAGTAAAGCGATATTTTTATTTTTGGCTTCTTGTATTCCTAGGCCTCCATGTTGTTTGAGGAGAGTAATGGTATTTCAGTTAATATAGTGATTTTTTTTTACGATTTGTAGTGGTGCCCCAAATAAAATCACGTTGGACTTTGTCAATTGCTTTTAGGTTTTTTTTGTAGGTGAAAATATTGCATTGTATGGTTTGGAATAGAGTTCAGAGTTGCCAAGGCGAGGGTAGTTCTTCCTGCTATTGAGAAGAAATTTGTTTTCCAACTGGACAATTTATTACGCACATTATCCAGGATATATTGAAAGTTGGAGTGTTTAGGCTTGTGGTTGAGAATAGGAAAACCAAGATATTTGTCAAAATTCTGACCAATGGAAATGTTTAGTGTTGAGGCAATGTTGTCTTTTACTGTGGATGAACAATTTTTTGAGAAAATGATTTCTGATTTTGCGGAATTAATTTTTTTCCCTGATAAGGAACAGAAGTATGAGAGGCAGTGTTGGATTGTGAGGGCTAATTTCTTATTAGCATTGGACATGAGTGTTAGAACGTCTGCGAAGAATAGGTGTGAGAAAAATGGACCATTGCTACTAATATGAATTGGGTCCCAATTCGCAATATCTACTTGGTGATGAATGTACATGGATAGTAATTCCATGCATAATATGAATAAATAAGGTGAGAGAGAATCGCCTTGCCTGATGCCTCTTGTTGGGTGAAAGGAATTATTCATGGAGCCATTAACTAATACGGGTATATATGTTGAGCAAACACAATTCATAATAAGTTTTGTAATTTTTGGGGGGGAATTTAAAGTAGTGCGAAGCTCTGTGGATAAATGACCATTCAAGTCGGTCAAATGCTTTTTCCAAATCAATTTTTGCAATAAATTTGCCTTTCGATCCTTTCATAGAGTTTAGGTGGTTAATAAGCCTTTGTATTATGATAGCGTTGTCACAAGCACGTCTTCCTTTAAGAAAGCTAGTTTGATAAGGGCTAATTAATTTTAATAGGAAGGGTTGGAGCCGATTGACAATAATTTTCATAATGACTTTGTACAAAGTATTACAAAGTCCTATGGGGCGAAAATTCTTTACGTTGTTTGCATTAAGAAATTTTGGAATAAGTCATAATAGGGTGTTGTTTAGGTTTTATGGAATTGTTTTATGTAGAAATATATAGTCACAACATTCCAGCATCGATTTTCCTACTATGTGCCAGTATTTTTGGAAGAAGAAGGGATGATAACCATCTGGCCCAGGCGCCTTGAATGGTTTAAAAGAGAAAAGAGCATTTATAATTTCCTGATCATGTAATGGTCGGTCTAGTTGGGAGAGATCCATTTGGTGGTAGACGTTGGCCTATTATGAATATCCTTCCAGTTAGTTTGCAGATGGTTTGTAGTGTATATTTCTTGGAAATATTGTGGGAAATGAGATGAAAGCATACTTGGATCAGTGATCCAACTGCCAGTGTCATCTTTGAAGAAGGAGATTCTATTTCTTCTCCACCTATTTATAACAGAGAGATGGAAAAATCTAGTGTTAGCATCCCCGTCACAATGCCAGTTGATCCGGGATCTAATTTTCCAAAAGTCCTCCTCAATACCAAGGATGTTATTATATTCATTTGAAAGTTGCGATCCTAGCTGATTGAGGAATTGGCTAGTCGGGTATCTAGGGGATTTCTGTATACCATTTAGCCTAGCTAGAAGGAGTTTTTTCCTAAAAATGTCTCCAAAAGTGGAACTCCAAGTGGTGATATTTTCCTTAAAGATGTTTAGGGCTTCACTAAAGTTCCTATTATGCCAACTATTAGTAACTACAATAGCAAATTTTGGGTGGGACCACCAAAAAGGTTCCTCCCTAAATAATTTTCTAGTATTAGTGGGGCGAGTGCTATTGATGGTTACTAATAGAGAGCCGTGTGAAACGTATATCATCGCCGTTCTTAACCGAGACTCAGGTTAAGCTCCGTCTCGGAACCTTGTGGGGTTATGATCATAGTGGGTTTTAGGTAGGTGAGTTACAATGGCTCCCGGAAGTAGCATTCCTCATTAGCGAAACAATGATGAAGTCTTTCCAAAATAAGACCATTTCTACGCTGCCTATGATTAGACCATTGATGGTTACTAATTGATGGTTATGATCATAGCGAACCCTCTACCTATTGATGGTTACTAATAGAGGGTTATGATCATAGTGGGTTTTAGGTAGGTGAGTTACAATGGCTCCCGGAAGTAGTGAACCCATTCCTCATTAGCGAAACAATGATGAAGTCTTTCCAAAATAAGACCATTTCTACGCTGCCTATGATTAGACCATTTGTATCTACTCCCTTTGAATCCCATATCAATAAGCCTACAATAGTTGATATAAGAACGAAACCTACTAGATCTGGCAGAATCTATTTATCTACCACCCCACTTATCTTCTTGGTTAAGGATTTCATTTAAGTCACCACCAGCTAACCATAAACCATGGTAGGTGTTTGCAATAGATTCTAAATTTTCCCAAAGTTGGATACGGTTAGTAAATCTAGTATTAGCATAAATATTACTAAAGAGCCAAGGTTGAAGATTAGGAGCTACCTGGATCATGACGTGGAGTTCTTGGTGGAATTGATGGATTCTAGTAACAGAGACCATACTGCCTATCCATAGGAAGACTATCCCCCCGCTTGACCTTGGGCAGGGACCTCCAGTATACCATCAAAGTTGAAAGTATCCCTCAGAGTGGAGTGATCATCTATCCTAGTCTCAAGTAAGGCCATTATGCATGGTTTATGGGTAACGAGAAGTTCCTTAATGTTTTGTCTAAAGGTAACACTATTGCCACCTCTAATATTTCAGATGACAAAACTCATAAGTTTATTCATCGGGGATCGGGGGAGGGTTGGAGAGGAGTTACTGGGTCTCCCCATCGAAGGGAACTGGCCCCCCCTGAGTGAGGGGCTCAACACAACTGTATACTTCCCTATGGCTCTGTTTAGAGGTTGCCTGATGTCCACGAAACATTTCTACATCGCTAGTGAAAGAGAAGTAGTTGAGCGTCCCTTATGCTTGAAATCTATGTGAATGATCCCGTGGGTATAGGTTTGATCGGGTCCAAGCCTGCAGTACTATTGAGTAGCGAGGATGGTCGATGCAGTTTTACCCAACAAGGTCGGGATCGAATCCATAGGGAGTTAATTTGTTTGGAGTTAGATTTTTATCCGAGTCTAGATGTGGTTTTGCTCTTAATTACACTTCCACACATGGTTGGTTTGTGTTCTACTTCTACTTCTATTCTATAGCATGCAATAGTTAAAACTAAGTACAATATTTTTGGTGTTGATTTTCAAGGGTTTAAAGGGACTAGGGTAGTGACTTCCACCTAGGTGGATATCTAGCAGGTAGCAAGAACCTAGGGCAATCATGTGATTAATTGGGGTCGTAGTATAACTATCACACTCGGGTGCTCACTCTATACCTTTCAGTAGTTTGACTGATTTTGCCCAATTTGGCTTTCTCAAGTCCAAATGGGTATTCATGCAATACAAGTGATGTTAGTTCAAGTCGGGTATTACTATCTCTAGGTTTAACCCTTTAATTGGGGCTATCAATTTCTTGAGTTCACCCAAATTCCTTGTTCGCCTAGTTTTCCTAGACTTAGTCCCTCTTTCTCAAGTTGAGACTAAGTCATAAAGGCATGAATCAGTGTTTGCAACCACTAATTCCATAGTTCAAGCAAGAACTAGGCTAAATACTACTAACCCATACACATTCAATCCCTAAAATTCAAGACCCATCAAATACTCACACTAGGGTTGGGTCACAACCCTAGCTATGGGTTTAGCTACTCATGGAAATAGGAGAAATCAAATATGAAATAAAGATAAAATTCATAATATTAGATTAAAAGATGAAAAGCTAATGTTAAAAGATGAATATAATACAAAATTGCCCAAAATGGTATTTCCATCCGTCTCACGTGCTCAACCAAAACAAAACTTAACCTAAAAATGTGAAAAAGATCTATTTATACTAAGCTAAAATTTCCGGACAAAAATACCCCTGCGGAGGTTTCGCGGCCGTGTAATTCTGACCGCGGCCGCACTCTTCCTTTCACGGCCGCGTAATTCTGATTGCGGTCTGCGTTTCTTCACATCTGGGTCTGGGTTGAATCTTGTTTCGCGGACTGCGTACTTTCCACCGCGTCCGTGTGAGAGACTTTCACGGCCGTGTAATTTAAACACGGACCACCCTTCTCACTTTTGCATCATTTGTGAACTCTCTGAATCTTGGAAACCGCGGTCCGCGAAATTCCAATCGTGGCCGCAGTGGTACTTTCGCGGCTGCCTCTTTCTGATGCGGTCCACGTTCATATTTGTGGCCAAAAACAACCTCTCTGATTCTCCATTTCACAGACCGCATCCCTATTGACACTTTCACGTCCGCGCTTTTTTGTCGTTGTCCGCGTTCCACAACCCTTGGCCCAGTCTTGGCCTTTTTTCAAGTTTTGACTCCTTTATGAGTTTATCATGGCTACTTTGGCTCATTGTGAATAATCCTTGCAAGCAAGCATATTACATAAGTTTCCGAATTACCCTTACGCATTTTAAGCCCAAAATGCAAGTAAAAGAAAGCAAATAATAGGTTAAAATCCCCACTTATCAACTCCCCCAAACTTAAACGTTTACTTGTCCTCAAGCAAATAAGGTAATTCCCATCTCCATTAAACCAAAACAGAAGTATATTTCAGCTGCCCTAATGTGAATCAAACATGCATCAATTGGAACTAACAATTACCCTCAACACAAATGAGTTATCAACAACACACAACCTTTTGAGTACCATAGTTCTAATGCGACACAAGAGCATCAAGTGTTGACTTAACTCACCAAGGAAGACCGCTCTACTACGTAGGTCATTGTGGAACCCAAACTCTTCCTCCTGTACTCTCCATAAGCAAATCTCACTTTAGATTGTAGCACTCAAAACAAGGATTGTGGAGAAGTACACTCATCTCTCTCAAGGGAATGTCACAAGTCCTGCTCTAAGTACCATAAGCTTGCCCCTTATGTAAATCACCACTAATGTAAGCTCACTCAACTCGAAATCATATAGGGCTTTTGTGGGAATGTAATGAAGGCTTTTGGATCAAGGTAGGACTTATTGACATATGATGGTTTCATCTTTCCTTAAGCTCTCCATTTCCTCATTTTGGCTCATATTTTCTTGACTCTTTGAGCCATTTTCTTCTTCCTTAGGGGAACTAGAGAGACATAGTGTCACTCTTTCTTGCTCATGATGATCATTTTTCTCCTTTACTAATCATTCCATGCATTTCATCATTGCTTTCTTTGACTCCTTTCCCTTTTCTATCTTATTCACTTTCTTTTTGACATACTTCTTTTTGGCTTTTCTTTCTTTTCTTTTGCCTTCCCTTTTTTTCATTTTGTACCTTTTATCACTTTCACATTCCTCGTCTCTCCCCCAAACTTATGCTTTTGCCAATTGTGAATGCTAAGGAAAGATCGGGTTCCAAGAGAGGGTCATTATAGAACGAATAACGGCTTGTATCGTGGTTATTGAAAGAAAAATAGCTTTGGCTCAAAGGGGTTGACTAGGGATATCATATTGGTAGGATACGGAAGCTTTCAAGTTTTAAATTTGATCAAGGAAAGCCTATAATCATTTCTCAAGTCGAGCTACACTTAGAATTTCGCCTAGACAAACATTTAGGGCAAGTTCTAGACTTGTTGGCACGGAACTTGGACTTGCAATTCAATACCTCACCTCACAAGCTATTGGATTGTTAAAGAGAACAAAGTCGAGGGCCCACAACAACCCTAGATAAGATTGAGCATGACAAATGGCTCCAAGAAGCCATTCGATGATTGTTTAGTCAACACAAGAGCCTAAAGGTCACAACTAGAACTATTCTTTGCCAATCAACTTGTTTCTAACCATAAGGTCGAAGGTAAATGTGTTAGGCCCAAGTGAAGCTTTCCTGAGACACTTTTATTCTTTACTACTATTTACACAAAAAAACATAAAGAAAATGGACTCAATCCCTTAAGAAGGTTGTCACACCATCCATCATGGGGAAGAGCCACCTGGTTCACACAACATCCACTTTTGGAAAGAACCATGACATTAAAAAAATCAAAGGCTTATTGTCCACATAAAATGTAAAAAGAAGCGAACAACATAACAAGAAACTACTAAAGGAAATAAGAAGCTATGAAGGAAACTATGGAAATCAACTGAATATATACAAACTTGAAGTAAAGCGAATATTGACATAAATAAAAATGAATATATACATCAAATGGTAAATAAATATATACATACCAAATGTGAAAGTAACGAATATATACATACCAAAAGTAAAATAAAGAGAAGTAAAGATAAAGAAAAATAGTCTCATAGTTATTACATACCAATGTTATCCAATTATCAGTAAATCAAAATAGACCACACCCTAAATAAAAAATAGCCTTTCCTCAATGCTAATATCAATATAAGATTAGGGAAAGGGTTAGAGAGTAAAGAAAACTCCCTATGTGGTATGCATTGGTTCAGGCACATGAATGGGGTCGTCGGACTGCATAGGATCAGTAGCTCCCTCTGGGTCCTCTAATTGGATCTCCAAGTCCTGTGGCTGGGGAACCATGGGGTTGCGGAGCATCTGGATCATCTCCTCAGCACTATGTATAGTGGTAGCCATCTCCTCAGACTGGCCAGCAGCTGGTGCCTCATGCTCTATTGCCTCTGTTGCCTGTGCTTGCCCCTCCATGAGCAAGTCCAATGGAATGTCTCCAGTAGATGCAAACTTCTTTACCTCCTCTGTCAGCAGCTCCACTGATTTCTTTGAGGCCTGTGTCTTCTTCATCTTCTTCACTTGCTTGCCCAGATCCTTGATAACCTTACCACGTATATCCAAAGTGTCTAGGATCTTTTTCTGGTTGTCTAGGAGCTTCTTCTGGTTGGCCAGAAGCTCCTTTAATGAATCTTTCACTGATGAAGGAACTTGAAGCTATGCTGGGGCTGACTGTGCTGCTACAGCACTGGATAATGTAGACAACTTTGATGTAGCTGCTTGCATCCAGTTGTTGATGCTGGATAATGTTTGAGAAACCCGTAGTGCAATCTGAGGGTAAGTGGAAGATGAGGGCACAGATAATGGCACTGTGACAGACGACCCATATAAAGGAGGAGGCATGGCATTTGAAGATCCCCTTGCTGTGGAAGGCTCAGATCCGATGGCCACTGCTCTTGGCTCTTCAAACTGACCAGTGGAGATAGCGGTTTTACCCTTTGCTTTAGGGTTGTCTAGTCCTTGGAGGCTATACCTGGAGAAGAGTTTTTGGGCTTTGCCTTTGTATCATAATGCTTCTTCTCAACTCCTTAGTCCTCAAAATACATGGTGAGGAAGTTGGGGTAGGGGTAGGATCTTTCTTCCTTTCCAACTGCCTTGGTAATGTGGTAGTACATGAGGTTCCCCACATTGATAGGATACCCCGCCATGATGGAGGCTATCAGAACTGCCCGGGTGAGTGGGAGGACATTGTCATGCTGACACGGGTCCAGTCGGCTGCACACAAATATGGACCACCCTTTTGCTTCAAAGCTGAGGGTGTTTCTGTATATTGGGACTGCAGCTGTGAGCCACGCTGGTGTCGTTCCTGGGGCTAATATCTCTGTATCCATGGACGGGCAGCTTCATCAAGTGTCAGCTTCTCCAAGTATTGCACGGCTTCCATATCCTCAAAACCGACATATTCATTCAATGTGTGTCCATCAAACCGGATCTTCAAGTTCCAGACCTTAGTCACGGTGGTGCCCTTTTTGATGTGGGCAACGTTTGCATAGAACTCTTTGACAAGATATTCATTTGCATCCGGAACTTTGCTGGTGAAGAATTTCCACCCTTTTCTCTCCTCAAACTGCCTTAACATTTGGATTGTAGGGAAGGAGGTATCTCTCTATGAACTATCTCTCAAAGGTGAGCGACCTTTGGGGCCACCATTCTCGGAACTTCAGATAAGCTATTTCGCTCACAAATATATCGGCCCACACCTCGGCCCTTCTGGATCTAGCCAACCCCCAAACATTGGTGTCACCCCTTCTCCCGTCATTCGGGACCTCATCATTATCATCATCAACAGTAATAAGGGCAGCTGGTGAAGCCGAAGTTGTAGTAGGTGGGGAAGATGGTGCCGAAGCCTCACTACCTTCCTCTGAGCCACCAGACGACTCAGAAGAGGAGGTAGGTTCATCTACTAACTGGAGTCTCTCCGGGAAATTTGTGGGGACATGCAATGGCATAGAGTCTCCTTCTGAAGCTTCCTGGGAAGGGACATACTCACTAGTGTCTGAATGGTCTGCGGCTCTATCCGTAGCTTTGATGGAGGCTCTCATCTTGCCAATTGACTTTTGTACTGCTAGGGGTATTTTAGTCTTTCTTTTACCCTGCCTTGGGAGGGTTCTGCCCTCCCTTTAGATGTATCACCTCTGCCTCTGGAACGGACCATTGTCTGCAACATACAAGCAGTGAAATAAAGTTAGAAAAAGGGCTTCAAGCATGTGTTAAGCAAAATACAGATGAAATGCAACATTGCTTCTCAGAACAGGGCACTGTGGACCGCGTAAAAGTGAGCGCAGCCGTGAAGAGACCATCGCGGACCGCAAAAAAGTAAACGCGGCCGCGAAGAGGTTAGGTTCAGAATACTAACCCTCCGATCTTGGTTGAACGCGGACCGCGAAGGACCAACCGCGGACCATGTAAAAGTAACGGCGGCCGCGAACTCTTATCAATAACCAGTAATTAAAAAGCTAGGGTATCGCAGACAGTAAAAAGCTGAACGCGACCGCATACCCTACCGCGGATCGTGGAAAATTGACCGCGGCCGCGAAATTCAAACGCAACAGGTATCGATGAACACTGACAACTAGGGTTTTTACTAAGTGTTCAAAAATTAGTTCAATTAATCATGCAAAGTTACTAACCCTATCCCCCATTAGGCTTATAAACATTACCCACATGTATTTAATCATCAATCAAGCATTAATTTTAGATTATGGCGTGCATCTAACCCTAACTAAAAAAAAAGGAGAATAGAAAAGACAAAGATAAAATCAAATCATGTAATTGAACATACCAGTTGTAGAGTTTTAGTAGGGAATGAACTCTTGATTAGAATGAGATGAAATTGAGAGCTGGAGAAGAGGAATAATGCTTTTTGTGCGGTGAAATATTAGGGGTCAAAAAGTGTAAAATGATTAAGGAGCCCCTATATATACTTAGAAACTTGTGGAACCCACTGCCTTACTTGAGCGCGGCCGCAAAATTCTATTGCGGTCCGCATTTTGTTACCTGATGAAGAACAACCTCACACATGGGCATTGTCTGCCGAATAATGGCCGCGGCCGCGGAATACACAGCGGACCACCAAAATATGGACGCGGCCACGAACTCTGAAGGATATTTGACAGTCCAACTTCAGAGAGTTGGCGTTTTGCTCTTCTCAATTACGCGTCCACGAACAAAAAGGTGCGTCCGCAAAATGCTCACGCGGACCGCAAAATTTTTGGCGCGGTCCGCGAACTTCTAGCACTTAGCCAAATTTTTCCTGTCAAATTTCTGCACTACACAACCAGTTAGTCTAAAACAATGCCTAATCTAAGAAGAAAATCAAAAGAAAGAAAGAAAAAAAACACATAGGTTACCTCCAAGAAGCACCTGATTTAACGTCGCAGCACAATGCATGTTACCATTATTCACTTGAAATGAATCAATTCCATAACGTGGCCATCATCAACCTTACCAAGGTAGTGCTTCACTCGGTGCCCATTGACTCTAAAGATCTCACCATTCTTATTTTTCAAATCTAGTGCACCAAAAGGAGTCACATGCACCACTTCAAATGGACCGATCCATTTTGACTTTAGCTTTCCCGGAAACATCCGTAACCGAGAGTTAAATAAGAGAACAAGGTGACCTTCTTTGAATTCTTTGTTCCGAATATACTTATCATGCAGGTACTTCATCTTGCCCTTATACAAGGACGAACTAGAGTAAGCATGGAATCGGAACTCATCAAGTTCATTCAATTGCTCCACCCGAAGATTTGCAGCTACATCCCACTCTAGGTTCAACTTCTTCAACGCCCACATGGCCTTCTGCTCTAATTCCACCGGGAGGTGACATGCTTTCCCAAATACCAGCCGATACGGAGACATACCAATTGGAGTCTTGTAAGCTGTTCTATAGGCTCATAAAGCATCGTCAAATTTCCTTGACCAATCAATCCAGTTTGCATTGACAGTGGATAGAATACTCTTGATCTCCCTGTTGGAGACCTCAACCTGTCCACTTGCCTGGGGGTCATAGGGAGTTGACACCTTGTGAGTGACACCATACTTGGAGAGTAAAGTGTCAAAGGCTTTGTTACAAAAAATGAGAACCCCCATCACTGATAATGGCCCTTGGGGTGTCAAACCTTGTGAATATGTTTTTCTTCAAGAAATCCACCACACTCCGTGCTTCATTGTTGGGAAAAGCCACAGCTTCAACCCATTTGGAGATGTAATCCACAACAACAAGAATATAGGTGTTCCCACATGAACTCACAAATGGACCCATAAAGTCGATGCCCCATACATCAAAAATATCAATCTCAAGGATGGTGGTGAAAGGCATCTCATTCTTCTTGGAAATCCCACCGGCTCTTTGGCAATCATCCCATCGCTTAACAAGCTCGCTAGCATCTTTGTAAAAGGTAGGCCAATAGAATCCACAGCTTAGGACCTTTGTAGCAGTTCTTCCCCCACAATGGTGACCACCATAGGGCGAAGAATGACAAGCTTCAAGAATACCCAATTGCTCTTCTTCTGGAACACATCTTCTTATAACACCATCCGTGCAAATTTCGAAAAGATATGGCTCGTCCCAATAATAATCCAAGAAGTACCATTTGAGCTTCTTCCTTTGGTTTGAAGAGAACTCATTCCGGACAATTCCACTCACAAGATAGTTAGCCATATCGGCAAACCAAGGCATCCCGGTAAAAGACATGGAAAGGAGTTGTTCATCCGGAAACGAATCATTGATCTCAAGGCCATCATGGGGCCTCCCCTCCTCTTCCAAAAAGGACAAGTGGTCCGCCACTTAATTCTCACTCCCTTTTCGGTCTATGACTTAGAGATCAAACTCTTGTACAATAAGTACTGACCTCATCAATCTAGCCTTTGAGTCATTCTTACTCATCAAATAGCGAAGCGCCATGTGATCGGTGTGAACAATCACTTTGGTACCCATGAGGTACGGGCACAACTTTTCCATAGCAAAGACAATGGCTAAGAGTTCTTTCTCGGTCACCATATAGTTGACTTGGGCGTCGTTCATGGTCTTACTAACATAGTATACCGGATGGAATATCTTGTTGATGCGTTGCCCCAATACCGCTCCTACCGCCACATCGCTAGCATCACACATAAGCTCAAATGGTAAGCTACAATTTGGTGCGGTAATTATGGGAGTGGTAGTCAACCTATACTTGAGTAGCTCAAAAGCTTTCATGCAATCGTCATTGAACACAAATTTTGCAGCTTTTTCTAACAACTTGCACAAGGGGTTCACCACCTTTGAGAAATCCTTGATGAACCGACGGTTAAACCCCGCATGCCCTAGAAAGCTCCTCACTCCTTTGACGAAAGTAGGAGGAGGGAGTTTTGATATCACTTCAATTTTTGCTTTATCCACTTCAATACCATTCTTGGAGATCTTATGGCCGAGGACAATGCCCTCCTCAACCATAAAGTGACACTTCTCCCAATTAAGCACCAAGTTAGTCACTTCACAATGTTCCAAGGGTTTATCAAGATTACCCAAACACTCATCAAAAGAATCCCCCAAAATAGAGAAATAATCCATAAAAACCTCGAGGAAGTCCTCCACCATATCCGTGAATATTTCCATCATACACCGCTGAAAAGTAGCCGGTGCATTACATAGACCAAACGGCATCCTTAAGAATGAAATGTGCCATATGGACAAGTGAAGGTGGTCTTCTCTTGGTCTTCAGGTGCAATAAGAATCTGGTTATACCCGGAATACCCATCCGAGAAGCAATAATAAGCACGTCCGGCTAACCTATCCAATATTTGATCAAGAAATGGAAGAGAAAAATGATCTTTCCGACTCACATTGTTGAGCTTTCTATAATCCATGCATACCCTCTAACCGGTGACAGTTCTTGTTGGGATCAACTCACTGTTGTCATTTGTAATCACAATCATGCCCCCTTCTTTGGGACACATTGTACCGGTGAAGTCCATGAGCTATCAGAAATAAGGTAGACAACCCCAGCATCCAACCACTTGACCTCTTTTTTGACAACCTCTTGCATGGACTCATTCAATCTTCTTTGAAGTTCCACAGAGGATTTGGCATCCTCATCTAATATGATTTTGTGCATGCAAAAGGCGGGGCTTATACCCCGAATATCTGCCAATGTCCAACCTATTCCCTTCTTCCTCCTTTGGAGCACTGCAAGGGTGGCATCTACCTGCACGTTAGTTAAGCACGAGGAAAGAATAATAGGTTAAGTAGAACAAGGGCCTAAGAACTCATACTTGAGGTGTGAAGGAAAAGGCTTCAGCTCCAATATGGGAGGCTTCTCGATTGAGGGCTCTGTTGGTTGAGTCTTTTGGTTCTCAATATCCAAGGAAAGTTTCCGGGGCTCATATGTATATGAACCATTCCCTGCAAAGCATTGACATATTCCACCAAGCCTTCATCCTCATTCACATCATGATTCAACAACACAACTTCCAAAGGGTCTTCCACATTAATCACAACACTTGTGTCTTCAACAATCACCTCGGTCACAAGATCCACAAAAGAACATACTTCGTTGCTATTAGGCAGCCTCATTGATTTGCAAACATGGAAAATAACTTTTTCATCGCTCACCCGGAAGGTGAGCTCTCCAGCTTCCACATCAACTAAGGCCTTCCCTGTAGCTATGAAAGGTCTCCTTAATATGATCGACATCTCATTGTCAACCTCACAGTCAAGTATCACAAAATCCGCGGGAAGTATGAACTTGTCGACCCAAACTAGCACATCATTAATTATCCCCAATGGCCTCTTTGTTGTCCTGTCCGCCATTTGCAACCTCATGGATGTGGGCCTTGGTTTCCTAATCCCCAATGTCTTGAACACAGAATATGGCATCAAGTTAATGCTTGCCCCCAAGTCACACAAAGCTTTGGCGAAATTGGCACTACCAATAGTGCATGGGATTGTAAAGGCACCGAGGTCTTCTAACTTTGGAGCCATGGAATGCACAATAGCACTCACTTGGTGTGTTATTTTGATTGTTTCACAGTTCATTGATCTTTTCTTTGTTACCAAGTCCTTCAAGATGGCATATCCCGGCATTTGTTCTAGAGCTTCCACTAAAGGCACATTTATGGGCAAACTTTTCATCATACCAATAAATTTCTTGAACTGGTTCTCATGTTTTGTTTTGCAAGTCTTTGAGGATATGGTGGAGGAGGCCTTGGCAAAGGAGCCTTGGCTTTTGACACTACCGTTTTTGGTATGTCTATAACATGTTCCCTAGACGGGTTCACATCATCTTGTGTCTCCTCCACGTTGTCATCAATGTCTATCCTCACATCTTCATTAACATTCTCATCACTCACTTGCACATCATTGCTTTGCTCATCATCATCTTGCACTAACACATCATCACTCGCAACCTTTCTTGGATTAGAGGTACTAGCAACTCCACCTCTACCACTTCTTGTAATCACCTCCATAGCATGGCTCGTATTGCTCCCACTCTTTGGATTCACCACTGTGTCACTTGGTAGTGCCCCTTAGGGTGAGTATTTAAAGCTTGAGAATTTGGCCAAGTTGGACTTCCAAGTTTCGGATAGAAGTATTGTGGGATGCCAATTGGGAGTCAGAATTTTTCTTCATCATTTGCTCAAACGTTGATTCAATCTGTCCGATCTCATTGTTGGATGAGCTAGGACCTTGAGACGAAAATGGAGGCGGATTTTTTGGTTGTTGATACATCCGAGGCCTTTGAAATCCTGGCCCCCGATTCCCTTGATTATTGTTGTTCCAACCCCCTTGGTTATTATTACCTCCCCAATTACTATTATTGTTGCCACCCCGATTGCCTTGGTTTCCTTGGTTACCCCAGTTTTGTTTGTTGTTGTTCCCCCAATTGCTTTGGTTGTTGTTGTTGCAACTATTCCAATTCCCTTGTTGACTTTGATTTCCCCAATTTCCTTGGGGTCTTTACTGTTGTTGATTTGGAGAATTGCCCCGTTGACCTTGGTAGTTGTTCATATATTGAACCTCTTCACTTTGATCATCATATGAGTCATCTTTATTGTACCCACTACCACTTTGCTCAAATTGATCCGGATTGCCTTGAACTTGTTGACCTCATTGCCTCCTCTTGTTGACCATGATATTCACCCCTTCCATGGCATTCACTTGTTTTGGCACTTGAACTTGTTGCAACTGAGCTTTGGCCAACTGGTTCATGGTAGTAGTCAACTCGGCTATTGCTTGGCCGTGGTCATGGAGCTCCTTGTGTAGGTGAATGACATTGGGATCACCTTATGGCACATTAGCTCGACTTTGCCATGCCGAAGAAGTATCCACCATATCATCAAGTATTTCATACGCTTCAGCATATGGTGTGTTCATGAAATTTTCCCCGGCAAGTTGGTTAACTACACATTGGTTGGTAGTGTTGATGCCACGGTAGAATGTTTGTTGGATCATGGCTTCGGTCATGTCATTATTTGGATATTCTTTAACCATTGTCCGATACCTTTCCCAAATCTCATGAAGCGGTTCATTTGGCTCTTGTTTAAAAGCAAGGATCTCATCTCTTAGCATCTCCATATGTCCTGGAGAAAAGAATTTGGCGATATACTTCTCGGCCAACTCATCCTAAGTGGTGATGGAATGGTTGGGTAACCTTTCTAGCCAATCCAACACCTTCCCCCTTAGAGAAAATGGGAAAAGCCTCAATATCAATGCGTCATCCGAGACATTAATTTGCTTGCTCCCCAACACGTATCAATAAAACCTTTGAGATGCTTGAAGGAGTTTTGGTGTGGATCTCCAGTGAAGAAACCCCTCTGTTCCAAGAGTGTAAGCATGACATTGGTTATTTGGAAGTTGACCGCCCTAATCCGGGGCGGGACTATTGCACTTGCACAGCCTTCGTTGGGCAACACCCGGTGTACTACCCTTGGAGGAGCTGGGGGAGGGTTTGGAATATTATCATGAGGCGGTCGGCCTCTCCTTTGTGCTTGAGGTTCGGGTTGAATCTCATCCACGTGATCATCATCTACCTCCTCCCCCAACAGCAAATTTCTGAGAGCTTCATTTTTAAGAGCCATTTGGTACCTAAAAGCAATTCACACACAAATTAATAAATTGGAAGGAAAGAAAAACAAAACACATAAATACTCAGATATGTAGCTAAAACCATCTAATTCCCCGGCAGCGACGCCAAAAATTGATCGGGTCTAAGCCTGCACTACTATTGAGTAGCGAAGATGGTTGATATAATTTTACCCAACATGGTCGGGATCGAATCCACATGGAGTTAATTTGTTTGGAGTTAGATTTATATCCGAGTCTAGATATGGGTTTTGCTCTTAATTACACTTCCACACATGGTTGGTTTGTTTTCTACTTCTACTTCTATTCTATAGCATGAAATAATTAAAACTATGTACAATGTTTTTGATGTTAATTTCAAGGGTTTAAAGGGACTAGGATAGTGACTTCCACCTAGGTGGATATCTAACAGGTAGCAAGAACCTAGGGCAATCATGTGATTAATTGGGGTCCTAGTATAACTATCACACCCAGGTACTCACTCTATACCTCTCGATAGTTTGAGTGATTTTGCCTAATTTGGCTTTCTCAGGTCCAAATGGGTATCCATGCAATACAAGTGATGTTAGTTCAAGTAGGGTATTACTGTCTCTAGCTTCAACCCTTTAATTGGGACTATCAATTTCTTGTGTTCACCCCAAATCCTTGTTAGCCTAGTTTTTCTAGACTTAGTCCCTCTTTCTCAAGTTGAGACTAAGTCATAAAGGCATGAATCGGTGTTTGCATCCACTAATTCCATAGTTCAAGCAAGATCTAGGCTAAATACTACTAACCCATACACATTCAAGTCCTAAAATTCAAGACCCATCAAATACCCACACTAGGGTTGGGTCACAACCCTAGCTATGGGTTTAGTTACTCATAGAAATAGCAATCAAAGATAAAATAAAGATAAAATCCATAATATTAGATTAAAAGATGAAAAACTAATTTTAACAGATGAATATAATACAAAATTGCCCAAAATGGTATTTCCAGCCGTCTCACGTGCTCAGCAAAAACAAAACTTAACCTAATAATGTGAAAAAGATCTATTTATACTAAGCTAAAATTTTCGGACAAAATACCCCATTGGAGGTTTCGTGGCCGCATAATTCTGACCGAGGTTGCACTCTTGCTTTCGCGACCACATAATTCTGATTACGGTCCGCGTTTCTTCGCATATGTTTCTGGGTTGAACCTTGTTTTGCGGACCGCATACTTTCCACCGCGTCCGAGTGAGAGACTTCCGCAGCCGCATAATTTAAACGCGGACCGCCCTTCTCGCTTTTGCATCACTTGGGAACTCTCTGAATTTTGGAAACCGCGGTCCGCGAAACTCCAATCGCAGTCGCAGTGGTACTTTTGTGGCCGCCTCTTTCTAATGCGGTCCACGTTCATATTTGTGGCAAAAAAAACCCTCTCTGATTCTCCATTTTAAAGACTGCCTAATTATGACCGCGCCTGCATTGACACTTTCGCGGCCGCACTTTTCTGTCACGATCCGCGTTCCACATCCCTTGGCACAGTCTTGGTCTTTGTTCAATTTTGACTCCTTTATGAGTTGATCATGAATACTTTGACAATCCTTGCAAGCAAGCATATTACATCAGTTTCTAGGATTACCTTTACGCATTTTAAGCCCAAAAAGCAAGTAAAAAAAAGCAAATAATAGGTTAAAATCCCCACTTATCAAGGTTCCCCTTGCTCCTCCTCCATCTTGTTGTTTGGTTCTGGTTCCGGAGGAGTTGGAAAGTCTTGTATTGCATCTTGTTCCTCCATTCCAGCTTTTGGGTGTTGCATCTCCATTGGGGTTGTGTGCCCTGTGGCTGATGCTGTGCATGTGGGGGTGGTGGTTAAGGTGGAGCTAATGGTTGTGCCTGCCATGGGAATAGTAGTGGGCTATTGACAAAAGTCTCGCGGGGAGGAAAGAAAGGGAGATTGTAAACTTGGTTCATGTTTAGTAGTGCATTGAAGTGTTAGGGGAGGTTCAAGTGGTTATGAATGTTGTGGTATAGTGCCGGTGCTACTGCCGGAGTAAGAGGATCTAGAACATTTTCCAGCCATATGGTTCATATAGTTGTCCATGGCCAGTCTCATAGCTTTTGTCACTAGCTGGGCGAGAAAGTTGGGATCATTATTTCCTGACCATTGATTTCTATGGTGAAGAACACTCCTTGCCCCGCTAGTCCTTGTTAGATCCAAGAGAATGGTTGGTGCTCCGATGGCAATGCCTGTGTTGCAAATATTGTGGGGTGTGGCAGTATTGGTTGTGGTGGTAGTGGCATTTGTGGGTGCATGTGTAGGTGTAGATGTGGGATGTTGATTTCCATCTGTATTTGGATATTGTGAGGCCAAGGGGTTCATTGAGGATGGAGAATTAGGGGAGTCTGCCTCCTGTGAAAGGGATTAATAGACTTGGCATGAGGAATTGGATCTAGTAATAGAGGAAAGGAATGATTGCTCTTAGGCTTAAGCGATGATTGTAAATCTTTTGCGTGGGAGGGTGTGTTATAGGGTTCAAGGGTGATAGGTGTAATGCTCTGCATGACCACTTGGCTGCTATTTTTTGCCAAGTGTTCTTGAGTGGCAGTATTAGCAAATGGGTTTGGGTTGTGAGTTGTGGTAAATGGAATATGAATTGTTTGTAATTTTGGACTATGGGTGATGTCTTTGGTTAAATCAATGGAGTTGTGATTGTTTATGTAAGAATTAATATTTCTGCTAGGCTATAAATAATTATTTGTGTGTAGGTCTTGTGCCACGTGTATGCCACTTGTCTGAATGGAAGTAGAAGGGTGCATTGGTTGCATCGAAGGGGTTTCATTGGGGGAACAACAATTGCTTGGAGAAGCTGGAGAAATTGGAATGTCAGTGAGATTTTTAAGCTCCTCATTTTCCTCAGTAAGCAGTGAAAACTATTGGTGGAGGAAGGTCAAACGCCTGGCATTCGTTAGATTCATTATTATGAGAACTATTGGGATGTTCACTATAGGAAGTATTCTTAGTTTTGTAAACAAGTTTTTGAGTGTTTAAGAATTTACTTGTGTCGGCTTCAAAGATACGAACATTAATACCTGCTTCAGGTGAATGGCTTCTCTTTCTTGGCATCTCTTTTGACTTGTGGGTACTGTAATTTCTTCGCTTGTTAAAATGGACTGTGTGCCATAGTTGTTGTTGCTGTTGTTGCTGTTGTTTTGCTGTTGTTTCTTGCTTATGAACTTCCTTCTGCTTCTTTGTTGTTTTTAAGAGGTTCATCCGATGTTCCTCTCAGATGCGTAGCAGTTGGATATTGAATAGGGCAAGCACGCATAGTGTATCCAATATGTCCACATAATTTGCGCAGGAAGTTCTCTCCCTCGTAGAAAATCTCCTGCTTGTAGGAGCCTATGTAGATATAGGATTGCACTGGTTTCTCCAATGAAACTTGTATGCATAGACGTGCGTATCGCCCTTGGAGGGTAGAGCTTGTGCAAGCATCAATTTTTAGAAGGGTACCAATGGAGTTTCTAATTTTTTTGAGGACGGCGGTGTCATAGAATTCCGTCGGTACTTGTGGTTATCTCAGCCAGATGGCAGTGTATGTTTGTTTAGCATTACTGGCTACGAAGTTTGGTTGCCACCGCTGTATGGAGAGAAAGTGGCCATATACAAACCACATACCATTTTGCAGAACCTTAATCATATTCTCCTCTTTCATGAATTTGACAATGAAGTAATCTGATCCTAAGTCGATCAGTGAGAAGTTCTCAGATACTTTCCATTGTTCTTGTATTTTTTATTTTTGTGTGGTGATGAAGGAGCCGTATGCCATTGAGTTTAATGATCAGAGAGCATCTCCATGGTGAGTATATGCGTTGTAAATCTTCGTTTGTAAGTGAAATTTTCTTAATGTTGGTGGGGGTGGCGTCCCGTGGTTGTTGTGGTTGTTTTTGCTCCTGGTAGTTTTCGTTTATGTAAGGGATAATGTCCATGTCGATAATACCCTCCGAAGCCAGAAGCTTCTCTTTGAAGGAGGTGGTTGGGGTGTTACTGATAATATCTGCTAGGGGATCAGGAGGTTTTGGAGGGGTAGCACTCGGTTGAGTAGTTGGTTCGTGTATACCTGGCTTCATTTGGTGAAGATGCTGCTGAAGATGAAAGAGGGTGTTTTTAGAGAGAAGTTGGAGAGTTTCTATTTTTAGAAACTACTACCTTACAATTATTTGTTAATAACAATTTATTTTTGGTGAATTTAACTTCTATAAATTTTTACACTATCATGTCCTATCGTTCCACTTCCCATTATAAGTGGAACTAAGGCATGTTAACATGTTAATTAAATTACAAAGTTAATATAAAACTCTTTTACAAAGTTCATTGGCTAGGTCGGGTACAACATAAAAACATGAGCTATTTTTTGTTATGGTGTGAAGTCATGTGTATTTTCTTGTAATTCTTTCGAAATTATTTAACCCTATTCCTAATTAAGAAATCCCATAGAACCTGTCAACGAGTTACTATTTGACCTACATACTTTCAACGTGGAAAAAAGGAAATATTACATCAGACGTAAACTTGAACAAACAAAAAAAAAAAAATCATCAGAAGTAAATAACACACACTGATCCATTAATTGAGGGGCATGAAAAACTAGACAAAGATTACGTACTAAACCAGGAATCACAATAAATTGTACTTTTATAGTTTGTATATCAAAGTCAATTATAAATATTACTCCTACATCTTAGCATACGCAGATACACTTAAGTTTGATAATTTCTTGGTTCTTATTCTACTATTAAGATAAGATAGCGGCTGAAAGAAGATTTGGGGAATCCCACAGTAAAATATTCGTATCACGATATGTAGTATAAAAAAGAATCGACTTCACGTGCTTTGATTTTCTATAAATTTTCGTTTGCCATTTTAATTTAATCATCTTTTCATTTCATGCATGTGATCTCGACAGTTTTTCCTTTTTAAATTTTTAGGAAATTAATCATTTGTCCTCTTGCATGAATGATTTCAAAGTCTTAACTCAATAAATACATGAGGAATTGCTATTGTCTCTGAAAATTTTGCAGACCCTTCGTCCTTCCAGCAATTCATAGTCTTGTGTCATTTAATTTCAGTTGGAGGTCTCAGAAGCTAAGTTCATTAAGTGTAAATTTCTTCCAATTTGGATGTCTATGTCATTTAATTTTGTTATAGTTTTCGGGATAATTGGATGAATGGTCATTCAAACTTTCACTTTATTGTATCAAAATCACTAAACCTTTTGTAGTAGCGAAAAAAAAATTTAATTAATTTTACTTTTGTGCCTTGAATGTCTCTAAATTATTTTTATATATAAAAAATTATTTAACATTGTCTAAGCATCATAAAAAGTCGCTAGAAAGAAACAGACGTTATTTTCTTTGATAAGTTGATTAAGTGACTTTTTAGTTAAATAAAAAATTATTTAGTAACTTTTTGTAATACTTAAATAAAATTGGGTGATTTTTCGTTCCAAAAAATAGTCTACTAATTTTGATGCAATAAAGTAAAATGCAATGATCATCCCTGAAATTACTTCTGTTGAAAACATAAATAAGTTGACAAAAAATATGATATTTCTAGTAACTTAAACTTTTAGATTATATAGCTACATAGTTCAATATGGTAGCAGAAAAGACCTGCGATCGAGTCTCAATTTGACCGCCATTATTCATTATCAAAAAGAATTTTATATGATTTACTCATGAGAAAAAAAAAACAAACTTCCACGTGAAAGAATGCGACAGATAAAATTGTGAGTCCAGAACCAAAATAACAACTTTTGGAATTCAAGCGATCAAAATAGGTGCCAAAAAAGGCTGACCCCGTTAACGTATGGCGCATGTATTGCATGCACTATACACTACCTTTTTACTGTCCAAATATTCTGGTTGTCTGAATCACTGCCATGATAATTTATCGGTATAGTACATGTAATACATGCGCTATATGCTCATTCTTTTTTTTTTTTTACTTTTTGAATCACGACCCTGATAATTGTACGACAAAGCACCTATCGTATGCATATTTCTCGGGTGCAAAAGGCACTTATAAATTCTTACTAAAGTCGAATGTCCATTCTTGAAGAAATCATTCTTGAGTAAATCTGAACAAATTTGCCTTAGTTCTTCAACATCATTTAAATTTCTCTTCATCTTCATCAATCTATACAAAGTTCCCTTTGAATCTTTCGACGATGATCGATGAGCGAAGAGTTAGGGTTGTGTTATACTGGGGCGGCGAGACTGTGGTGGAAAATAACTCGGTGCACTATAGTTATTCTTCATAAAGTATTGTTAAGTTTCCACTCACATTGGAGTATCACACATTGGTATCTCTGATAACGTTCCATGAATCTTAAGACAACCAGAAGATATACTTATACACTTACTCCACAAGGTGTGGCTTGTTATGCCGAGTTTAACATCGATGACGATGAAACTCTGCAAGATTTTTTAAGGACTCGGATGAACACAAGGATGTTCTTATCATAAGCATGTTAAAAATGTATGTAAAGTCCGAACACGACAATAGGACTGATGTTCCACAAACAACGACTAACATTCAACCATATAGAGGTGCTTTCAGAGCTGTCTTATCAGAACAGGTTCTGTATGAGAGTCTGGCCTGATCTGAACGTATCTCTACGGCTTAATGAGGAGCAAGGACAAAACTTCTCGCCAATGCGGCAGCATGGAGGGTCGACAAGTTTATAGAATTCATAGCCTGAGTAGTAAATACTTACTTTGTTATAGTGCAACTATTTGTTTTATATGTATAATAATATATATTTCTCTCATAGGGGTGATAAGTGGGTATTTTACCAACTTATCTCGTCTTTAATCTTAGATTTTTTCTATCCTTGGTTGATAAAATTGTGTGTTTAATATCATTTACTTCTATTTTACAGGTTGTATGTGATTTAGAAGTGATGGTGAAGAAATCAAGTGAAAACGAGTAAAAAAGGAGCTAAAATGGACAATGGAAGTCTGTCCAATGAATTACCCTTCGCGAACGCGAAGGTGTAATGCGAACGCGAAGCAGCAGGAAGCCAACCCTTCACGAACGCAAACGCGAACCTTTAAGAAGCCAACCCTTCGCGAATGCGAAGCTGCAGAAAACTAACCTTCGCGAACGCGATTAAGAAATTGACAGATAAACTGGGCAGTTCTGGAATTTTACGTTTTTGATCCCCAAGCCATTTAATACATGACCTAGCTCATTTATAAAAGGCGAAATATATAAACGACCCTTCCAAGTTGTCCACAATGGTCAGTTGAACACCTCAACTAAGACTATTTTCAGCTAAATACTTCACGTGGCTATTAAGTAGGTCAAGTAAACACCCGACCCAGTTAGCTCATCTTGCGTGCAATACACTCACCGAGACGCACGTTGCCTATCCATTCCAAACTTTAATAGTAAATACCTTAATGAAGACTCTAATTTAAGCACAAATCGGAACTCTAATTTTCACTTTATCTTCTCCATCTTCCTTCTGCTATACCCCTCCATTTTTGGCGATCTTCCTTTCAATTGGAAAGAATTTTTCAAATTCAGGACATTAGACAAAGAACCCGTTCCAAAACAGGATCCAAACAGTATTCCATAAGTTTCAGAGAAGAAAACCGTTTGCGCAAACAGGAAGATAACATGGGCAGATTCTCATCCAACAACACCGCCTTAGCTTCCGCCTCCGCTCTATAACCTTCTCCATCTTTATCTTCATCTTCTTGTTCAAGTCCCCCTCTCCGGCGGAGGTTGAGCAGTTGGTTTCTCCATCATCAAATTGCCGTTTCAATCTTAATCGGCAACTTCTTCTCTTCCTCGAACTCTATAACTTGCTTCATCATCTTCATCAGCTCACCGTCACCGGCGAAATTGGCGCTATCGGTTTCTGCGCCATCGAATTGCCGCTTCACTTGATAGATAAATGAGGAAATCAAGGAGCTCTACAATTAGTTATTTGGAAGAAACCCACTTGCTGATTGCTTCTTAAATTGATGTTAAAACATTTACATAACTCCAATTGGACAAATTACTGATGGGAATTGGTTCTTAATTATCAATTTGTTGGTTTTGGTATATTATTTTTTCGTTGTATGCATTATTCTGGGACAATTTAGTGGATTTCAGTAGAAGGGACGGGCTGAAGAAGATGAAGGAGAGGGGGTGCGGGGAGGGTGGGAAGGAAAGGGGGCAGCACTGGTTTAGGAAAATAAGGTATTTTTTTTAGATGTATTTTTTTTATTAATTACATGTGTCAAATGGCAAAATTACACGTGTCATTTTTTGATTGGTTCAGTTGCCATGTCACCAGCAAGTGCAACTCACGCATATGGCTTGCTGTACTCAGGTGTTTACTTGACCTACTTAATAGCCACGTGAAGTGTTTATCTGGAAATAGTCTCAGTTGAGGTGTTCAACTGACCGTTGTGGACAACTTGGAGGGGCCGTTTATATATATTTCGCCTTTATAAAATATCATTGGAAAATCTTTGGCTTATTTTGAGTAGAGAACACAAGTTTTGGAGGTAGGGTTCTTGCACACACACTTGGGTCTTGAAGATTTGAAGCTTTTGGTTGAGAATTTCTTACCCATTTATGTTCATTTTTTCATTTGCTTGCTTTGTATTCTATATCTAAGTGTGTAGTATTTATTTCAACACTTGAATCTTGTTTATGAAAATATTCATATTTAAAGTGTGGATTAAATATCTTGTTGTGCTTATGTATTGAATGATTTTTACTTATAACAAAGTGAGTTATTGTTTCTTTAATCATTCTTGTTCTTTGCTGTTACCAAAGGGATTAGCTAACCCTAGGACTCGCCCATTTACTTCGAATTAATTTTGGGAAAGATAATTTGGGTCGGGAAAGATTAATTAACAAGAACTTGAGACTTTAACCTCACTTTATAAATTCTACCTAGGGATAGGATTGAACTACTTGTAGCCATATTCGGGTGTGCTTAATCTCTTAATTATTCTAGGGATAATTTGTTGATACCCAATGTTTCCCTATGTATTTTTACATGCAAAATATATATATATATATATATATATATATATATATATATATATATATAGCACAAGTGTTTTTAGTATTTTTCCTAATTTTTAAAGGATTTTTAAATCAATTATTGCCCATTTTAGCAGTACAAAAACCAATAATACTATTCCCAAAAATTATTATTTTTGGTGAATAACTTATTTTATTCTCATATTTATACCTAAATGTAGCTAGGGTAATTTCTATACATTTTTACAAATTTATTTGGTATTTTAAAAGCCAAATTGCATATAATTGCAATTTTAGCCTATTTTCAGAATTAACAGCATTTTATAATTATGAAATTGGTTCCAATATTTTTAAATTAATATTTGTATATTATTAACTGATCCAGTACTATTAATTTGTTTTCACAATCATTTTTTTACTGTTTTTATAAATTAAAAGGGAAAAACTAGCTATTTAAAATATGGCCCCATTTCGTTTCAATTATGGCCAAAATTGATCCCCCTAATTGACCCAATTTCAAACCTTTAACAGACCAACCCTATTTCAATCCAACCCGCCTCCGACCCAACCAATTTAACCCGCCCGACCCTCTCTTCCAATCCAGACCGTTGATCATTGTGATCAACGGCCACGATCATTTCTTAACTTTTTAATCCCCAAAGACTACCCTAATCCCCCTCATTCTCTTCTATCAGCCGCCTCTGAAATCCCTCTCCTTTCAAACTCTCTCGAAACCCTAGCCTCTCTCATCATCTTCAACCTTAATCTCACCGGAATCCATGGACTCTCAGGCCATGGATAGCTTAAACTCATCTCCCTCTGCTCTTAAACACTTGGTACTCGAAGGTTCGAGGTCTGACCTCGAAGGTTTTCGTTCAGATCTTCGCCGATTCAAGGTTCTATGGCCATCTCCGGCCCAGCTCCGGCACACTATGGTGTTTTGAGCCTGGTTCTGACTTATCCGACTCAGATCGGACCTTTTCCGAGCCTTTCTCATTCTAGGGTTCTTCTGAAACCCTAACTATTCGAGGTTCTCTCCGATTTTTCTTAGATCTGTCACATATCTGTGCTCTACTTGGGTTTTTAAACAATTTTCCCAATTTTTTCTTTCAAAATTATCTTTTAAAAATCACTTCTCTTCGATTTAGGGTTTTCTAAAAGGTTCAAAGTGTTTCTCCGACTTTTCTTTTCCTTTCTTTGTGTGTATTTGTCACGCATGTGCTTCTACTGCTTTCTTATGCTATCTCTCTACTATACATGTCCTTCTGTGCTTTGTTTTTCTACTGTGATACCTATATGTTCTTTTGCTATACTTTTCCGGTATTTTTGTGTTCTTCTACTGTATGTATTTCCTACTGAGTTCTTAAGTTTGTTTGCCTTCTACTGAACTTTTTTTGAAGTTCTTTTAAAAGACCTCTTTAAATATATTTCCACTATTGTGTTCTTAAGTGTTATTGTTTTCTCTTCTACTGAACCCTGTTTAAGTCCCTTCTAAAAGGTTTTTCTTAAAACATGTTTCTTCTACTACCATGATGTTCTCTCATTAATGCTTCGAGTTAGTTTCTTCACTTTGTTTGCTATGAATTTTCTATTGTATTTGCTTGTCTTCTCATGAGATTCTGAAAAGAAATCTCTGAGCCTGTTGCCTCCTCATCTCTGTATTTGACTCGAGTCAGAAACCCTAGAATTTGGGGGGTTTCCTTCGAGTTTGGTCATATGATCAGACTAGGGTTTTGTTTGAGAACCCTGGACTCTTTCAGACTTATTTCTGAGTCTATGAACTAAGTTTGAACTTCTTTGTTTATGATTCTGAACTTGTAAATTCTTCTATGCTAGACTCTTCTACCGATTAGCATGATAGTTCTTCGTGCTTAAGCGTGGCTGTATGCTTTTAATGTGTGATGAATTCTTTCTTCCGAAAAGGTTTTCCAACTTATGATTGATTCAGAATCCTTTTTTAGGTTTGATTGATTGTTACTGATTTTCCTTAAGTCAAAATCTTTCCCATCTTTCTGACTTGGTTCATTCATACAAAATCTTCAATTTTTGATTTACTAGCTGTTAATTGATCCACTTGCCTTATTTGCACAAACCGTGTACTATCATGACTTTTTCCTTAAATATACCTCTATGTATTTACCCCTCTTGTACCGCTTTGAAAAGGTGTTTGATTAATCTCTTTCCTTAATTATTTTTACCCGTTTGAAATCAGAATCCCTTAATTAAAGGGAAACCTTGTGAAATTGATTTTCAAACTATTTTCTTACCTATTTCTGCTTGCTTTCCACACTATAAAAGGGCATGACCCTTCTGCACTTTCAATAACAACACATTACACGATTAGCACACATTACACACTTCAGACACTTATAATCTCATAGTTCTCTTCTAAACTCATAGCATTTTGACTACTTGTTTGCACTTTGGCTTTACAAGACTACTGCTTTCTTTTGCTTGTTTCCTTGAGACTGGTATGTTCTAGTTTTGGTTTAAGCATCATCCCAATGTGTTTACTTACAGCTTTTACATCCATGTCTATTTACTGTTTATGTGAAGTTTAAATGTCAATTAGCATGTTAATTTCCTTTCATCTGTTTCTGCTGTGAATCCCTGCACCCCTGTTTCCCTCTATGTGCTTTGAGTTGTAGTTCAGAACATGGCAGTATGCAAGTTATTGCCCATGTTTGGACTTGATCCCTTTGCAGATCCTAACTCCCAAAACAATATGTTCTAACAGGCTGGTGGGGTGTGCCAGCACTTCCTATTGCTAGGTATGCCCACTAGCCTGTCTTTGCCACTTCCCCTTTTCCCCTTTTTAGAATCTCTTCTATGCACTTACACTCATTCTTAGTTTCTAAGTTCTGCCCCCCCTCCTGTGAGCCATGCCTTGGGACCTTGAGTTCCCTCTGAACTTGGACACTTGAGGGCTGGCCCTTCCACACTGCACTATGTCTCAATCTTGCAATGTATTTGGGTGTGAGCACTGCCCGGAGTCCATGAGGTTCTTAGGGAACTCCGACACACCCCAAATGAGAAAGGCTTTGGATCTTGGTCTTTGGAGTTGGTTTACTTCATGGTTCAGGCAGGAAACCTGAATCAGGCTCTCCTTGGTTGTAATTTCATTTTTTTATGATTTAATTTCTTTATTTTATTTTGGTCTGTAACAATTTGTATTAACTTTTGGGGTGATTAGTGAAAAAAGGTAAGGGTAACCATGCATGCAAAGGGGTAGATATCGTGTTCATAGGGAATATTTACAATTCTATACTCATGTATCCTGTTTTCAGCTTTCACTTCTGCATCTCATATAGAGACCATGTCTATAGGTTTCTGCACTTTTGCACCTCATATAGAGACCATGTCTATAGGTTTCTGCACTTCTGCATTTCTATAGAGACCATGTCTATAGGTCATTTCTGAAATGCTGCATATCATATAGATAATATGCCTATAGGACTTCCTGAATTTTGCATCTGCATCTGCACTAGGCAAACCTGTTTATAGGTTTAAATAACTAACAACATTTTAGATACCATGCCTATAGGATTTCTGCACTCTTGTTTTGATAAAAAAATGTTTTAAATCAGT
The DNA here is from genome assembly GCF_001879085.1 of Nicotiana attenuata. Lineage (NCBI taxonomy): Eukaryota > Viridiplantae > Streptophyta > Magnoliopsida > Solanales > Solanaceae > Nicotiana > Nicotiana attenuata. Next base: position 72,704,688 of record NC_031994.1, read on the forward strand.
AACGCCTAGAAAGCATGCTTATAGGAACCATCAACTAAATCTGAATCGTCCATTCGCTTATGAGTCTAAAATCAGTAGCAACAATAACGACTGCAGAATTTATATTCCTGTAATTGACAATTTCTTTCCCTTAAAATCAGTATACTTCTTTTATGAAACTAGTAGATATCATGCCTATAGGTTTTCGTTTAACACTTAGGCAAGCCATAGAATAACTTGTAAATTGAATCAGATTCTATTAACTACAACCAGCAGGCAGGCCTGATTCGGGCTTCTTATCTGAAATATGTAATAGATCAGTTTGCCACGACTCTTAAGTTTAATCAGACCCTAATCAGTACGTGTAAGACATGCTAAACTATATGCTTCTTTTTATTTTTAAGGAGGTTTGTCTGAGCCTTTCTATCTGTTATGTGCTTCTCCCCATATTTGTTACATATGTGTTTTGATTGTCGCCTTAGAATTTTGTCCTTTGAAATTATAAAACCTCACACCCCTTCCCTTTAGGATTAGTAGTCCCAAATACCTCGGGGGCTGATAGGATTGGGGCGGGTAATAGCATGCAATAAGAAAACGAGACTATTCCGCGCTTTAATACCTTAACGGGGTGGGAAAGGGTAGATATGGATATGATGACCACGCGATAACACCACATGTATAAACGGTTACCGGGTGTTGTGTGGGGTGATCCATATTATTTATAAACCTAGGACCCCCTTCCTTTACTTGTTTATTTTATTCAGGATTTCAAAACTGTTTTTTTCAAACTTCAGCTTCTTTAACTTCTTTTAATTACTTACTACAATTATGTGAAAATCCCCCTCTTTTACTTGTTTATTCAGAATTTTAAAACTGCTTCTTCTCAAATTTTAGTTTCTTCGACTTCGTTTAACTGCAATTAGTTGCAAAAATTACGTGAAAACCCCTCCCCCCCTCATATTTGTAACTCCTATTTGTCTATTTGTTGTTTGCACTTAAAGTCACAATTATAGTATGGCCGGGAACCACACTAGTGGATCTCGAGGGGTGCCTAACACCTTCCCCTCGGGATAATTTCAAGCCCTTACCCAATATCTGGTTTTCTAAATCAAAGTTCTTCTTAGTGTCCTAATGCACTTAATCATTAGGTGGTGACTCTTCAATTCAAACCCAATTCCCAAAAGGAAACGAGTTGTCCTCCCAAATGTCATAAATCCGATTTCGCGAGAAAAAGGGGGCATCAACATAATTCAATAAGGAAGTCTTGTTAGTCTTCGGAAGAAACTAATATAGAATTATTATCCGAGGCTAATTAATATAAACTCGCTCATATTTGTAAAATCGTGAAATATATTGGATCGTTACTTGAGTGTAATTCCCATTGTATCCATGCTTGTATCCATTAATCATTTTACTTGCTTTCTAGGTTAGTTTACATTTTCCCAATTAGTTATAACTATTTTCTCAAAACCATTCTAAGTGTTTGGCTTAGCATAGTAAGTGATAATTCTCTTACACGCCTAATCGCCTACATATTGTTCCCTGTGGGATTCGACACCGGCTCATAGTTATGTAAGTTATATTGCATGCGACCGTGTTCATTTACTTTTTAGTAGTGGATTTGGACGTCATCAAAATTGGCGCCGTTGCCGGGGAACAATTTGGTGTATTTAGGTTATTTGAAAAATAAGCATAAATGCTTTGGTCCAAACTTGTGAATATTTGTGTAATAAATTTTTCTTATCTTGGTTTATTTACTTGTTTGTTTCTTGTTTATTTCTTTAGTTTTGAAAAATGGAATCATATAATTAAAATTGGTCGGATGGTAGTTGTCTATACTTTGATGACCCTTGTCCTTATTGTGGAGGAACACACTCTTGGCAAAATTGTTTAAATTCACCTGGGGGTGGACACAATCTCAAACCCATGAGTGGAGTATTTGTAATAAGTGGTCATCAAAATGGTCATTGGGATAATTGTGCTTATGTGTCCTTCCCTTCCCCCATCCCCCGCTATGATGATTCTACTTTTTGTGATGAAAATTATAGGGATATGGAACTGAAAGAAATTGAGCATGGTCAAAATGGAGAGTTCAAGCTCATACTAGAATGCCTACTTGAAGGAGGAAACAAAGAGCAAAATTCCTTGGAGGAGCTTTTGAAAAATAGCCTCCAAAATGATTTGTTGCTTGAAAGGTTGCACTCACAAATGGGATAAATGCTTGAAGATTTAGAGGTCCAAAAAGCCTTGGAAGTGAATGATAGCCAAGAACTTCCTTAGAGGTTGAAGCCGAAAATCCTTCTTTGGCACTTGATCAAAACCAAGAAGAACTCTCAAATGCTCAAAATGAGAAGATTATGCTCATGTTGGAGGCCATTCTTGAAAATGAGGAGAAGCACAACTTTGCACTCGAGGATTTGAAGCAAGTCTTGACTCAAAATGATGAGAATATCCTTACTTTGGAAGATCAAATGAAAATATTGGTTGAGGATCACTATGACCACCAACTTGAGAGTGTAGAAAGAAGTCAAGAAGAGTCCAACTTCGAGGAAGAAAGTGAGCTTTATATTGAGGAATCAAGAATTGAACATCAGCCAACAGACTTCATACTTGTTGGTGATGTCGAGAAAAATATGAAATTTGGGTCAACCGGTGTAATTGAAAACATGGTTGAAGTTGACTCTAGTTCGGGGGAAAAAGAGGATGTCAAAATCCGGAAAAAATTGCAATTTGAAGGCTTGAGGTTGCATTCCAAGCATTTTTCAACTTTGGAGTTGCATGGTGATATGGTAACTGAGCCTTGTGAATCCATATGGAAGTGCAAAGAAGAAAAACAAGCCATACATTTTGCAATTTGTATATTCAAGAAGGCAAAATGACATTCCACACAAGAAAGCCAACAAATGCAAAATGAAGAAAGTAATGCGTGGCTTGATCATCTGCTTACCACCCCCCGTTTCTCATGGTCACAAGCTTGAGTCCAAGTTAGGTGCCCAATTCATATCGTCCAAGTGGCGAGAAAAGTGGTAAAGTTGGTCCGCATCTTGCCACGACGTTAAATGCGGCGCTTGGTGGGAGGCAACCCATCGTTTTTAAATTTTTAGTCGTTTTTTCAATTTTCTTTTTTAGAATAGCTTAGAATATTACTTTTTTGACTAATCTGCCAAGTTTTAGAATTTTTGGAGTTGATTTGAGCAGGTCGGGGTGACCGGACAGCCAAAAACCAGTAGCTGTTGGAAATTGCAGAAGCATTGCTTTGCGTTCCGATGGGTTATGAAAAATTAAGCCTATGCGTCCGCGATTCTATCCCCACGTTCGCGACTGTTGGCCAGCTTTTACTCTTAGCATAGGAGACTCTGTCCTTGCGAACGCGAGCCTCAGGTAAATGCCCAACAAAATTAAAAACGCTGGAAATCTGAAAGACCAACACTTCTGCCCAAAACATAATAGCAGTTCTCCCTCCTCCTTAAATCCCCAAAAACCAAATTCCCCATATTCTTCAAGTCCATTGCAATTTTCCATCTCCATTTGCAAGGTATGTGATTTCTTCTCTTGTCTCTTAACTCTTTCTTCCCTTCGTTGGTGTGAAGTAGTAGAAGAGCAGCCATGATTGTTTTGTACTGAGGGTTCAAAATTTTGAGTTCTAAATGTCAACCTTGTATTTGAAATTTATTGTTGCTTGCTAGGTGAGGTTAGTTGAGTCTGAGTGTGTAATTGTTACTGCCAAATTTTGGGCGATATAGGTGCTAGCATATACAGTTAAATGAACAAGAAAACAATGCAAGCAAAGTGTTTGCAAAATGCCTGAAAGAAAAATAGGTCTGGGCGAGGAAGATGACCTTCGCGAACGTGATGGTCTTCTCGCTAACGCGAAGGTCAAATTTCTGGGCAAAATTTTTGACCTTCACGAACACGATGGTCTGCTCGCGAACTCGAAGGTCTAAATCTAGGAAAATTCTCTTTGCTCTTCACGAAAGCGGTAGCCCTTACGCGAAAGCGAAGAGCAATCACTGGCAGTCCCAAAAATAGCTAAAAACAGTAGCTTTGCACAACTCCGCCCGGGACTTTTTTCGCCCATTTCTCTGGCCTAAATACTTCCTAGTACATTATTTTATGTGCCTATATGAGCTTTTAACATTGTTGGTATATTTTGTCGGTACTTTGGGCATAAAATGGATCCGGAACACAATGAAATTGAGCAATAACATGTCCTCAAAGCCGAACAAGAGGAACCCTTTGATCATGACCGATTTTTATAAATGTGAACGGAAATATAACGAACTCTTATCAAAAACCATCATCAGGGAAAGAGGAATTAACATGAAAAAGGTTAAAGCTAAAATGCCGGGCTTCTACACAAGATTGGTAGAAAGCAGGTGGATTTGTTTTGCCGATCAACCGAATAATGCCAACAACATAGTAGTGTTGGAATTTTATGCAAACGCCTTGAGGACCGACTTCCAAGGAACCATAGTTACTACTAGCGGGGTATGCAAGCCAATTTCAGCCCTGAGGTAATCAACGTAATTTATGGCCTTCCCAATGCGGATAATGAGGTTTACAGAGACAGAACTAAAGCAGGAGGAAACCAGTGGTAAGTGGACAAATTGCATGATGGGGTGACCCCTAAGTAGATGACAATGCACAAGGGAGTTGATTGTCATGACTTCACTATTGAGGCAAAGACATGGCTCTCTATTATCTGTGCAAGAGTCTTGCCTTTTATAAATGACGTTGATGTGACACCCGAGAGGGTACTGATAATTGCTGCTATCATGGATGGACTACCCGTGAACGTGGGGGAGCACATTGTTAGAGAATTTGAGGAAGGCACCCATGAGAGGTTGTATACGACTGAAATCAGAGAGTCCGATTTTACGATCATTTTGGCATTCCAATAGCCCGTCATTAGAAGGCCCGAGGCACAGCTCGAGGTTCGACCCCGAAGGTTCCCTATGCTCAACCTCGGGGCAGTGTATATCGGCGGCTATCTTGGACAAATGGGTAATTCCCAAGGCACGTGATTGAAGCTGACCAGGTCTACAAGAATAGTACAAGTCCGTACCGTGACATTAAATGGCTGTACCAGCCGTTGATCTTTGTAATAAATGGCTGTACTGGCTGCATATCTTTGTAGTAAATGCACCGGTACTGTGTTGGGATTCCCCCTCCTATATAAAGGGGATCCTTGTCATTTTTTGCACACATGATATGGAATACAAGAACAAGAATATTCTCTGCTCCCTAACTTAAACATATTCTCCCTTGATTTATTGCTTATATTTATTACATAACTTACATTTATTGCGTTTCATTGATTGTTCTTCATTTATTACTCATCATTGATCATAAAGAGCCCTCATCAAAGCTTTTAGAACTATTAGTCCTTCATCGGCCATCTCCAATTGAGCTCATCAGCTTAACCTCGAGGCCCTAGATCTCGGACCCGACTCTCGGCCCCGTATAGGCTAGCTCGAGACCCCGACTCTCGGCCACTCGATTTGCTTGTCACGCTATCTTCAAGCTCTTATCTTATTTTCTTGTCTCCCACTTAACATCTACTGCCTAACAACTAGCATAAAAATAAATCACGTATTTTTAGAACCACAAAATCAAATCTAATTATAATTACCATTTTCAAGGTAAACAGTTTGGTGCCCACCGTGGGGTTAAAAATAATAGTGATTGTTTTCGTGCTGGTTTAGTGAATAACGCAAGTTATCTTTCACACTTTTTCTTGTCCAAGAATCTTTGGTTTCAGGTCAAAATGTCTAACTCAGTGAATGCACATGAGACACTACTAGAAATTGCAGCTATGGCAACCCTTCTAAAACCGTTGCAATAGCCAGGCTAACCGTCCCTATAGGTATATTAGGATGGATTTGGATGCGTTCCGGGATTCGGCGTTACAATAGGTCTATTGGAACGGTTACTTGCAACGGTTTGAAAACCGTCCTCATAGATAGGGATATTGTAGCGGTTTGGACTGCACCATTGTCCTATCTGTAGGAACGGTTTTCTTTTCTGTCGGAACGGTTATAAACCGTTCTGATATAATAATACACTTGATTTTTTTAAGCCTATTGCAACGGTTTTTGGGATATATTGGAACAATTATCAGTACCCTATTGCAACGGAATTGTGACATATTGGAACGATTATTAGGGGTTGCTCTTATTATTTGCTAGGTATATTGGAACGGTTATAGTCTCTATTGCAACAAATTATAATATTTATGGAAGCAAAATAAGAAATATTTTCCTATTCCATGAAATTGGTTTACACCATATCCAACTAGCATTATCCATGTACAAAAACAAAATATGGATACATTGTTTGGTCGACAATTCAAAATTCAAAATAGATAGTTCGCATACAAAAAGTTCTAAACTAAAATATATCCTTAAACATAATAATAGAAAGTCTAACAACGATCAACAACACTCAAGTAAGGTCTTCGTCAGTGCTTTCATCCGCAATTGCTGCACCTACAAAAGACAATGAGAAATAATCAAACAAAATTTTCATGATAATTGAGTCATAAAGTACTTAAAGCAGCTTCAAGCACAAATTCAGTTAATAGGCAATGCAAGATTTTTTTTTTAAATTTGATAACTCGAAAATTTTTAAACTCTCTAAATTCTTAAATTTTTCGGCAGAGTTTCCTTTGTATATATGACTATCGCATAATTTTCAACCTGCTCAAAACATCATTTGTCAATACGACTATGCCATATAAATCCACTTTTTTATTTCTACATGCAATGTATTGGAAAAAATAGCGAGCTCCCTGTACAGAAGAGGCACCAGAGCCATGAACAATCTCATTGTGGTTCATGTAGTTGAAAATGTAACTGTCCGTGAACTCAAACTATTCAGCAGACTCTCTAGGGTCAAAATCACCTCAAAATCCGACCTTCTGTGCATATTTATGTCAAAGTCAATTTATTTTTATAGTAAAAGAAATTGCTGAAGAGAACAACTCGCTCTTGAAACTCTTTCATAGCTACAAAGAAAATAAAGCAACATCTACTTTTGACATGAACCAATTCTTGATTTCCAGTAAGAAAGCGAATGAAAGTGCTGAGCACACATTGGGTCGCAAAATACGAAGAAATTTCTGTAAAGTACATGACTCTGAGTCAACTCGATGGTGTTATCCAGTGCACGTGGTAGAAGAAATTTCAAATTTGATGCTAACAGAAATTCGTTTCAGAAAAAGAGTGAAAGAAAGCAGTAGAGGAAAATAGTCCGACCCCAGTACATTAAGGACCATTTTGATCATTTCCTCCTAAGAAATAGAGTATCTTCTGCAGTAGGTACGTAGCCAAAAGAACAAATTTAAATTAGTACTTTTTTATTTTAAATAAGCAATATTAATACCTTGAATGAGTTGTCCTTCTTTGTTGCTATCAGTAGATGGACGACAGATTGGTTGCAAAGTTGGTTGTTGTGCAGAAGATGCTCCTCCTGGAGAATTATCACCCAATGCCGCAAGAATAATGTTAGCATCAATATCAATTCCTGAACGCTGAAGTCGTGCAAGGACATCTGCAACAACTTCTTGACGGATAGTTGCCTTTTGTTCCTCAATTTTTTCCTCCATTCTTTGTATCTTCTCCTCCATTTTTTGTAGAGAATTTGTAGTATTTGAAGAGGATTCAAAAAATCCTACTTTCCCTCTCAAAGAAGTTCTTGTAACCCCTCGTCCATACAATCTCAGACGTCCCGGATGTTCAGGCCCCATGATAGATGCAAATGCATCTACGGACTCATTGCCATTTTTGCTTTGTTGTGCTTCAATTTCCTCCATTTCAGCCTTCAAAGAAAATTCAAACAAATAGAACAAGTTAATAAAAAGTAAACTAATAAAAATAAATAATTGATCTCGATATAACATCAGTTAAATATAATTTGCACAATTTTACTAGTTGTATCTTCATCCGAGCACTTGTATGATCGTCCATCTTTCCTTTTTCTTGTAGCTACAAAGACTTCCTTTGCTGATAAAGGATACGAAGTTTCCTTATCGTTTTCCTAGTTACATGAAAGTAAGTTAGCATTCCTGATGATCTACCATATACTAAACAAAAGACAAAATTGAGAAATTTTTGCCATGATTTGTTAGTTACACACCAACTTAGAGCGACCTAAAGCAAAATTTCTTTTTCCAGCAGTGTGAGGATCCTTCAACTTTTTCCAGTTTTCAATATTAATTTGGGATATTCTCTGCAAGAAGAAAGAAACATCAAACAACAACTTCATTATGCATCATTCATGTTCTTCAGTACAAGCCATTCAGATACATATGACCGATTATTCTTATAACTTAATTGATCACTCAAGTCATATAGTTCATCCTTAAATAGCACAATCAATCTAGAAGCTAAGGACCTTTTCTTTTTTCTTTTTAAGAACTAGGGGAGGAGTTTTATCACCAATGCAAGTTAAAGGAAGGCAATGGAGAAAAAATAAGGTTCCCACTGTTTACTATTAGAAAGGAAAGCTAACTCTCTTTTTTTGGTCAGTCTAGAAAATCAAATGAGTCAGTCTAGAAAATCACAAACTGATGTGAACAGTAAACAACAGTTCCACAAGTAAACAGTTTGAAAACCGCAGTTCCACAAGTAAACAGTAAACAACAGTTCCACAAGTAAATAGTCAACAGTAAACAGCAGTTCCACAAGTAAACAGTCAACCATTTCACAAAACAGAGCTGAATTCTGCATCTTCTTGATGCTTTCTATGAAATACATTAATTTATCAAAAAAAATGGCTTATGAAGCAGGATAAATGATTCAGCCAGATTCAGGTGGTGGTATTAATGCTATGCATTCAATCTACTGAAAGGATACTATAGGTAGGCATTAGTATAAACGATAGGAAGCATAGTATGATAATAAACACAATGGGGAAAGCCAAGAGGCTGCTGCCCAGTTTAGTGAATAGTGAGCAGCAGAGTCTAGCAGATACAATTCAATGGAGGATGGATAAACTAATAGAAGGGGAGCTTCCAGATGAATAGGACTCAAATCAAAAAGAAAAAGAAGGGTTGTCCAGAACGTCTAATAGAATTGGACAGCAGAAAATAGGACATGATCCTAAGGTTATCACATATCCTATGTTGAAACCTCAGCTGGTGGTATTAGTGCTATGCACTCAGTCCAATGAGGGAAAGTTACAAGTATGTGTAAACAAGGCAACATTGAAGTGTTTAGCCTAATCAATTCTCATACTACCAGCGTATGCATGTGGCACGATTTAGCAGAAACATTTACAAATGTGGGACAATATGGTACACATAAACTACAACAACCAAAGGAAGGATTGGAAGCACAACAACAAACACAAGAAGCTGAATATAGAGGGAACAAGTACATTTTTGATCGCAGAAAGAGAGGATACAATGAAGTCCATTCGCCTTTCTTCTGGCCCAACCTTCAAGTGGTGGTATTAGTATTTTATACTCATTCCACTGGAGGGCAAGCTGGGGATGTCATGGACATGGTTATGGATTACACAAGAGCTAAGTGCAGAACACAAGAGCATTCTACTGCACTTCCAAATAACATGGATCAAAACGTCGGTACTATCAATGCAGGGGTCAATGCAATAGAAAGATTTAAGCAGATGCCGCATGATAATGCATTAGCTATAGATTTTCTGCAAAATGCAGCAGTAGCAGGTTTTGAAGCAGATTCGTGACATGGGCAACAATCACAGGCTAAAAGTTGGAGTAGGAGCTGGGCTAATATAGAAATCTCAACTGCAGCAATTCAGGTTTGGTGGCAAGTTTGCCTGCATCATGTGGATTTTTCTACTCCACAATGGGCTTTCAGACCAACACAACAGGGTAGAAGGCCACAACAGGAGGGAGCACATGCAAAGATCTCAACAACAATCAGTACAAAAATAAGGAAAAATGAACGGATGAACAAGGAGCAAAGGCACATTTGGCAAGTGACTACTTGGCGCACTCAACGAACAGGGTGTATATGCAGTAGCAAAAAAGTAAAAAAATGCAAAAAACCACCAGCAGTTAAGCAGAGAAAAAAGGAGGAAACATCCCCATGAACATTAAGAAGAAGTTCAAGAAGAAGAAGAAGAACTTTAAGAAGAAGTTCAAGAAGAAGAAGAAGAAGAAGAACTTTAAGAAGAGTTCAAGAAGAAGAAGAAGAAGTAGAAAGAAGTACACATACCTGGAGTTCCTCTGAGTTCCAATACCTAAGGAGTTCCTTAAACTGAGAAGCTGGAACATCTTCAGGGATGTTTCGCAGTCGAGCTTCATCATTGTGATATCCGTCAAAGTGATTTTTTTTTAATCTACTCTTGTGCTTTCTCCAGGTAGCTTGCACTGTTTCCAAGGTATATTTTTCCAGCTTCAGGAATATCATATTTATCCTACAATTGATGTCAAATCTGTTAGTGCAGAAGATCTGAGATTTTCAACAAAAAATTAAGAAGTTCAGACCTTGGTATATTCCCATATATCCTCTTTTGTGTCCATCTTCCTCCAATCCAAAATATCAAGAGGACATAGAGTCGCATTCCTTGCCAATGTGCCGAGGAAGCTTCCAAACTCTGTCACAACTTTATCACTAGGACCAACGGGTTGATTTAAGTTGTTCAGCAAAATCACTTTACGCTCCTTGCGTCCATGTACATGTTTCATCTTTTTTCTACCTCTCTTTCTTGGTTGAATAGAAGGGCCTACAATTATATGACCCAAAAAAAACCACCAAATCAGTATTGTTGATACGTTATTTATGACTGCAATAGGATGTAATAATTGTAGATAAAATTTATATGTTCTTACCTTGTTCTTCACATTGTTCATCTACAGTAGGAGTTGTAGAATCCAACTGAACTTCTTCCTCCACTTGTTCATCTATAACTTGTGTGGCGGGAGTGGTTGATCTAGTTTGTACATGGGCTGCTACTCCTGAATATTGTGACAGTAGCATATTCTCTTCAATGATATTCGGACGCTCTTTGTTTGATTGTTTAGCAGGAACAACATATTTTGCAGAAGTGGTTGATGTAGTTTGTACATGGGCTACTACTTCTGGATATTGTGGCAGATTCTCTTCAATAATATTCAAAAGATCTTTCTTTGATTGTTTAGTGAGAACTCCATATTTTTGGCTATACGAACTCCTTTTTTGATTTTCCAAAGATGCCATTGTTCCAGGTTTTGTGTATGTCGCACTTGTCTTTCTTTTCGGCTTTGAAGGTCTTTCTTGACTCATGTCTATCAGAATCTGATGAAGAATACAAAAATAAATTATCTATAATAGGTATTATATAAAAGACAACTGTAGGGATTATAAGCAGTCTTTCTGCTGACTGCTAGCTTATCATAATTTGGATAGAAGTAAACTCAAAAATTGCAATCAACGATGGAAGTAGAAATGGCTCTTGTTAAATTTGCATCTGAAACAAGTCACATTGGACAGATACCTTTTACTGCTCGAGTGCTGAAATCTTTTGAGAAACTTTCTTATTCTTCAACATTTTGTTTTTCAAACTAAAATGAGTATAGGCGCAAGTCACTTTTTGCGAGATGCATAGTATTACGTTACTGTGGCAAAATGCACATTCACTTAGTAAACATAAAGGACAAATATTTACTAAAGCAGACAAATGTTTACTAAAGCAGACTTACTACAAACATATTTCCCAATTCCCTTTGCCCCTTAAAAAGAAAGAGCACATATGCACTTATAGTAGACAAAAGTGCATGTCACAAACAAATACATCGCCTTTCTCATTTAGAACACCTTTGGCCAAGCATTGGCACCTGTATTATTTTTTTTGTTTTTATAACCAAAGGAAAGGTGCATGTATCATTTTTCTTTAGGGCGCGAGTAGCAGCAAGTTTTAATATGCAAATGAAACTACTTTTAGGAAAATAGATATTATTACCCGTCCAAATACTTCGTCGCCAAAAAGCTATGGCTCCTTCTGTTCAGGATCAACAACTATTGAATCAGGCAGGGCCTTTTCTAATGACTTCCTAGGCACTGATCGAGAGTGAGACAAGTATTTACACATAATCTAGAACAAGTCCGTTTTGACTAAATCACTAAAATTAAAAATTGTACTCATGCAACAGGTTGTTGGCTAGAACAGTATTGAAGATGAAGATTAGGGGTCCTAAATTACACAATTTATTCAAGGATACAAAGATGGAAACGTTATACTCTGCTTCTTTCTTGGGATTCGTGAACTCAATGATCGAAACTTCAGAGAAGTTACTACAATAGAACAAAGAGAACTTCAGAGAACCTGTTATCAGCCAGATGTCCTGTGCTTTCCGGTAATTCAGGTTATTGACAGATATAGTCTGGACATATCTTTTAGATGGATTAGTCCTGCTTGATGAAGGATTAATTGCCTTAAGCTGGTGCAATGGGATAACTACCTGCAGATTTCATGGAAAAAGTTTGAAATGTAGTATAAATAACGATTCGTCAAATGAAAAAAAAATTAACTACAAGAATAATGACAAATGAAAATTTATAGACCTATTTACCTCATATACATGTACACATACTCATTATCTAAATGAACGAACAGTTAACGAATAAGACATGCATACTTAAAAGAAATATGAGCTTAGATTTCCCAGCAAGTAAAGTTGAATTGGCAGGTTCTGCTGGAATTTTTAAATATCCAGCTGCTGAGCAAATTATGGAGGATGGGCAATGTCAACAGATGTTGAAAGATAGTGCAAAAGCTAGAACTGATCGAGGTACCACTGCCAAGTATCATGCAGTAGTAGCAGCTGTAGAACAGGTTGAAAAATCAGATTTTGGGGGCTCAAAGACTACTGTTGCATTGAATGCAACTGGTGTGACACTTGATGATGGGGTTACTAAGGCTACAACTGCAATAAATGGAGCTGCTAACTTTGGTGCAACAGCTGTGCATGCAAATCTACATGCTACTGCTGTTTCTGGATTAGATGTTGCAATTTTTGTACCTGGGGACACAGCGAAGGTACAAAAGGGTGTTAATACGAGCGAAAAAATAGGATTTTGGAACTTGGTGACAACAAGGAATTCACCTACAAAAAGTTGACTTCACCAAAAAATAAGAACCAAAATGCTCGACCAAATGCCTTCGTGTCACTTGCAACTGAGGACGAGGGTGTTGGAACTGCTGCAACAAGCTTAATTGAAGATGCAATGAACAAAAAAATTGTTCCATGCACCAACAATGAAAAAGCTCATCAAGGTAGTGCCTCAAAGAACAACTTGGTGGAGGACCTAATAGGGGAACAGGCACATAGCTCAACTACTCCGACCTTGCATTTCTCTAGTCTTCATGTGGAAAAAAATTATTAAAGAAGCCCAGGCAGCAATGGTAATGAACACAACGATGGTCAAACAACCATTTGTGACATTGAACACATCCGTGTATGAAGTTCCATCACAATCAATGGAGTCATGTGGGGATTATGGAGGTGAATTAGGGCAACTAATGCTTTCCACGAGCAACAGCAACACAAACAAAGCGCACTGTTTCAGCTGTTAATAATTCAACAACAACTTTTAAATCTGGGCAGCAGCAAATTGAGGAAACTAATCCAATTTTGGATGCAATGCAGCAGAAAATTGTTAACGCTCCAACTGCCATTTCTGATCGACATGAAGCAGCACTAATTTCAGGGCAGCAACAGCTAATTGAAAAGAGTGATCCAAACAATTTACAGATTATCCATACTTATGGTCGAAAAGCAACAACAATGTCAAAATTGTCATCGAATCTATCAAATGCTGGACAACAACAAGTTACTCCAGCTGCTAGTCCTACAAATGATCGAGCACCAAAATCTGGACAACAACAACATACAGAGCTGCGCCTTCCTTTGTGACAAGTAATGTCGTTTAAATATATTTAGTTCGTTTTTGTATACTAATCAAATATATATATAGGTAAATTTTCCATGGCCATTCCTTTCCAGTTCTGATGCCTTCATGAATATATAGCATTTGTCGACAAAATTTACTTCATGCACATATAATACAGAATAACCATTTTCAGAATAACGAACAAGATAGCGAACATCGAACATTGATAGCAAACATCAAATCTCATGGTTTCTAACAAAAAATCAAAACCTAACAAATAAATCCCCCAATTTCGAAAACTAAAAATCACCAAATATATCGCATAATACAAACAAAACAGAAGAAAAATAATGGGTTTATCAGAAATATTATCAAAGAAAGAAAATAGAAGGAGCAATGAAATAATTTTTCAGACTAGGGAAGAAGAAATCAAAATCGAACAGTAACAACAAACATCGAACAGGTGAAAATCCGAAAGCCTACCTCAGAGATTGTGGTATGTTAGCCGATAATGGTCGTCCTTCACCAGAGATTGTCGACAGAGTTCACCGGTGGGTTCTAGGTTGCTGAACAGAGAGAGGTGTTTGGGATTTTGGGGGAATCGCTGTTGAAAGTATGAAGTCGATGTCTTCTAGGTTGGTTTTGTGTTAGAGAGTATTAAAATATTAGTGGGGTCCATTATTTTTGATTTTTAATAAATACCTAGGAGGGAAAACGGGGGGGGGGGGGGGGGGGGTAGGGGGAATGGAGGAGGGAAAATTAAACCGACCCAATAACTTTTTATTTCACAAAACCGTTCCCACAAACAAACTTATTGTATCGCATATAATAACCGTCTCCATACAGATACTTATGGTGACGGTTAATACTCTATTGTTCAGAAGTGTGCCAGAAGCCTTTTGACTCTATTGGGACGGTTAAAACCGTTCCAAAATATAATCTATTGTAACAGTTACAAAACCGTTGCCCAAAAACCATTCCAATAAATTCATTTTCTAGTAGTGAGAACAACGGTCCTGAGGACCATGGAGAGAATGGTGTAGCTATTCCAGGCATCGGTGTACCACCGCAAAACCCTGAGGATGCACCAGAACCAATTCCCGTGGACGTGGTCTCGTGCAACGCCCAACATGTTGATATAAGCTCCCACACTAACAGGAGTATACGCCAAGAAAACTAACAAGAAGCTCAAAAAACCCCAGCTCGGGAGGAACAAGAGGTTAGCCTTCACGTCATTTTTGAGATGTGTCAGGCACAACAGCTGGCGATTGCTCTGCTACAAAACCACCAAAAAACTCAGAGCGCAGCAGCACCGGAAACGGCTCCTCGAGCCGAACAAGTACTAGAAAGATCAAGCAACAACGGGTTAGCAGCCAACCCCGCTATCATAAAGATGCTCGAGGACCTCACAAAGAGGACTGAATCGGGCGAAAAGAAGATAGAAGCCAATGACAAAAAGGTGGAGACCTACAATTCAAGGGTCGATCAAATTCCGGGTGCACCACCGATCCTGAAGGGTGTAGAGTCAAAGAAATTCGTACAAAAGCCATTCCCGCAAAATGCTGCTCCAAATCCCATCCCAAAGAAATTCAGAATGCCCGATATTTCGAAGTACAACGGAACCTCGCACCCCAATGAGCACGTCACTGCTTACACTTGTGCGGTAAATGTCAATGACCTGAAGGACGACGAGATTGAATCTGTCCTACTAAAAAAGTTCGGAGAAACGCTTTCAAATGGGGCCACGATGTGGTATCACAACCTAGCCCCGTTTTCGATAAACTCGTTTTCGATGCTGGTAGATTCTTTTATGAAGGCACATGCCGGTGCCATCAAGGTTGCTACAAGGAAATCCGACGTCTTGAAAATCAAACAGAGGGAAAATGAGATGCTACGGGAGTTTGTATCTCGCTTTCAAATGGAGCGAATGGAATTACCGCCAGTCTCCGATGACTGGGCAGTGCAGGCCTTCAGCCAAGGTTTGAACGAACGAAACTCGGTGGCTTCGAAGCAGCTAAAGCAAAACTGAGTTGAATATCCTGCCGTAACTTGGTCGGATGTCCACAACAAATATCAATCAATGATTAGGATCGAGGACGACCAACTAGGAGCCCCCTCGGGCTCAGTATATCCTAGCAGGTTCTTGGCAAAGGAACCAAGGCCGAACAAGGAAAGGTATCAACCATACATGGAAGATAGAAGAAACGCCCCAAGGTGCAACATACCCCGAAATGACCGAAGGACGGATCGAGGTCAGAATCCTCGGGGACTTGTGAGCAAAGCTGGATTCGACAGATACACAGGGCCGACGAAGGCACCCCGGTTATCTGAGTACAACTTCAACGTTGATGTTTCGGACATCGTATCAGCCATAGGTAAAATCAGAGACACCAGGTGGCCAAAACCCGTACTATCAGATCCATCACAAAGGAAACCCGACCTGACGTGCAAATTTCACGGCACACACAGTCATAGGATCAAATATTGTAGATAGATCCGAGAAGAAGTAGCTCGACTACTTAACAAAGGGCACCTCCGAAAGTTCTTCGGAGACCGAGCCAAAAATCAATTTCGGGAAAGAGAGGCGAACAGGAAAAATGAAACAGAAGAACCACAACACATCGTCCACATGATTGTTGGGGGAGTCGACATCCCACAGGAACCCATTGTCAAACGAACAAAAATATCCATCACCAGGGAAAAGCGTACTCGAGGTTACATACCCGAGGACGCCCTCACATTCAGCAACGAGGACATCGAGACCTGTCTCAACCTCATAACGATGCACTGGTAATTTCTTTTCTTGTTAATACATTTCAAATTAAACGTGTACTTGTGGATCCAGGTAGCTCGGCCAACATTATCAGGTCGAGGGTGGTGGAGCAGCTCGGACTGCTCGACCAAATCGTGCCCGCTTCTCGAGTCCTCAATGGATTCAACATGGCGAGCGAGATAACAAAAGGGAAAATCACCCTCACGGTCAACGTGGCCGGCGCAACCCAAAATGCCAAGTTTCATTGTCATCGAAGGAGATATGAGATAAAATGCCTTACTCGGAAGGCCATGGATACGCTGCATGAGAGCAGTACCGTCAACCCTTCATCAAATGATGAAGTTTCCAACAAAAGGATGGAATAAAAACTGTATACGGGGAGCAACATGCAGCAAGGGAGATGTTCGCGGTGCACGATGTGGCACCGGCATCGACGCCTTCATCATCGAAGGAACCAAAGGATGAGCAAACAGTGAACTAGCAATCACAAGCTACATTCTCGGCTGTATCCGAATAAACGAGCAAAGGACCGTATCGCATCCCCGGAGCAAGCGGTTGGAGCATATCGAGGCTTGAAGCGCGACCTCCACTAAGGTATAATCGTCTCCCTTTTTATTTTCATCTTACACTAACCTATATGTAGGAGTCCGGTTAGAACAATCGAAGCACTTTCCAGCTTGAAGACCATAGGTTTTAAAGCATGCGTTACACTCTTTTCCTTCGACCGGATTTTATCCCAAGAAGGGTTTTACCGGCAAGGTTTTTAACGAGGAAACATCTATATGATACCTAAGGAGAACTTAATAAGTATTCAAGGCTTCTCTTCAATCAACCTCGAATACTGGGGGGCATCCCCCCGAGAGATCACCTCCTCGAAGAAGTCAACTGAGCTAAAAAGGGTCTCAATAGGAAAATGATGTATCGGGCCAAACAGTCGATTGAACCGTGTCCGCATAGAATAATCAAACCCTCGAGGACAAAAACATGCATACTTGTACCAAGTAATCAAGGAATATTTTTCCATCAAAACACTTTGCGCTTCAAAGAAATCCACTATTTTTTCAAGATACGACTCCAGAGCCAGAAATTTCTCGAACACTCGGGGACTAACATCAAAAACTCAAAGCCGTAAGACCTTCGGGCCGGAAACTTCAAGCTCGTAAGCCCTCAACAAGGAAACATCAAAATATACAGAGAACGACTCCAGAGCCAACAACTCTTGACGTCTCGGGGACTGTCGCTGATGGTCACCCCATCGAGGTATCAAGAACCCGAGGCCATAAGACCCCATGCGGGCGACCTCGAGCCCGAAAGCCCTCCACGTGGCAATTTTAGAAAATGTAAGACCTCCACGAGGTGTTATCAACAGTGTAAGACCTCCATAAGGCAATACCAAATCTGTAAGACCTCAAGCCAGGCATGAATTATACTTGTACCAAGTAACCTATCTGTAAGACCTCGAGCCAGGCATGAATCATACTTGTGCCAAATAACCTATCTCTAAGACCTCAAGTAAGGCATGTTCATATTTATAAGACCTTACAAAAGGCACAATCCCGATCTTAAAAGTTAAGGCTATATATCGAACTTGTAAGACCCCTAAAAAGGCATACCCTCGATATAGACACCGAAGCTACTTCACTCTGGGACTAAAAGGCTACGGCCAAATACAATGACTACGGTCACAAGGCTGTACCAGCCAAACTAACGCGACTGTGGGACGGCCGACCGTCGCCATAAAATTCACAGGCCTTTAAATTACTTCGAAAATACTTCGAAAAGAACCGGTTAATCAGGCTACCCTCGGCATAAACAAAAGATCTTCGATCATGTCAGCTCCAAACACAGGCTTCGAAATAATTCAGCCATTGAGCAAAACCTCCTGAGGTGCTCATTTATCGCTACATAACGGCTCACAATCGAGGTTCTTATCGAATCGTCGAAGAGTCGGGCGAACACAAAAACTTTAAAAAGTCTTTAACAAGGGAAAAACAAAGCCAATATTAAAGGTTGTATCGACCCAATGCGTAAGAGCCTAGGCGCCAACCAATATTAGATGTCGTACCGACCTAAGGCGTAAGAGCCCAAGCGCCAGCCCATATTAGAGATTGTACCGACCCAAGGTGTAAGAGCCCGAGCGCCAGTCCATATTAGAGGTCGTGCCGACCCAACACGTAAGAGCCTAAGGGCCAACCTAAAATTCAAAAACCCAAGGGCCGATGAGCTCGAGTCGAAACCCGACTCGAAGACTGAGCCCAAAACGGTTAACTAAAAAGCGCCTAAGGGCAAATACGTAAGAGCCTACGGGCCAGCCCGGCGAGCCCCAGGGCCGATTTGTAAACCTAAGGGTTTTTCCTCGAAGTCCAGTCCACCTGGCTAATCATCGACAAACGTCTAAATTCGAAACAAAGAAAGACATACAAAAGCAAAGGGAAATGCATGAAAGATGAAACCGAAAGGTTTCCTTTTACAAGTATATGTGAAATGACGTGAGGCCTCATTTATAAAGTTCTCTAAGAACACTGTACGCGGAATCAAAAAAAAATCCTAGTCTACTTTCCCCTCGGAGACTGCGGCTCCATCGGCCTCTTCCTCATTATATTCGGCATCAGACATGAGGAAATTGGCGTCGTATTCATCCGCCTTGGCCTGCGCTATGTCTTCCGAGAGATCGAAGCCCCTAGCATGGATCTCCTCGAGGGTTTCCCTCTAGGATCTGCATCGGGCATATTCATTACTTCTGCTCTCCCGATCGGAAGCCCCTCTCAACTCAGCTCGAGCATCGGCATCATCTTTTAAATAAACGACCACTTTCTTATCAACCTTAGTTCGAATCTCTTCAGCTTCAGCCCGAGCATCCATGACCTCGGCCTTCATATCCAAAAGGTCAGACTCGAGCTTTGCAATCTTGCTCGTCTGGACCAAGCTATTTTCACGAGCATTCCGAAGTTGCACCTCAAGGGCAGAAGCCTTGGCCAAAGCATTCTTCTTGGCCGCAACTTGGGCATCTATCTGGGCCCTTAGCTCATCACGCTCATACATGGCCTGACCAACTTCACCACAAAGGCGTTCCAGGTCCTCCGTCTTTCTCTGCAACTGAAGCATCAAAATATTAGTCTCCGAGGGCAGAAGAAGAAACATGTATCCCCTCGAAACAAAGGTTACATGTCTCTCAAGGTAGCCTTCGTAGTCCAAACTTCGACTCACCTCGTATCGAAGGAATACCAACTCCTTTGCCCTTTTGTCACAAAGAAGCCTGAGGGATTTCTCCCCTTCCAAGTCTTTTCGCAACCTGGATTCGCGGCGGAGAAGCTCGGACTTGAGCTTGTCAAAGGCCTACGAAAAAGAAGCTCAATTAGAAAATGAAAGTGCAAAACTAAAAAGCCAATAAAGTCGGCCAAAACTCATCACAGAACAGAGCCGCTGAGCCTCCTCAAAAGTTGAGCACACATCTACTGGCCTGGTCCCATCGGCCCCGATAGAACCACTCCCGATGGGAATACGGTCGCTTGACACCCCACTTGATTTAGGTGGTCCCTGGCCTCGAATTTCCCTCGAAGTACCTTCGGTGGGAGAAGAAGAAGGCGGCAGAAATTCTTTATCCCTCGAAGTACCTTCAACGGGAGAAGAAGAAGGCGGCAGGAAATCTTTATCCCTCGAAGTACCTTCGACGGGAAAAGAAGATGGAGACAAAGGAGGAATCATTTTCGAGGCTAGAAGCCTCGAATACTGCAGGCTCAGCTGATACATCTTCTTTGAGCCTCCGAGCAGGGCTTGACTCGCTATGAGCACCCTCGTCCTTCGAGGATTCTTTCCATTTGTTATCATTCCTCGGCCCCGAAGCCGACAATCCTTCCTCCTCTCCGACAGGGCACGGTCTTATCTTAGAAAATTCTCTGATGCCTACGGTGACGGAGTTAATACACATTAAAGAAAGTACCTTTCAAAGAAAATGAGCCACACAGCTCGTACCGTGGTGTTTCGCCTCCCATCTACCCTTGGACAGATCTCGCCACTTACGCTCAGCGTAAGTCGAGCAAGCTGCCAGTTTCCGAGACCAATCCGCCAGGTCGGGAACCTCGTATGGCAGCCATGGGATTGCTGAAAGAAAGAGAAGGAAAATGTCTTTACGGAGCCCGCCTCCACCATGGACAAAAATAATAAGAACACAAGTGTACCACTTACGTGTGAAATTCCATTTCTCGGGAAATGGAAGGAACTCTGCGTGGATAATATCGACAGTCCGCACTCGGACGAATCGACTCATCCACCCTCGGTCTCCATCTTCTTCATGACTGGCAACAAAGGGCCGGGTGGATCGACGTCGCAGAGTAATCAGGCCTTGGTAATGCAAGGGCCGGTACAATCTAATAAGGTGGCTAAGGGTGAACTCAAGTCCGACTTTATTTGCAAAGTACCTTATCATCAACACTATCCTCCAAAACGACGGGTGAAGCTGTGCCAGGGTAACCTGATATCTTCTACAAAACTCGAGCACGACCCTATCGAGAGGGCCCAATGTAAATGGGTACGTGTATACGTTCAAAAACCCCTCGACATGGGCCATGATGCTCTCTTCCGGGGAAGGTACCTGCAGTACCGCCTTTTCTCCTCATCCGTAATCTTTCCTGACTGCCTCGAGATGTTCCTCCCTATTGATGAGATGAACCTCGACACATGCTCCCAATGGCTCTAAACACTGGGAGGTCTCTCTAATGTGAAGTCCCTCCCCGAGACAAGGCACCTCGAAGTTAGCTCGCCGGACACCAGCGGTGTACCACCGACTGAGCGCGAAACAGAGGCGGAACTCTCCCTTCCTTGGTGAATGGACTTGGGCATAGCAGCCATAATTATGGTGAAACAAGAAAATGGAAATGATAACTTAGGCGGAAGCTTCGAATTAAAATGGTGAAAGAGTTGACGCAAGGAAGGAAAGCCCTATGAAAAGGATAGCTACTCAAAGTAGCGGAATCCTCAAGTAAGAGGAAAGCAAACTCATATATAGAGCAAGCGACAACTGTCCGCCTACTCTGAAGGCCAATTAATTCTAACTAGGCCATTACCACTTTCGGATAAGTGTACCGGCGGGACCACCTTGGTCACTTCATGGCCATGTCTTACGAATGACGCTGTCGTACAACGTTCGAGGGGTCATAGATTCCCGATCAACCTAGCCTCGAGATGGGCCTGATCTCGAGGATCTCTATTGCTATAACAATGGGCTCTAAGGAGCTAGCCACATAAACCAAGCCTCGAAATGGTGCCGATCTCGAGGATCTCTGTTATTTGAAGTGCGGGTCATTCACCCAATTCCCAAGGGCTACCTGATTTCGAGCCAGTTCTCACTCGGGACTATTCATAAAGCCTCAGGGCTATCTTTATTTCAAGTCCAAGCAAACACTCGCTCAATTACTAAGCCCAAGGGCCACCCAAGTTCGACTGTATCCTCGCTCACGGATTGTTGGCAAAAGCCTAAGGGCTATCTTTATTTTTTAGATGATCAAGCGAACTTTCACTCGAAGACTATCGATGGTGCCTAATAGGGCTAAGCTTTATTTTTAAGAAATTTGAGGCCCCGCTCTCATTCAATTCGAACTCAGAAGTCCCGGCAGCCTTAGTTCATGTCAGATCAATCCAAACTCAGTCCGAGGAATGGCAGAGTGTTTCAGGGAATATCATATTAACCAATCGAGAACCAAAGGAATTCCTATGTCTGAGTCCAATATTCGGACTGATCGATAAAGTCACACGGTTGGATTTTTCGCAAAAATAGGAAAAAGGAATTCCAGCTCAAGACAAAAGCAAATTGAAGAAACTATTGTATTAATAAGCGACGATTACAAAAGCCCACGAGGGGTCCTTACACAGAAACAAAGAAGCAAAAAATGACAGCTAAAAAGCCTAAACTACTTTCGAGGGTACATCCTCGGATGCGACATCTGCAAAAACCGTTCCCTTGAGGACCCCATTTGGATCTTCAGAGCAATACCTTCAAGAGACTCCTCCGAGATTGCTATAGCCTATCAAAGAGCAAAAGCTTTTAACAAGCGGGGAAAATTGTGGCTTGGTGAAAAATTTGGCGAGTAGGGTCTCGTCAGCACTACTATTGTGAAGCCACTTCTTGAGACATTGCACCGGTATGGGATGAAAAAGTTAGTAGATGATGCCACCTCACTCCATGGAAAACGAAGGGAATGAGGCGCCACACCAGGTTAAAGTTAAGAGAGATGAGCAGCGGCTTGCAGTCCGTATATCTTCTAGAGCGGGAAGAATTTGAGGTCTCTCTCTCATTATCTCGGGCCAGTAACAATAACAACAACAACAACAACATCAACCTAGTATAGTCCCACTCAGCGGGGAAAAGCTTTGAAAAAGAGCCATGGCATAACTGGCTGAGTTGTTGCCGTATGACCTTATGGTCACAAGTTTGAACCATAAAGATAGAAATTTGGGAGAAGATATAGAGAAGGGAAAGGGCCAAAAGCTGTTGAAAAAGATTGAATGAAATCTTGGCTCAAGCAAACTCCCATTTATAAAAAGCAGTAACGTCACCGGCGGCATAATCAATGCTTTTTGGGAAATGGATCGGCGGCGATATCGCCGCTTTTGGGAAAATAAACCGACAGTATATTGAAGGCTTCTAAGAAGATGAACAGATGGGATGTTTCAGTCATCATGAAAGCTTACGTCATAAGCATGACATCATCATGAGAGGCTCGAGGAAGCTGATTTCAAAGTCGTTTCATATCATTCTATTCTAAGAAACGCGGGGACTATCTGTATACGGCTGAAATCGGAGAGTCCGATTTTATGATCATTTTGGCATTNTTGTGGCTCCATTTCCAAAAATTAAATGAAGTTTTTCTAGGAGGTAAAACACATACGAATACACTACCATGCACAAACTTATCTTTCAAAGTATACCATCATCTGATAAATCACTTCCTGCGCCCTCCGGTGAGTCTTGGTCTTATCTTTTAGCACCTATAGGCATCATTGTATACTCACCAGTCACCAGGATTTTATACACTGAAAATTGGAGATCTGGTAACTGAATAACTAATAATTGGCATACTGAATAACCATAAACTTGCTAGCTGAAAGGCTGCTAACGGGTAACTAAGATAATCTGATATCCATAAAACATGATAACTGCTTTTGTACTTTCTGATAAGGTTATGCTCTAATCTGTACTACTATCCATTGCATCCCACTTTTAACATACTCTCAAGTCTCATATTTACCAAGCTGTACTCCATAATTATACCCCAATGGGCAATTATCCTCTCTAGGACTTTAGGTTTCTCCTGCGCGTCGCTTGGGCATCCAAAGTTTGGAATTTGATAGGAAGAGAAGGTTAACTATTGCTCTAGGCTTCATGGCACGATCTAAAGTAGAAAGAAATGAGACAATCCTGGATGTCTTGGTAGTTAACCGTTTATATGAGTGGCCGGCACACACATATAAAGGAAACTCCACTGGACACGGCTTCATAGACTCCCTAGGACACTTGAACTTAGTACTCTGATACCAAGCTTTGTCATACCCCGAACTTGGGCCTGGACGTAACACGACAATCAGTGCCTAACTACATGTGACCGAGCGAACCAACTGGCTGGCTGAATCAACATGTGATATCATAACATACTAAATGCGGAAGATAAACTAACACATGCTGATATACTGAAAGTCTGGATGATATAAATCAAAGTACGGAAATACTAAAACAAGTCTGAAACATATATGTAGCCAACATTACTTAACATGAAAAGCCTGAGACTCTGTCTAACTATTACTCTAGTCTATGAAGCCTCTAATTTGTACTGAAAACACTGACTGACTGAAAATACTAAAGACTGTAGTAATGATAATGCCCCAAAAGAACTAGGGATCACCAAAATAGCTGGTACAAGAATCCTAGCGCTCTGAATCATCAACCTGTAAATCATTACCTGCATCGTGAGATGCAGGCCCCGGACAAAAGGGGCGTCAGTACATTTGAATTGCACTAGTATGTAATGCAACTGAATGAAAGAATTGAAAATGCTGAAACTGAAACTAAGCTGATAATTGAGAATTGATAATTGATAACTGAAATGATAACTATTGAAATTGAAACTGAAATGATAATTGATAACTGATAACTAAACTGATAACTGATAACTGAACTGATAACTAATAATTGAACTAAACAAAGGAAGTAAGGATATGAATACTCCCTCTTCTGAATGATGAACAACATGTTTATCTGAATAAATAAATTGCGGCCTTAGCCCCAATATATATATATATATATATATATATATATATATATCCCTCTTCTGAATGATGAACAACATGTTTATCTGAATAAATAAATTGCGGCCTTAGCCCCAATATATATATATATATATATATATATATATATATATATATCTGTGTGTGTGTGTGTGTGTGTGTGTGCGCAACTGCGGCCTCGGGCCCAAGTATACGTATACATAACTGCAACCTCAGGTCCAAAATGCATAAAGCATAAACTGCGGCCTCAGGCCCAAATACAGGTGTTCAACATTCACGAACTGAGAACCAAACTGCAATACATGACAGTGAAATACTGAATCACACTGAGGTACATGATACTGGAATACTGGATCACACTAAGTTACATAATACTGGAATACTGGATCACACTGAGTTACACAATACTGGAATACTCGATCACACTGAGTTACATATTACTGGAATACTCGATCACACTGAGTTACATAATACCGGAATACTGGATCACACTGAGTTACATAATACTGGAATACTGAATGGGACTAGACTGAGACATGTATTCTTGAACTGATTGTGAATACTGAAACTTCAACTGTTTATGGCATACTGAGTAATCTATACTAAGACTCGGGGGCATCAAACCCAAGTCTATATTGAATACTCACTGAGCTCACAACGTTCAGAATGAAAGTGGTGAACGAGTTATGAAGCTAGAGAATAGAAGTTCTGCAACTATTCAAGGAACTAGACTTAACTATATTTATGAGGCAATTGAAACGTCGTAAAAGAAACATAGTGTAGGGAGAATCATTAAAATTCCCAAACACAGAGAGTTAGCCTCACATACCTTAACTTCCTGCCCTTGAGGGTAATACAACGTTTGTCAACCCTCTCAACTTTAATCTACAATAATACAAGTCAAAGGGATTCCATATCAGCTATGATGCTCATGTTTTGGTCACTTAAGCATCCTATCAAACACTTGGTGAGAAAGCTTCATAGTCCTTATTGATGGTGTCTCTACACCCAATAACCCATTCTCTTGCTCCTAGATAAATTCTAAAGTCTCATGCTTATAATCAACATTATCTTTACCACCCATAAGGTAATCAACACCCATAGCCAATAATAACCAATTAACAACCCAAACCTATCACCGTTCATGCTTTTCTATCAAACCCATCAACTCATATTTCATGAACTAGAGTCTATAATCATTAATTCAATGATAGAATCAATTAGAGGGTGAAGATATTACCTTTTTAACGTTAAATCTTCTTGAATTCGAGTTCTAGGGTTTCTTCTCTATACAATGGTGTCCCAATCGAATATCTAATGATATGAAGGGCTTACCCATGTTAATAAGATGTTGAGAAATTGAAATTAACTTAGAATGACCATTAGAACTTACCTTGGGTGGTGGAGGGACCCTTAAAGAGTTAGGTTTTTGAGAGTTTTCCTTTCTTGAGCAAGTTTTTATGTTTTGGGGCTGTGGGGGACGAAATATAGCTTAAAAAATGACTTCCCAAGTCGTCCACTGCGTCCCAGTAGGCGCGACCACGGTCCCGACCGTGGTAAATCGCTGGGACACTGCCTCACCACCGCGGTCGCGGTAAAAACGCGGCAGGAACGTGGTGGTTACACACCATTCTGTAAAACGGGCATACCTTTTCGTACAGAGCTTCGTTTGGGCTCCACAATATATCGTTGGAAAGCTATTTCGATGGCCTACAACTTTCATGCTTTGAATTTTCCCAAATCCCCTATACATTTTCACTAAACCCTGCTGGAAGACAGATCTTCTGCAAACTTAGTCGATTTTGTCAAATCTTATGCACCTCACTTCCCATCTTGGTTTTGAAACAACTATTTTCACCCATAATCATCCCGATGGGACTTCACATGTTCAAAATATAACCTTACTATGCCTTTAACTCATTCATACCTAATCCGAATGTGCGGGGTGTTACATTAAATGGCTGTACCAGCCGTTGATCTTTGTAATAAATGGCTGTACCGGTCGCATATCTTTGTAATAAATGCACGTGTACTGTTTTGGGATTTCCCCTCCTATATAAAGGGGATCCTTGTCATTTTTTGCACACATGATATTGAATACAAGAACAAGAACATTCTTTGCTCTCTAACTTAAACATATTCTCCCTTTATTTTATTGCTTATTTATTACATAGATACATTTATTGCGTTTCATTGATTGTTCTTCATTTATTACTCATCATTGACCATAAAGAGACCTCATCAAACCTCTTAGAACTGTTAGTCCTTCATCGGCCATCTCCAGTCGGGCTCATTAGCTTAACCTCGAGGCCCCGTATAGGCTAGCTCGAGACCCCGAATCTTGGCCACTCGGTTTGCTTGTCAAGCTATCTTCAAGCTCTTATATTATTTTCTAGTCTCCCACTTAACTTTTACTGCCTAACAACTAACACAAAAATAAATCACGTATTTTTAGAACTACAAAATCAAATCTAATTTTAATTACCATTTTCGAGGTAAACAGAGGTCCAAGATCCTATTCTTCCCATCCTTGATCACCCGACTATGCTATGATGCTGGGGTGTTAAAATGCCCAAATGATGTTGAGATTAGTCCGGGAAAGCCGATGATCCACCCATTGCTGAAAAGGGGCCCAGTGACAAGCAGAAAAAGAGGAGGATTGATGTTGCATCCTCTTCATTTGGGCAGTTCTCTGAGGCCACCACTGATCCCCCCGGATGCTTTGCACCTGCATTAGGGTTATTTGACCTCAAGGGACCACTCCAGTCCGGCCCTCACACTATGCGTCACTTATCCAGTCAGATAGATGTAGTAGATGCACACACCAGACAGCTTATAGCTGGCCTTCCTACTGGCCCACCTGGGGCTAGCACATCTACTGGCGCTGCTGCCCCTCCATCCCTGGATGGCGTGGTCAAAGAGAAAAAAACAATAACGAGCATGATGGAGGCCATGAACAACAGGTTGGAAATCATAAGCCGCCGACAAGGGAAGATTGAGAAGCGACAGAGAATGTTCAGGGAGCATGAGAAAAAGAAAAGTAAATTTTTGTCAAAAATTATGCACAAGCTAAGTTCATTATGTGGCTCACATGAATAAGAGGACGATGATGATGAGGATTTGGAGCTCAAATTTCCCACCTCCTCCACCTCCGAGTGATGCAGTTTCAGGAGCACCTCCTTCATTTTATCTTGTTTTGTTTTGTTGCATTGAGGACAGTGCAACACTTTAGGTTGGGGGTTACTCATTTACATGTGATGATGTATTTGGAGCATGATTTTTTTTTATGACAACTTGTGTAGATTGGTTGACGTTGTAGTTTATTAGTAATAATTTGAAGTTTAATTCTAGCATGTTAGCATTAGTTTATTTTTATTTTTATTATTTTAATTTTCTTATTTTGCCACTTTATTTACCCATAGTAGTATTAAATAAAATCCTTGGTTTTCTTTATGCCGCGGTTCTTTTCCAAGAAAATAATTTGTGAACCGGGTGACTTTTCTGATAGATGGCGTGAAAACTTTCTTAAGGGATTATTCTTGTTTAGTTTTTCTTTTTTAGGTAAATATTTTTTTAGTTAGTTTAGTAGCTAGTAGTAAATAAATTGGTTATTGGGTGTGATATTTTTTCCATAAACCAGCATGTGGCTTGT
Organism: Nicotiana attenuata; assembly: GCF_001879085.1. NCBI lineage: Eukaryota > Viridiplantae > Streptophyta > Magnoliopsida > Solanales > Solanaceae > Nicotiana > Nicotiana attenuata. Next base: position 72,733,225 of record NC_031994.1, read on the forward strand.
TTGGTACCAACATAATTTAAACTTTGGCATATGAAGTTTTGATCTTTAAAATGAAAAATTATTGAAGTGATAATCCTTGTTGTGATTTTTAGGTTCTATTTTTAGTTATTTGATTCATTAAATAGTCTTTTAGGCTATATATGATTTTCTTTGGGTTCATTGGTTTTAATTGGATTTTGGATTTATATGTTACTCGAGTTTGCATGTGCCATGTGTGGTGAGATTTTTTGTGAATCCTTTTGCGTTATTTGTAGTCTAGAACTTGCCCCGAATGTGCTTCAAGGCAAAACCCTAGACTAACTTGGTTTAAAAAATGATGTTAGGCCTTCCATGGACCGTTATTGTGCCTACAATTTCCTACCCTTGCATATTTTCCCTAGTCAACCCCTTTTGAGCCTTTAAACTTTTTCTTTGGCAACCATGTTACAAGCTTTAACCCTTCGTTCTTTATTAATCTATCTTTTGGCGTCCTACGTTTCTAAGTACTTTGAAAGTGTAAACATAGGCTAAAAGCCTAAGTTTGGGGGTGAAAGTTGGAAAAGTTGTGATGTGGAAGTTGCTTAAAAGGTGAAAGATAATAAAAAGAATTATATATATATATATATATATATATATATATATATATATATATATATATATATATATATATATATATAT
>NC_031994.1:72733904-72776918 GCF_001879085.1 Nicotiana attenuata
ATATATATATATATATGTAGTGGAACCTTCCTTGATGTTGGAAAAAAAATGCTGAGTAAGAAAGAAGAAAAATAAGGAATTGTGAATAAAGGGAAGATTAAGTGTGGAATGAAAAGTTAAGAAATGATGGAAGATGCTTTTTGAAGGAAGTGTGCTTTAATTGTTGCAAATTGTAGTGCTTAGGGAGGTTTAGAGTTACGCTTATCCAAATTGTGCCCTACCTTAATCAAAAACCTACATTATAATCCTTTAAGTCCTACTTGATTTTGAACCAAGTGTGTCTACATTAGTGGAGAAATACATGAAGGGCAAGCCTATGGCACTACTTTTATGCATTTGAATAACTTTGTGTGAGAGAGAGTTAATTCTTTCCATTTGATATCCCATTTGTGTTTAAATTGCAATTTATAAATTGGCATTCTCTCTTAAGTGTGAGGGCACATGAAATTTTGAGTTGTGAACTTAATCTAATCTCCAATTGGGAGGAATGAACAAAAGAAAATGGTTTGTGATAATGAGGCAAATTTTGAAGCTTTAGTGTCATGAATTGGTTGCTACTTTGATTAATGTGGTGATTGAGAACTTGAATTGAAACGAAATTTGTGAGAAGTTGTTGGCGATTCATGTGCTTTGGATTAATTGTTGGTACCAATCGAAGTCACTAGATTTTGTTTAATTTGAACCTTTTTGACTTGAAATGATATTTGGTATGTCATTGAGCTTAATTGATGATTTTATTGAAGGATGCACTTAGTTGTTGAATTACTTGAGCACAAGCAACAGTTTAAGTTTGGGGGTTTGATAAGTGGGTATTTTATCAACTTATCTCTTTAATCATAGATTTTTACTATGCTTGGTTGATAAATTGTGCGTTTAATATCATTTACTTCTATTTTACAAGTTGTATGTGTTTTAGAAGTGACGGTGAAAAAACCAAGTGAAAACGAGTAAAAAAGGAGCTAAAATGGACAATGGAAGTCTGCCCAGTGAATTATCCTTCGCGAACGCGAAGGTGTAATGTAAACGCGAAGTAGAAGGAAGCCAACCCTTTGCGAACGCGAAAGAGAGATCGCGAACGCGAGGCTTTAGGAAGCCAACCCTTCGCGAACACGAAGTAGATGTCGCGAACGCGAAGCTGCTGAAAACTAACCTTATGAACGCGAAGAAGAAATTGGCAGACAAACTGGGCAGTCCTGCAATTTCACGTTTTTGACTCCAAAGCCATTTAATACACGACCTAGCTCATTTGTAAAATATCTTTGGCAAATCTTTGGTTTATTTTGAGTAGAGAACACAAGTTTTGGAGCTAGGGTTCTTGCACACACACTTGGGTCTTGAATATTTGAAGCTTTTGGTTGAGAATTTCTTTCCCATTTATTTTCATTTCTTCATTTCCTTGATTTATATTGTATATTTAAGTGTGTAGTATTTATTTCAACACTTAAATATAGTTTATGGAAATATTCATATTTAAAGTGTGAAATAAATATCTTGTTATGCTTATGTATTGAACGATTTTTATTTATAATGAAGTGAGTTACTGTTTCTTCATTTATTCTTGTTTTTTAATATTTTCAAAGGGATTAGCTAACCCTAGGGCTTGCCCATTTACTTCGAATTAATTTTGGGAAAGATAGTTTGGGGTCGGGAAAGATTAATTAATAAGAACTTGAGGCTTTAACCCTCACTTTATAGATTCTACCTAGGGATAGGATTGAACTACTTGTAGCCATATTCGGATGTTCTTAATCTCTTAAACATTAGGAAGTCTTTTTAGTCTTCGGAAGAAGCTAATATAGAATTATTACCCGAGGATGATAAGTAAGGATTTGACTGCTTATTTGCTCTCTTTTACTTGCATTTTAGCTCAAAAATGCTTAAAGGTATTCCTGAGAACTAATAAAATGTGCTTCTGTACAGGAATATTGGGAAACGAGCCAAAAAAGTCAAAATCAACTCATAAAGGAGTCAAAAGTGAACAAGAACCAAAACAAGGCAAAACGGTCTACAGTGCGAATCGCACCATAATTGTGCGGCAGCAAACAAGGAGATTCAGAGAGTTGGTTTTTAGGAAGGCCGAAGGCATGCGGACCGCACCATAATTGTGTGGCCACAGTAGGACATTATGCGGTCCGCAGAAGACAAAGATTAGAGAGATGGGAATTCTAGAGTCAAGCTGGAATGCGGACCGCACTATTTTTATGCGGTCGCACAATCAGAAGCGCAGCCGCACTCATTTTGATGCGGACCGCAGAAGCTCCAAAGTACCAGACCCCAAGTTCAGGGAATGCGGACCAAACGATAATTGTGTGGCCGCAACAGCTCATTGTGCGGACCACACCAGAATTATACGGCCGCACAGCCTTCGTAGGGGCATTTTTGTCAGATATTTTCAGCTTAGTATAAATAGTACCTTTTGTCATTTTTAGGTTAAGCTTAGTTTTAGGAAGAGCACCTGAGCCGTTTTCTTTGCTGTTTTGAGTAATTTTGTGCTAGATTAACTTCTAAACATTAGATTTTCTTTCCCTAATCAATTATTATGAATTCTATCTTAATTTCTTCTGTAGTTTCTTCAATTTTAATGAGTAGCTAAATTTCTAGCTAGGGTTGTGGCCCAACCCTAGTGTGGATACTTAATGGGTGTTTGATTTAAGGCTTGTTTATGATTGGGTTAGTGATATTTAGCCTTGTTCATGCTTGAATTCAAGAATTAATAATTGCAAACATTGATTCATGCCTATTTGACTTAGTCTGTATTTGTGAAAGAGAGACTAAATATAGGAAAATTTTGCTAACAAGAAATTCGGGTGAACTCAAGAAATTGATAGCCCGAATTAAAGGGTCAAATCTAGAGATAGTAAGACCCGACTTGAGCATATATCACTTGTTCTGTGCAATACCCATTTGGAGTTGAGAAAGCCAAATTGGGCAAAATCACTCAAACTACCGAGAGGTATAGAGTGGGTAATTGCGTGTGATTGCTATATTACGACCCCGACTAATAAAACTTGCCTTTGAGTTTACGGCCCGTTAGGTAACCACCTAGGTTGAAGTCACGAACCTAGATCCTTTATCGTTTGAAAAACAACCAAAACCAAAACCATTGTCTTCTAGTTTATTATTTGCAATCAATAGCTTAAAGTAGAAATAAATACAACAAACAAGAATGTGGAAGTGCAATTTGAGGCACACTATACAATTACACTAGGTGTATACCTAATCCCATTTCTAACTCCCTGAGGATTCGACCCCGACTCGCGTTGGGTTTTATTATTGCCTCGACCGCCTCACTACCTATATTTGTGGTGTGAGTTTGGGCGACATCAATTTTTGGTGCCGTTGCCGGGGAGTTAAACGGATTAAGCTATATATCTAGGTTTTTGTGTGATTTGTCTTATTTTCCTTCCGAGTCACTAACTTTGTTTTTGAATTGCTTTTAGGTACGAAAATGGCTCTCAACAATGAGCTCATCGGGAATTTGCCAGTGGGGGAGGATGTGGATGATGACCAAGTTGAGTAGGTTCCTCTTGAACCTCAAGCAAACAGACGAGGCCGCCCACCTCAAGATAATATTCCCGTTTCTCCCCCACCTCTACCAAGAGAAGCGGCTCACCGACAGTTACCGAACGAGGGTTATGCAAGTGCTATAGTCACGCCCCGCATTAGGGTGGGCAACATCCAAATCACCAATGTGATGCTTACACTACTTGAGCAACGAGGATTCTTCACCGGGGCTCCGAGTCAAAATACTTACAAGCATATCAAAGGGTTCGTCGGTACTTGTTGGGAGCAAGCAAAGAAATGTCTCCGAGGATGCGCTGCAGTTGAGTCTATTTCCCTTTTCTCTAAGGGGAAAGGCATTGGACTGGTTAGAGAGATTGCCTAATCATTCCATCCTCACTTGGGATGAGTTGGCGGAGAAGTTCATTTCCAAATTCTTCTCTCCGGGATATATGGCGACACTTCGGGATGAGATTCTTGCTTTCAAGCAACAACCCACTGAGCCATTGCACAAGATTTGAGAAAGATATCGTACCATGGCTAAACAGTGCCCGAATAATGATATGACTGAGGCCATGATCCAACAAACCTTCTACAAGGGGATCAACACAACAAATCAATGTGTGGTAAATCAACTTGCTGGAGGGAACTTCATGAACATGCCTTATGCCGAAGATTGTGAAATTCTTGATGAGATGGCGGATACCTCTTCGGCATGGCAAAGTAGAGCCAATGTTCCGCAAGGTGACCCTATTGTCATTCACCTGCGTAAGGAGCTACATGATCACAGGCAAGCTTGCCGAATTGACAACCACAATGAACCAATTGGCCAAAGCTCAGGTTTAACTAGTTCAAGGGCCAAAATAAGTGAATGCAATGGAAGGTGTGAATATGATGGTAAACAAGAGACGACAACAAGGTCAACAAATGCAAACCGCCTGAAACAATTCATGCAAGATGATGGTGGTTATGATCAAGGTGATTCATTCAATGAGCAAGAAGAAGAAGTTCAATATGTCAACAATTATCAAGGTCAAAGAAACAATGCTTAAGGACAAAATCAACAACAATGGAGGTCACAAGGAAACCAAGGAAATTGGAACAACCAAAACCACCAAGGCAATTGGAGTGGTGGTAACAATAATTAAAGCAATTGGAATAATCAAGGTAACAAATGCAATTGGGGAGGTAATCATCAAGGCAATTGGGGTGGAAACAATCAAAGTAATTGGGGAGGTAATAACCGAGGAGGGTGGAACAACAACAACAACCGGGGTTCGGGTTTTCAAAGGCCCCCGATGTTCCAACAACCGAGCAATCCACCTCCATATCCTTCTCAAGGTTCGAGCTCTTCTAACAATGAGATGGGTAGAATTAAAAATATGTTTAAACAAATGATGGAGAAGTATGCCGACTCCGATGCTCAATTAGCCTCTCACAACACTTCTATCCGTAATTTGGAGGTTCAATTAGGCCAAATATTGCAAGCCTTGAACACTCGTCCCAAGGGGGCACTATCTAGTGATACGGTGGTAAACCCAAAGGGTGGGAATAATACGGGACATGCTATGGCCGTGACTACTGGAAGTGGAAAAGATGGAGATGCAACCACCCCAAATCAAAGAAGAATTGTGGATGAAGATGTTGTTGTTCAAGAAGATGAAATCCCAAGCAATGTGGTTCAAGATAATGAAGAAGTGAGAATAGATATTGATGCAAGTATGGAGGAGATGCAAGAAGAAGTGAACCCCTCTAGGGAACACGTGATTGATATGACGGAACCGATACTGCCAATGGCTAAGGCACCAATTCCAAGGCCTCCTCCTCCATGACCTCAAAGGCTTGCAAAGCAAAATAATGAGAACCAATTCAAAAAGTTTATTGATATGATGAAGAGTTTGTCCGTAAATGTGCCGTTGGTTGAGGCATTGGAACAAATGCTGGGGTATGCAGAATTCTTGAAGGATTTGGTAACCAAGAAGAGATCGATGAATTGTGAGACAATTAAGATGACACATCAAGTGAGTGCTATTGTGCACTCAATGGCTCCTAAGTTGGAAGATCCGGGCGCTTTCACAATCCCTTGCACTATTGGGAGTGCCGACTTTGCCAAAGCATTATGCGATCTTGGGGCAAGTATCAACTTGTTGCCCTACTCGGTGTTCAAAACTTTGGGAATTGGGCAACCAAGACCCACATCCACGAGGATGCAAATGGGGGATCGAACATGAAGAGGCCTTTGGGTATTATTGATGATGTGTTGGTTCGAGTTGACAAGTTCATCCTCCCGGTGGACTTTGTGATTCTTGATTGTGAAGTGGACTATGAGGTGCCTATCATTTTGGGTAGACCTTTCCTTGCTACGGGAAGGCTCTTGTTAATGTGGAAGCCGGTGGGCTCACTTTCCTGGTGGGCAATGAAAAGGTGGTCTTCCATTTGTGGAGGTCAATGAGGAAACCGAATAGTAATAAAGTTTGTTCGTTCATGGATTTGGTGACCGACGTGATTGTTGATGATACTAGTGCCACAATGAATGTTGAGGACAAATTGGAAGTCGTTTTGCTATACCTTGAAGATGATGAGGATAATGAAAGCTATGTGGAGTGTGTGAATACATTGCAAGTCATGGGGTCGTACACCTATGAACCCCGCAAGCTATCCTTTGATCTTGAGAACCGGAAGACTCCTTACAAGGCCCTCAATCGAGGAGCCTCTCACATTGAAGTTAAAGCCATTGCCTCCGCATCTCAGGTATGAATTCCTTGGCCCTTCTTGAACTTTACCGATTATTCTTTCCTCTTCTTTAACTAACATGCAGGTAGAGTCCACATTGGAGGTTCTACAAAGGAGAAAAAGAGCAATCGGATGGATTTTGGCGGATATCCAAGGCATAAGCCCCGCCTTTTGCATGCACAAGATTATTTTGGAGGAGGGTGCCAAACCCTCCGTTGAACATCATAGGAGGCTAAATGAAGCAATGCAAGAGGTGGTGAAGAAGGAGATAATCAAATTGTTGGATGTCGGGGTTGTTTACCCCATTTCCGATAGCTCATGGACCTCTCCGGTGTGATGTGTCCCAACGAAAGGGGGCATGACTATGGTAACAAAGGAAAAGAATGAATTGATCCCCACAAGAATCATTATCGGATGGAGAGTGTGCATGGACTATAGGAAACTCAACAAAGTCACTCAAAAAGATCATTTCCCGCTTCCATTTCTTGATCAAAGGCTTGATAGGTTGGCCGGACGTGCTTTTTATTGCATCGATGTATACTTCGGCTACAATCAAAGACCAAGAGAAGACCACTTTCACATGTCCTTATTGTACTTTCTCGTTTTCAAGGATGCCATTTGGGTTGTGTAATGCACCAGCGACTTTTCAACGGTGTATGATGTCTATTTTCACTGACATGGTGGAGGATATTGTTGAGGTCTTCATGGATGATTTTTCCGTGGTAGGAATTCGTTTGAAGATTGTTTGAACAATTTGGATATGGTTTTGGATAGATGTGAAGAGACAAATTTGGTGTTGAATTGGGACATGGTCGAGGAAGGCATTGTCCTCGGCCACAAAATTTCAAAGCATGGTATTGAGGTCGATAAGGCCAAAATTGAGGTGATCTCCAAACTCCCTCCCCCTACATCCGTGAAGGTACTGAGGAGCTTCTTGGGTCATGCGAGTTTCTATCGCCGATTCATCAAGGACTTTTCCAAGGTAGTGAACCCATTGTGCAATCTTTTGGAGAAGGATGCCAAGTTCCATTTCAATGAAGATTGTATGAAGGCATTCGAATTGCTTAAGTTTAATTTGACTACCACTCCTATTATCACCGCACCAGATTGGAGCTTGACTTTTGAGCTCATGTGTGACACTAGTGATGTTGTGGTTGGAGCGGTGTTGGGGCATAGAATCAACAAAATCTTCCATCCGGTCTACTATGCTAGCAAGACCACGAGCGATGCCCAAGTCAACTACACAGTGACCAAAAAGGAGCTACTTGCTATTGTTTTTGCCATGGAGAAATTCCAACCGTATTTGATGGGTACTAAGGTGATTGTTCACACCAACCATGCGGCGCTTCGGTATTTGATGAATAAGAAAGATTTTAAGGTAAGGTTAATGCGGTGGGTGCTTCTATTACAAGAGTTTGATCTAGAAATTCAAGACCGCAAGGGTAGTGAAAATCAAATGGCAGATCACTTGTCCCAATTGGATGAGGAGGGGAGGCCAAATGACTGCCTTGATATCAATGGTTCCTTCCCCGACGAGCAATTGCTAGCCATTTCAATGATCGGGATGCCGTGGTTTGCCGATCTAGCAAATTATCTTGTGAGCGGCATTGTACCAAATGAGTTCTCTTCTAAACAAAAGAAGAAGCTCAAACGGGATTGCTTGGAATATTACTGGGATGAGCCATATCCTTTCCGGATATGTATCGGTGGTGTGATCCGGTGATGTGTGCCGGAAGAAGAACAAATGGGAATTCTTGAGGCTTTCAACTCTTCACCATATGGTGGCCACCATAGTGGATTTAGAATTACAAAAGTGTTGAGTTGTGGATTCTAGGCCTACTCTATACAAGGACGCTACTGATCTTGTCAAGCATTGTGATGAATGCCAAAGGGCTGGTGGTATTACTAAGAAGAATGAGATGCCCCTCACCACCATCTTGGTGATTGACATCTTTGATGTTTGGGGTATTGATTTCATGGGACCCTTCGTGAGCTCTTGTGGGAACGCTTACATTTTGGTAGCTGTGGACTATGTGTCAAAATGGGTTAAAGCTGTGGCTTTACCCAACAACGAAGCTCGAAGTGTGGTGGATTTTTTAAAGAAGAACATCTTTACAAGGTTTGGTACTCTGAGGGCCATTATTAGTGATGGGGGCTCACATTTTTGCAACTGGGCTTTTGATACCTTACTCACCAAGCATGGTGTCACTCATAAAGTCTCGACCCCGTACCATCCTCAAGCAAGCAGACAAGTTGAAGTCTCCAACCGGGAGATCAAGAGTATTTTGTCAAAGACTGTGAATGCCAACCAAGCAGATTAGTCAAGAAAAACTGATTATGCTCTTTGGGCCTTATAGGACGGCCTGCAATATGCCAATTGGGATGTCTCTGTAAAGCCCCAGAAAATTTTGTTAAGTAATTTAAGATTTCGTGGTGCCAAGGTAGGCTAATTATTTTATTTTGTGTGCAAAGGAGGATTCATGATATAATGGATATCAATTGGATATGTTAATAAGCATATAAGTCATATTATAAGTGATTTGGGGTCTAAGGAGAGGCCTAAGTCTAAGCCAAGTTGGAAAATTTCATAATAGACTAAAGTTGTAAATGAGTACGCACAAGACCTCACTTTGGACAATCATATCTACATTTATATAAGGTGTTGTATGATCCAAAACCTATCAAATTAAAGCTCTTTGAGTATAGTTTCAAACTCATCAAACCGTTCATCATTTGGAGGTGCATACAAAAAGTTATGACCATTTTACCCGACCTGTGTCAGATGCGCGTCCGCGGTGGGGCGGCCGGGAAACTGAGAGTTTCTGCCTCCCGAGCGCGGCCCGAGCGCGGCCATCGCATCTCGGGCGCGGTATGACCGCGATCGTGCGCCCAGCAGCCCTACAAATACCCAAAGACCGGGTATGGAGAGTCTCTAAGTCATTTTTTTGAGCTAGGGCTTGCTTTATCAAGGGGAATGCGTCCCATACTCCCCTCCTATGATCCAAGGTAATGTTTTTGGAGTATTTTGAGTTGATTACTACTCCTGAACACTTATATTAACAAGGATTGATCTTGAAAATCCATAGATTCCCGTTCAAATCCCTAAATTGATCAAGAACACTACAAGTGGGGATTCTCAAGATTCCTACTACAAGAGGTATGTCAATCATCTCTAACTACGCTATGGTGATTGTTTATGTATGATATATACGTTAGAACTCAAGGGATGGTGATTGGAAGCCATAAGTGCCTAACCTAGGTTGTGTTGGTGTTGTAGAGATTGTGAAATGGGTTAATTAAGGAGGTTGATGGTTGGGTGTGAATGGATGGTCATACATATGTTGTTGGAAGTTATAAATTGGTTAGGAACGATGGTGGAATAAATTGTTGGTTGATAGTGATAGTTGGATGAACTAATACTACGGTTATGAGATGTAAAGATCTATACCTACAAGGTGTTTGATAATATGCCTAAATGGCAGTTATGGAATTTATTACTAATATTGGCCCTATTGAATGTTGTATTGTACATTGAAGTTGCTTAAGTGTATTGGATCATTGTAGTATCATTAAGGGGCAAATTTCAGGTATGTATGGCTAAAACCCCCCTCCTCTTAGGAATTGATCCTCCATGGTATCCATGCATTGTTGTAAGTCCGAAATTTGATCGATGTGGTACTTGTTATGTTAAATGAATTGATGTTGTGAAAATGTATGTGGAAGGTGCTTCTCCATGTGTTTAATGTGTTATTCTTTGTAAATTGAGAATGCGAGGAAAACATGAGCTATGTGCTAAATGCCTAAATGTCATGTCAAGGTTACATTGTGATTAATATGTCGAACTAGATGAATTCCTCTCTATGCTTATAACTTAAATTGCTTTTGTATGTGCCTATGATCTTAAATGGCAAGGTCAATGTTGAAAATGGGAATAATGTGAAATGTGAGTTACGGAATGTGGTAATTGTGGCCCCAAGTGCCGAGGAACTAATACATGTGAAACCAAAGATTTAAGTGAGACGATTAACGGAAAAGGGTAACGTCTTGGTAAGACGGCTTAGCCGATCGGGCCATGATCGGACGTTATGTTATACACACATGGTGGTAATGTGTTGATAATTGAAATTGGAAAGTGAGAATGAAATAAGGGTAGCATCTTGGTAAGACGACTTAGCCGATCGGGCCATGATTGGACTCCGCTCAAGGAAGCGGTGGTAATGTGGATGATGATGCAACGATATGGAATGACCCCAATCTACAAATTTCAAAATTCATGTTAAAACTATGTGAACCTCATATATTGTTGACATGGTACTTATTTGAAGCTTTATGTTTCTTATGATTTCTTTGTACTCTTGTACGGTTGTTCTTTCTAACTTTATGGTGTTTAGTTATACATACTAGTACTATTCCATGGTACTAAGGTCCCTTTTTCCGGGGGCGCTACATTTTTAAATGAATGTAGGTGGCTCCATAGCGGATAGTGCCGATCGCGCGTAGCGGAGCTTCTTCCTCTCAAGTCTTGGTGAGCCCCTTTCTCCTTCAAGGGGGTTATGTTGTACATATTTTGTTATAGATATCCACTTTTGAGGTATAGCCGGGGCCTTGTTTCCGGCGTTGTCATTATTGTCTTTTGTATCCTTGGAGGCTCCGTTGACGTTTGTTCGGTAAGGTAAGGGTGTCGGATGGGTCAATGAACTATGTTGTAATTTTGTACTCTATTTCTTCTAAACTATAACCATATAAAATCTTGAAACTTAACCATGGTTTTTGGTTCGTGACATGAAAATGGACTAATATTGTGAATATTCGACTTTGCTATTGTCTAAATAAAAGAAAGCATGGTTCCCTTAACCGTAGTGAGTTGGGTTGAAATGTATGAATAAGGCTTGCTCAGTTGGGGTTTACTCGATTGAGCACCAATCGCGCCTCTCGAGGTTAGGGGCATGACAAACTTGGTATCAGAGCCTAAGGTTTTGAAGTGTCCTAGGATGTCTCGGAGCCGTGTCTAGTAGAGTCCTTCTTATCGGTGTGTAGTCGACCACATCTATAAGTTGGAGGCTACTAGGGCATTTAGGAATAACACCCTTTTTTGATATTTTGGATCGTGCGGCAACTTGTTATGAAACTATCCCCTCCCTAATTAGTGCATTGTTCTATCTTTCAGTAAATGGCAACTAAGAAGAAAGCAAGAATTGGCCAAGAAGCCAATGCCACCACAGGAGTGGCTGATGAATCACTGCTTGATACTGCGGGTGAGGGTAGTCGCCCTGCTATCACTCTTCCTGGTTCTCCTATTCCAGAGATGACTACCCCAACTCCTACACCTGCAGAGGGTACTACTATCCCTCCCATCGATACTCCTATTTCGCCTCCAGCCCCAGCTTCCGGTTCTGGTATTTCTGATGGGGATCTTAGGGGAGCTATTCAGATGTTGACTCAGCTAGTGGCCTCTCAGGCCCAAAGGTCGAATGTTGCGCCCAGTTCATCTAGCCAGTAAGGGGATTCCACCAGTTCCAATGTGAACAGATTTTTTCAGTTAGACCCTCCAGTGTTTACGGGTGCCAATCCAGAAGAAGACCCTCAGGATTTTATTGATGAGATGCACAAGACCCTCAGGGTTATGCGTGCAACTAAGACAGAGGGAGTAGAGTTGGCTGCCTACCGTTTGAAAGGGGTGGCCTATGCATGGTTTGAGTTATTGGAAGATTCCCGCAAGGAGGGGAGCCCTCCGGCGAGGTGGAGCGAGTTTGCCGATGCCTTTATAGATCATTTCCTGCCTTCTGAGACAAGGGCAGCCCGTGCAGCAGAGTTTGAAAATCTGAAGCAAGGTAGTAGGAGTGTGTAGGAGTATCACATGGAGTTTGCTCGCCTGTCCAAGAATGCCATTCATATGTTGCCCACAATGGAGTCCAGGGTGCGTCGATTTGTTCAGGGCCTAAATCCTTTGACTATTACTGAGGCTTCTACAGCTGCATTGAATTCTGACATGAATTATGGGAAGATGGTAGCATTTGCTCAGGCCACAGAGAACCGTAAACTGAACAACAGAATGGAGAGAGAGGGTAACAGAAAGACCCGATCTACGGGCAACATGGGTGAGTCACTCGGTGGGGGAAGATCAGCTTTCAGGGGAGGATCATCACGGCCGTCCCAGTCTGTTACATAGTCTTCAGCCAGTGCACCGCCATCAGGGCCCAGCCAGCAGCAGCAGTGTAGTCGTTTCAGGCCTAGTCAGGGCAACAGAGGATCCTATCAGCGGGGTCGGTCAGGAGAGAGATCCCAGCAGCAGCAGAGGTCCCCGTGCCCCAAGTGCGGGAAGATGCACTCAGGGATTTGCTACTTGGAGTTACCCGTATGCTATGGATGCGGAATGAGGGGTCACATTCAGAGGCATTGTCATACGTCCTGCCAAGGAGCGGGTAGGGGCACATCACAGCCATCCAGTCCAGCAGTTGCTGCATCTTCAGCCCCCTCTCCAGCTCGAGGTACCCTAGCACCCGTAGGGCGTGGTGCAGCTAGGGGTGGTGTGTAGAGTTCAGGAGGATCCAGCTGGTTCTATGCTATGAGTGGTCGCCAGAATGCAGAGGCTTCTCCAGATGTTGTTACAGGTATTCTGACTATCCAATCTCATGATGTGTATGCACTTATTGACCCCGGTTCCACCTTGTCCTATGTTACCCCTTTTGTTGCTATGGAATTTGGGATAGAACTGGATCAACTTCATGAGCCATTTTCGGTGTCTACTCCGGTGGGTGAGTCTATTACGGCTGCTCGAGTTTATAGAGGTTGTGTTGTTACGCTACAGGGTAGGGATACCACGGCCGATCTTATTGAATTAGGGATGGTCGATTTTGACGTAATAATGGGAATGGATTGGCTTTATTCATGCTTTGCCAAACTTGATTGTTGGACTAGAACCATGAGGCTTGAATTTCCTAATGAGCTCGTTGTTGAATGGAAGGGAGATAATGTAGTGCCTAAAGGTCGGTTTATTTCTTACCTTAAGGCCGCGAAGATGATTAAGAAGAGGTGTATATATCATTTAGTTCGGCTTACGGACACCAATGCCGAGGAGCCTAGCCTTGAGTCCGTGCCAGTTGTGAATGAATTTTCGGATGTCTTTCCAGATGAACTCCCTGGAATTCCTCCAGACAGGGAGATTGATTGTGAGATGCCAGGCACAGAGCCTATGTCAATTCCACCTTACAGAAGGGCACCGACAGAATTGAAAGAGCTAAAGGAACAATTGAAGGATTTGGTAGAAAAGGGTTTCATTCAGCCGAGTGTGTCACCATGGGGTGCACCGGCCTTGTTTGTAAGGAAGAAAGATGGGTCGATACAGATGTGTATTGACTACCAGCAAATCAACAAGGTCACAATCAAAAATAAATATCCTCTACCAAGGATAGATGACTTGTTTGATCAATTGCAAGGTGCTACATGTTTCTCAAATATTGACTTGCGGTCTAGGTATCATCAATTGAAGATAACGGAGCAGGATATTCCAAAAACACCTTTCATGAGTCGGTATGGGCACTTTGAATTTATGGTGATGTCTTTTGGGCTAACAAATGCCCCGGCAGCTTTCATGGATCTTATGAATCGAGTCTTCAAGACTTTTCTAGACTCCTTTGTGATAGTATTCATTGAAGATATTCTTGTATATTCCCGAAGTCGAGAAGATCATGCTAACCATCTCAAAGCAGTTCTGCAGACTCTTCAGCAACATCAACTATATGCAAAAATTTCGAAATGCGAATTCTGGCTTGAATTCGTCGCGTTCTTGGATCATGTCGTCTCCAGGGAAGGAATTATGGTTGATCGTCAAAAGATTGCAGCAGTGAAGAATTGGCCCAGACCTACCACTCCAATAGAGATTCGTAGTTTCCTGGGTTTGCCTGGGTACTACAGGAGATTTGTCGAGGGGTTTTCTACTCTTGCCTCTCTATTGACCAAATTGACGCAGAAAGCAATTAAATTCCAATGGTCCGATGCTTGTGAAAGGAGTTTCAAAGAATTGAAATCAACATTGACTACAGAACTGGTATTAGCGCTTCCAGAGGGTACTGTCGTGCCCCCTTTTTCTCGCGAAATCGGGTGTTTGACATTTGGTTGGGACAACTCTTTCCTTTTGGGAAAGGGGTTTTGCAATTTTGAAGAGTCTCCACCTAATGATCAGGGTGCATTAGGACACCAAAAGAGTTTGATTTGGATAACCAGAGATAGGGTAAGGGCTTGAAATTATTCTAAGGGGAAGGTGTTAGGCACCCCTCAGAATCCACTAGTGTGGTTCCCGGCCAGACAATTATTGTGAATTTAGGTGTAAATAACATGTAGACAAATAAAGCTTCAAATAAGAGGGGATTTTCACATAATGGTTTACAAATAAACAAAGTTGGAAAGAACAATTAGAAAAGCTGATTTTTAAAAGAAAGATTTGAAATTGCTAAAAGAAGTAAAGAAATAGAGGGGGGGGGGGTCCGTAGGTTTATTAAAAATATGGATCACCCCACACAATGTCCGATAATCACTCCTCAATGAGGGGCTACACGTGACATTATCGCATGGTCATCATATCCATATCTACCCTTCCCACCCCGTCAAGGTATTAAAGCGCGGAATGGTCTCGATTACTTATTGCATGCTATTACCCGTCCCAATCCTGTCAATACCGGAGGCACTTAGGACTACTAATCCTAAAAAGGGAGTATATTGGGCTTATTTGAGGTTTCAAAAGGTCAAAAATCTAAGGCGACATACAAAATACACATTGCATATTTTAAGGGGGGAAGCATGTAAACAAACAGAGGCTCAATCACACGTCCTTGAACAGAAAAGCACGTAATTAGCATGACTTTCACATACTGGTTAAGGTCTGATTAAATACCAAATATGAGAGAACTTAAAGGTTGAGGCAGACTGATTTATTACATAATTCAGATAAGACGCCCGAATCAGGCCTGCCTACTGGTTATAATTGTTAAAACGAATTCAGTTTATAGTTTTACCCTATGGCTTGCCTAAGTGTTAAGACGGGGCCCTATAGACATGATATCTACTGAATTTAGAAGGTAATAAGACATTAAAATTCGAACGAATTTCTTGATGACCCTATAGGCATGCTTGCTAAACTTTGGTTAAGTGAAGGACTCAGATTGTCAAAAGAGAGGCAGAATTAACAGATTGATTACAGGTTCTGCAGGTGAAAGTACATATTATTGCTGATTTTATAGCTAGCATAAAGCGAAACGAATCATATTCATTTAGAAGCTCCTATAGGCGTGCTTTCTATGCGCTGCTGATTTTAAACCTTATAGACGTGGTTTCTAGATGCAGGACTTGTTTTAAAACTTATAAACATGGTACCTAAATGCAGAAATTAAAGCTTATAGACATGTTATCTAAATGCAGAAGTTGAACCTTATAGGCATGGTATCTAAATGCAGAAGTTGAACCTTATAGACAGGGTATTTAAATGCAATTTGAATGCCGTTGGAATAATCTTATAGGCATGATTTCTAGGCAGAGTTGAATATGCCGAATTGCAACAATCCTATAGGCATGATTTCTATGTGTATTGAGTATCCAGAATTAGGATAGACCTATAGGCATGATTTCTATATGTATTTGAATTGTAATAGACCTATAGGCATGATTTCTATATGTATTTGAATATGCAGAATTGCAATAAACCTATAGGCATGATTTCAACCCTTTTTGCATGCATAGTTACCCCAACCCTATTTCACTAGCCAACCCTGAGTATTCTTTACAAATTATTACAAACCAGAGTAATAAATACATTAGAAAAATACAAAGAAAATAATTACAACCCAAAAAGGCCTGATTCTTGACTTCCTGCCCGAATTATGAGATGGACCAACTCAAAGATCATCGATCCAAAGCCTAATTCTTACCATTGGGGACAAGTGCAGTATGGAAGGGCCAGCCCTCGAGTGTCCAAGTTCAGAGGGAGCTCAAAGTGTCCCAAGGCAAGGCTCACAAGAGGAGCGCAGAACTTAAAATCTAAGAGAGAGTGAAAGTGAATAACAGAATTCTAAGGAATAAAGGAGAGGGAAACAGCCACAAACAGGTACACAAAAGGGGTTCAGGGAATAGGGGAATTGCACAAAGCCTATTGCTTAGGCTAGGGCAAGCTTTAGGCATACCCAGCAATGGAGGATGCTGGCATGCCTATAAGCCTGCCAGAACACATCATATTAGAGGCTAGGATCCCAGGGGATAAAGTTTGAGTCATGGATAATAATTTGCAGTACTGCCATGCCTCAAACCATAGCATAAACACATAGGGAGTGGGGGTTTTGGGATTCACAATAGATCTAGAATAGGCAAAAGGAAATTACAGCATGCTAAAGTAAGCATTGAACTACACATAAGCAGTAGGCAGACATGCAGGTAAAGGTAGTAAATAACACATTGTTGTGATTGCTGTAAACTTTAATCAGGACATACCAGTTTCAAAGAAGCAAAATACAGCAGTAGCAGTACTTGGAAAACAGGCCACAACACAAGTAACAAGAGAGAATGTTTTTGAATGTGAGTGTGAGTTCAGAAAAACTAAGAGTGTTCATGTGTGTTGTGTTAATCAGAGTGCAGGGCATTTATAGTGTGAAACAGGCAGAAAATAAGGCAAGAAACATTAATGTACCAATTAAAATCAATCAGTAGAAGAACTTCCTTAATTAAGGAGTTCAAACTCAAACTGTAGTGAACAAAAATCATTTAAGGAAAGAGATCGAGTAAGCATCTTGTGCAAAGTAGGCAATTAGGGGTAAATGCATAGGAGTTTAATTAAGGGAAAATCTTTAAAATACATGGTTAAACAAATAAGGTAAGATACCCAATAAAATCAATCAGTACATAGTAAATCAAGGAGTCAGGGATTCAAAATTATTGGTTCACGAGTAAACCAAGTTAGAAAGGCTAAGGCAAGTTTTTGAATCAAACCAAGTAACAGGGAAATTAGCACAACAAGGAAAGAATCAATCAGATTTACACAAAGGAGGCCTGAAATCAGTCAAAAAATTGAAAGTCATTTTAGAGGGGAAGTTCAGCATATATAAAGAGTACACAATTATTAGGCATGCGAGGCTGAATTTAGGACAAAGAAAATGATTCATGCAATCACAAAAATTAGTAAGTAGTGAACTATAGGAACATGGTAGTCATCTTAGTGACAAAGAAGAGGGAGAGTATCAAATAGCATGCAGAGGGTCCAGTAGAAAGACCCTAGAAGAGTTTAGCAGGAAATCAGAATCATATAAAGAAATAAAGGTTGAAACAAAGATTTCGAAACTCAGTCGAGCAGTAGATGAAACAATATTCAGAAACTCGAATAGGTCCAAAGAAGTTAGGGTTTTGAAATCAAACAAGTTCAAAGATGAAGAACAAGCAAATCACATAGTGAATAGTCTCAATACTCGGATGAAACCCCAAATTTTAGGGTTTTGCCATCAATCGAGTGTGGAGATGAAAAGACAAGTAATCAACGCAAAAATATCGACAAAGAGAGTAAAATCAGAAACCTTAAGAAGAACTAAGACTTTTAACATAAAGAAACACAGCAGAAGAACAACATAAGAAACACAGTAGAAGAATCAACATAAGAAACACAGTTGAAGAATCAACATAAGAGACACAGTAGAAGAATCAACATAAGAGCACAGTAGAAGAACAACATAAGAAACACAGTAGAAGAACAACAGTAGAGCATGTTAAAAAAAATCAGAAAAGCTTTGAAATAACTTAATAGAACCATAAATCGGAAAAGATAAAGATTTTGAAGGTAAAGTTTTGGAAGAGACATTGAGAAAATGTTTAAAAGCTTAGAGAAAACATAGATATACAACGGATCTAATAGAATCAGAAGAACCTCGAAGGCTAGGGTTTCAGAAGAACCCAGATAGTGAGAAAGGCTTGGAAAGTCATTGGTCTAAGAGGAGAAGTCAAGATCAGGCTTGAACAGCCATGGCTGGCCGGAACAAGGTCGGAGACAGCCATAGAACTCGAATGAAACAAAGTCTGGGCCAAGCTTCTTCAAGGTCTGACCTCGAAACCATAGTAACCAGGCATGTAGGAGTTATAGGAAGCAGTATAGGACTTCGATGGCCTTGGAAGCCATGGATTCCGGTGATTTTGGGGTGGAAGTGGAGGGAGGCGGCTAGGGTTTGAGAAGCTTCGAGAGAGAATTGAGAGAAGGGGGGAATTCAAGGGCGGCTACAGAAGGGAAATGATTAGGTTAGGGGTTAGGTCGGGTTAAAAAAGGAAGGGGCAAATATGAACCGTTGATCTAAGTGATCAACGGCTAGGATTAAAAGGAGAGTGTGGGCGGGTTATTTAAAAGGGTCGTGGGTCGGGTAGTTTAGGTAATTGGGTTGGGTAACTGGGTTTAGGAATTGGGTTTAATTAGAGGTTCAAATCTGGCTAAAATTGAAATGCAAATGAGCTATCATTTAAATAGCCATTTTTCCCTCATTTATTTTATAAAAAATAATAAATAACTTCTGGAAGTAAATTAAAGGCACTAAAATGATTAATAACATATAATTATCAATTTGAAAATACTGGACTTAATTTTTATAAATATAAACGCAAATACAAGCATATATTATGCATAAATTTAAACGTGATGCAAATTCCCGTCGGACCATGAATGTTGTCTTTGGACGGTTAGGATGACCTCCTTAGACCATGATGTCCTGGGCCATGATGCGTATAATAAAGGATTCGCAGGCCATGAAATGATGCTCCCGGGCTATGCGAATGATGGCTCCGAACCATGATGCCTTTGAATAATGATATGCAAAAGATTAAAGGAATCCTCAGGCCATGGCATGGCGTTCTCGGGCTATGCAAATGATGCCTCCGAAAAATGATGCCCTTGGATAATTTGGCGATATTTCAGCCCATGAAATGCAGTATTTGGCGATCTTTCAGCCCATGAGATGCGTAAATAAAGCGGCGATCTTTCAGCCATGCAAAATATAAAATAAAGCGGCGATCTTTCAGCCATGCAGAATGTAAATAAGGTGGCGATCTTTCAGCCATGCAGGCGTAAATAAAGCGGCGATCTTTCAGCCATGCAGAATGTAAATGAGGTGGCGATCTTTCAGCCATGCAAGCGTAAATAAAGCGGTGATCTTTCAGCCATGCAGAATGTAAATGAGCTGGCGATCTTTCAGCCATGCAAGCATAAATAAAGCGGCGATCTTTCAGCCATGCAGAACGTAAAATAAAGCGGCGATCTATCAGCCATGCAGAATAAGGTGGCAATCTTTCAGCCATGCAAGCGTAAATAAAGCGGCGATCTTTCAGCCATTCAGAACGTAAAATAAAGCGGCGATCTTTCAGCCATGCAGAACGTAAATAAAGCGGCGATCTTTCAGCCATGCAAGCGTAAATAAAGTGGCGATATTTCAGCCATGCAGATGTAGATGGAGATAGTGTTTAGTCTCGGAAGGCAGAATGATAGCCTTATGCAATGCAGACAATGCAGATGGAGACAGTGCTTAGTCTCAGAAGGCAGAATGGTAGCCTTATGCAATGCAAAAAATGCAGATAAGACGGCAAATGGTAATAGAGTTTCTTAGCTGATAACAGGTTGCAATAATTGTGACTGCTGGGGATATTGTGATATATGGCATATCACCGGTGTGCGTGGATAGCAAATGCTGGTAAATGCAACAATTCTGAGAGTTGTATTCCTGAACAACGTTTGTCTCGCGAGTGTATAGTATGTCAGATGCTTTCGCAATCCAAGTGTCTATATCCAAAGAAAAATTGTGAGTTTTGTAGAGGGAAGGTTAGTTCGTATCCCTGCTGGCCTTGCTTGACCTGTTCGTCTTTGATCTGGTGATACGGTATGTATCATTGGGGGGTAGCGTCGCTGAACAAAGCGATTTCGATAATAAACATGCATGAATTTGTAAAAATAAGATATAAGTATATATTTAAGAACAACTTTTAGATGAACCGACGACTGTGACGTGGCTCAAGACATTGCAATTTCTCTTGCTACGGAATTTTGAGGGTCCTCCTCAAAATTCTGCCCCAGTTTAATGAGTTGATGCCTTTGACGGCTACTGGCGATGACTGGCTGAAATTACTTCGGAATTTTAAGGGTCCTCTGCCTTAGTTTCCAATTACGGGGGGAAGTGAAAATTTTATTGAAATGTGACCGAACCCATAAGGCTGCCTACGTATCCCCTCTTAAACGGGAATCAGGTCAGACGTAGTTCAAATACATCATTTAGAAAAAATAATAAAGATTACACGTGGTAACGCTTGACTGCATCTGAATTAATTGGTTTTGGCCAAACTTCTCCGTCCATTTCTGCAAGTATGAGGTCTCCTCCTGTTAGAACCCGGTGAACCATGTACGGACCTTGCCAGTTGGGAGAGAATTTCCCTTTGGCTTCATCTTGGTGCGGAAAAACTTTCTTTAATACCAGCTGCCCTGGTGTGAACTGTCTCGGCTTGACCCTTTTGTTGAAGGCTCTGGACATTCTGTTATGATAAAGCTGACCATGACACACTACATTCATTCTCTTTCCATCTATAAGGGCTAGTTGCTCGTAACGACCCTTCACCCATTCTGCATCGTCGAGTTCAGCTTCCAGTATGATCCTTAAAGAAGGAATTTCCACCTCGGCGGGAATGACGNGGGTTGTGTATTGATGCAGGACGGTAGAGTTGTCGCTTATGCTTCTCGTCAGTTGAAGCCCCATGAGCAGAACTACCCCGTTCATGATTTGGAGCTAGCTGCTATAGTTCATGCATTGAAGATTTGGAGGCATTACTTGTATGGCGTATCTTGTGAGGTATTCATTTATCATCGCAGTCTTCAGCATTTGTTCAAGCAAAAGGATCTTAATTTGAGGCAGCGGAGGTGGCTAGAGTTACTTAAGGATTATGATATCACCATTCTGTATCACCCGGGGAAGGCCAATGTAGTGGCCGATGCTTTGAGCCGAAAGGTGGTAAGTATGGGGAGCTTGGCATACATTCCAGTTAGGGAGAGGCCATTGGCAGTTGATGTTCAGGCCTTGGCCAATCGATTTGTGAGACTAGATATTTCAGAGCCCAGTCGGGTGTTGGCTTGTGTGGTTTCTCGGTCTTCCTTGTATGACCGCATCAGGGATTGTCAGTATGATGACCCGCATTTGCTTGTCCTTAAGGACAGGGTAAAACATGATAATGCCAGAGATGTGACCATTGGTGATGATGGTGTGTTGAGGATGCAGGGCCGGATTTGCGTGCCCAATGTGGATGGGCTTCGGGAGTTGATATTGGAGGAGGCCCATAGCTCGCGGTATTCCATTTATCCGGGTTCCGCGAAGATGTATCAGGATCTTAGGCAGCACTATTGGTGGCGGAGGATGAAGAGAGATATTGTGCAGTATGTAGCCCGATGTCTTAATTGTCAGCAGGTGAAATATGAGCATCAGTGACCGGGTGGCTTGCATTAGCAGATGGTTATTCCTGAGTGGAAGTGGGAGAGGATCACTATGGATTTTGTTACCAGACTCCCTCGAACTTTGAAGAAATTTGTTTCCATTTGGGTGATTGTAGACAGGCTGACCAAGTCCGCGCACTTCATTCCGGTTTGTACTACTTATTCTTCAGAGTAACTGGCAGAGATTTACATTCGGGAGATTGTTCGGTTGCATGGTGTTCCAGTTTTTATCATATCATATCGGGGCGCTCAGTTTACCTCTCAGGTGCAGTTGAGCACAACCTTTCACCCTCAGACGGACGGGCAGTCAGAGCGCACCATTCAGATATTAGAGGATATGCCACGCGCCTGTGTTATTGATTTTGGAGGGTGATGGGATCGGTTTCTACCGCTTGCAGAGTTTGCCAACAACAACTATCAGTCCAGCATTCAGATAGCACCGTATGAGGCCTTGTATGGGAGACGAGGTAGATCTCTAGTTGGTTGGTTCGAGCCCGATAAGGCTAGATTGTTGGGGACAGATTTGGTTCAGGATGAATTGGAGAAGGTGAAAGTGATTCAGGAGATACTCCATATAGCGCAGTCGAGGCAGAAGAGTTATGTGGACAGGAAGATTCGAGATGTATCCTATATGATTGGTGAGAAGGTCCTGCTGAAGGTTTCACCCACGAAGGGTGTTATGAGATTCGGAAAGAAAGGGAAACTGAGTCCGCGGTTCATTGGGCCTTTTGAGGTACTTAGGAGGATTGGGGAGGTGGCTTATGAGCTTGCCTTGCCACCCAGCTTGTCGGGCGTGCATCCAATTTTTCATGTTTCTATGCTCCGGAAGTATATTGGAGACCCGTCCCATGTTCTAGATTTCAGTACAGTTCAGTTGGAGGGTGATTTGACTTATGATGTAGAGCCAGCAGCCAATTTGGATCGTCAAGTTCGGAAGTTGAGGTCGAAGGATGTCGCTTCGGTGAAGGTGTAGTGGAGAGGTCGGCCCGTGGAGGAGGCTACCTGAGAGACCGAGCGGGAGATGCGGAGCAGATACCCTCACCTATTTGAGGCTTCAGGTATGTTTCTTGACTCGCTTGAGGACGAGCGTTTGGTTAAGTTGGGGAGGATGTGACGACCCGACCCGTCGTCATGTCAGTTACCGCCCCGTTTTCCCCATTTTTTGCTTCTTTACGCTTCATTATAAGAGTCTTGTGTGACCGAGTTGATTTGGATTGGTTTTAAAAGGAAACGAGAGACTTAGTCTCTTTCAGGAAGGTTTGCTTTGGAAAAGTCAACCAGATGTTGACTTATGCGTTAGAGGGCTCGGATATGATTTCTGATGGTTCGGTTAGCTTCGGGGGATGATTTGTGACTTAGGAGTGTGATCGGAAGTGTTTTTGGAGGTCCAGAGTAGAATTAGGCTTGAATTGGCGAAGTTAGTATTTTGGCGAATCCCGGTTGATAGGTTAGATTTTGATCCGAGGGTCGGAATGGAATTCTGAGAGTCGTTGTAGCTTCGTTATGTGATTTGGGATGTGTGTGCAAAATTTCAGGTTTCGGAGGTGATTTGGTTGGGTTTTTGATCGAATGCGTATTTCGGAAGTTTTTGAAGAACTTAGGCTTGAATTCGATGAGAAATGATGGTTTTAGTGTTGTTTGAGGTGTTTTTATGATTTAGAACAAGTTTGAATGATGTTATAGGGGGTGTTGGTGTTTTTGGTTGAGGTCCCGGGGGCCTCGGGGTGATTTCGGATAGTTAACGGGAAGTTTTGGCTTTGGAAATCTAAGAAATTGCAAGTGCTTTGGGTATTTTCGCTTCTGCGAAATTGGGACCGCAGAAGCGGTACCACAGAAGCGAGGGGAGAGCCGCAGAAGCGGCAGGGACCGCAGGTACAGAATTGGTGACCGCATCTGCGGAGTCGCAGATGCGACAAAATGACCGCAGATGTGGATTTTGGATATTTAATGGGATCCGCAAATGCGGAGCTTGGTCCACAGAAGCGGAAGCCGCAGATGCGGGAATTCGATCACAGAAGCGGTTATTTCCGCAGAAGCGTCGTGTTGACCGCAAAAGCGGGAGTCGCAAAAGCGACATTATGGCCGCAGATGCGGTAATGTCTGGCAGAGCTATTTAATTCCATCTTCGCGAATTTTTGAAGGGGTTTTCATATTTTTTTAACTCGGACTTGGAGGATTGTGGGCGATTTGAAGAGGGATTTCAAGGGGTGTTGATAAGGTATGGATTCTTGGACTTAAAACACGATTTTATGGTGTAAATACATGGATTAGAGCTGAAAACTTAAGTAACTAATGGGCAAAAATGGTGGTTTTGGGCTTGAAACTTAAGAGAGCAAAAATTGGGATTTGTGGGGTCATTTGGACTCCGATTTTGGTAATCTTTATATGTATAGACTCGTGGCGAGATAAGGAACCCGTTGATATAAAACTTTCTGACTTTCGAGAAGTGGGCCCGGGGCTAGGGTCTTGCTAATTTCGAGATTTTTGCTATTTTTCGATTCTTTTCTATTGTGTTATGTTCCCTTAGCCTATGGTGACGTATTCGTTGTGGTTTTGGCCAGATTCGACGCGCGAGGAGGCCGATTTGCGAGGCAAGGGCATAGCGAGCTAGGATTTTGGCCAGCTTGAGGTGAGTAATAGATGTAAATGATGTCCTGAGGGTTTGAAACCCCGGGTTTGCACATCGTAGTACTATATTAAGGTGACTTGCACGTCGGATAGCGAGCGTGGGGTAGAGCACCGTTGGGGATTGTGACTTGGTCCGTCCCGGTAGATGAATATACTGCATATTTGACTGAAATTTACTTGTTATCATTATAAGTTGAGATGATTGCTATATTTGGGCTTCGTGCCAACTGATTGAATCCTTCAGGGATTGCTATTACTGGTTTCTTACCATTTTCACATACTATTGAACTCAGTTCTAGTAATTAATACTATTTTGCAAACTCAGCCACCTTTTCTCAAACTTGAAACTTAATTAATATTTTTAATGAAGTTTGGGCTGAATATTTCTATATTACTGTGCCCGAGGGGCTTATGTGATTCTGGACTGAGTATGGGATCGGGCTGCGCGCTGCAGCGGTATTGTATTGATATTGATATGAGGCCGAGGGCCTAGTTGATGCCACGAGATGGCTTATTATTGCGCTTGGGCCGTAAGGGGCCCCTCCTGGAGTCTGCACACCCCCAGTGAGCGCCGTCGACGATAAATAAATGGAGCGGGCTACATGCTGCAGCAGGTACTAGAGAGTACCGGACTATGTGTTGCATTTCATATTTGACTGTTATTTACTTACTTATCTGTTGCAGGATTTTCCTTAACTGTTTTCATTGGTTTACGGACTTTATATTACTTGGTTTAAATTGTTGCATTTATAGATTGCTTTGTGCCTATTCAGGATTTCTTATGCTCAGCCTTTATTTATGTTTATTACTCACTGGGTCGGAGTACTCACATTACTCCCTGCACCTTGCGTGCAGATCCAGGTACATCTGAGGCTGAGTGAGGACTTCTCTGTCGAGTAGCATATCCGGGAGTATCAAGGTAGTTGCATGACGTCCGCAGTCCTGATCTTCCCTTCTATCTTATTGTTTCATTTCCGCATTTCTCTAGAACGATATGTAGTAGGTTGATACTCATGTATTAGAGGCTCAGACTTGTGACACCGGATTCTTCGGGCTGTGTAGTAGTATTGTTATTTGGGATTCCACATGTTTTACTCTATTTCAGTATTATGACTTAGTGATTTATCTGTGTTAATTAATTCTTGAACTGTATAAAAATGGTTAAGGGTATAAAATTGGTCGGGCTTGCCTAGTAGTGTGTTGGGCGCCATCACGACCGGTTGGGGTCGTGACAAGTTGGTATCAGAGCCNTAAGTTAAATGACTAAAGAGTAAAGAATAGACGGAGGGGCGGGGGGGGTCCTAGGTTTATTAAAAATATGGATCACCCCACACAATGTCCGGTAATCACTCCTCAATGAGGGGCTACACGTGACAATATCACGTGGTGATCATATCCATATCTACCCTTCCCACCCCGTCAAGGTATTAAAGCGCAGAATGGTCTCGATTACTTATTGCATGTTATTACCCGTCCCAATCCTATCAGTCCCGGAGGCACTTAGGACTACTAATCCTAAAAGGGGAGGGATATTTGGCTTACTTGATGTGACGACCCAACCCGTCGTCACGTGAGTTACCGCCCCGTTTTCCCCATTTTCTACTTCTTTATGCTTCATTATAAGAGTCTTGTGTGAACGAGTTGATTTGGATTGGGTTTAGAAGGAAATGAGACACTTAGTCTCTTTAAGGAAGGTTTGCTTTGGAAAAGTCAATCGGATGTTGATTTATGCGTTAGAGGGCTCGGATATGATTTCCGATGGTTCGGTTAGCTTCGGGGGATGATTTGTGCCTTAGGAGTGTAATCGGAAGTGTTTTTGGAGGTCCGGAGTAGAATTAGGCTTGAATTGGCGAAGTTAGTATTTTGGCGAATCACGGTTGATAGGTGATTTGGTTGGGTTTTTGATCGAATGCGTATTTCGGAAGTTTTTGAAGAACTTAGGCTTGAATTCAATGAGAAATGATGGTTTTAGTGTTGTTTGAGGTGTTTTTATGATTTGGAACAAGTTCCAATGATGTTATAGGAGGTGTTGGTGTTTTTGGTTGAGGTCACGGCGGCCTCGGGGTGATTTTGGATGGTTAACGGAAAGTTTTGGCTTTGGAAATCTAAGAAATTGCAGCTGCTTCGGGTATTTTCGCTTCTGCGGTCCCAATTCCGTAGAAGCGAGGGGAGAGCAGCAGAAGCGGCAGGGACCGCAGGTGTGGAATTGGTGACAGCATCTGCGGAGTCGCAGATGCGACAAAATGACCGCAGATGCAGATTTTGGAATTTAATGGGATCCGCAATTGCGGAGCTTGGTCCGCAGAAGCGGAAGCCGCAGATGTGAGAATTCGATCGCAGAAGCGTCGTGTTGACCGCAAAAGCGAGAGTCGCAGAAGCGACATTATGGCCGCAGATGCGGTAATGTCTGGGCAGAGCCATTTAATTCCATCTTCGCGAATTTTTGAAGGGTTTCATATTTTTTTTAACTCGGACTTGGAGGATTGTGGGCGATTTGAAGAGGGATTTCAAGGGGTGTTGATAAGGTATTGATTCTTGGACTTAAAACACGATTTTTTGGTGTAAATACATGGATTAGAGCTGAAAACTCAAGTAATGAATCGACAAAAATGGTGGTTTAGGGCTTGAAACTTAAGAGAGCAAAAATTGGGATTTCTGGGGTCATTTGGAATCCGATTTTGGTAATCTTTATATGTATAGACTCGTGGCGAGATAAGGAACCCGTTGATGTAAAATTTTCAGACTTTCGAGAAGTGGGCCCGGGGCTCGGGTTTTGCTAATTTAGAGATTTTTGCTATTTTTCGATTCTTTTCGATTGGGTTATGTTCCCTTAGCCTATGGTGACGTATTCGTTGTGGTTTTGGCCAGATTCGACGCGTGAGGAGGCCGATTTGCGAGGCAAGGGCATAGCGAGCTAGGATTTTGGCCGGCTTGAGGTGAGTAATAGATGTAAATGATGTCCTGAGGGTTTGAAACCCCGGGTTTGCACATCGTAGTGCTATATTGAGGTGACTTGCCCGCCGGATAGCGAGCGTGGGGTAGAGCACCGTTGGGGATTGTGACTTGGTCCGTCCCGGTAGATGAATATACTATGTATTTGACTGAAATTTACTTATTATCATTATAAGTTGAGCTGATTGCTATATTTGGGCTTCGTGCCAACTGATTGAATCCTTCAGGGATTACTATTACTGGTTTCTTACCATTTTCACATAGCCACCTTTTCTCAAACTTGAAACTTAACTTATATTTTTAATGAAGTTTGGGCTGAATATTTCTATATTACTGTGCCCGAGGGGCTTATGTGATTCTGGACTGAGTATGNTAGCCAGCCCCAAGCGTTTATTACAACTTATCACAAACCAGAATGAATAAAAATTTCATCAGAAATAAAAAAAAGTACAACCAAAGGAGAGTCTGATTCAGACCTCCTATCTGAAATATGAGATAGACCAACTCAAAGGCCCCTGATCTAAAGCCTTTCTCCAATATGAGTGTGTCAAAGTTCCCTGAGAGCCTCAATGGGACTCCGGGCAATGCTCACACCCAAATCATATCACCAGAATAGGGAAAAGTGCAGTGAGGAAGGGCCAGCCCTCAAGTGTCCAAGTTCGGAGGGAGCTCAAAGGGTCCCAAGGCAAGGCTCACAGGAGGGGGGCAGAACTTAAAGTCTAAGAGAGAGTGCAAGTGAAGAATAGAATTCTAAGGAATAAAGGAGAGGGAAACATCCACAAACAGGTACACAAAAGGGGTTCAGGGAATAGGGGAATTGCAGAGAGCCTATTGCTTAGGCTAGAGAAAGCTTTAGGCATACCCAACAATGGAGGACACATCATATTAGGGGATAGGATCCCAGGGGATCAAGTTTGAGTCATGGACAATAATTTGCAGTACTGTCATGCCTCAAACCATAGCATAAAGACATAGGGAGTGGGGGTTTTGGGATTCACAATAGATTTAGAATAGGCAGAAGGAAATTACAGCATGCTAAAGTAAGTATTGAACTACACATAAGCAGTAGGCAGACATGCAGGTAAAGGTAGTAAATAACACATTGTTGTGACTGCTGAAAACCTTAATCAGGATATACCAGTTTCAAAGAAGCAAAATACAGCAGTAGTAGTACTTGGAAAACATGCCACAACATAAGTAACAAGAGAGAATGCTTTTAATGTGAGTATGAGTTCAGAAAACTGAGAGTGTTCGTGTGTCTTATGTTAATGAGAGTGCAGGGCATTTATAGTTTGAAAACAGGTGCAGAAATAAGGCAAGAATCATAGTTTAGTAGTAATTATGGAACTATGTACCAATTAAAATCAATCAGTATATGGACTTCCTTTAATTAAGGAGTTCAAACTTAAACGGTAATGAATAGAAATTATTTAAGGAAGGAGATCAAGTAAACATCTTGTGCAAAGTAGACAATTAGGGGTAAATACATAGGAGTTTAATTAAGGAAAGAATCTTTAAAATACACGGTTAAACAAATAAGGTAAGATACCCAATAAAATCAATCAATACATAGTAAATCAAGGAGTCAGGGGTTCGAAATCACTGGTTCACGAGTAAACCAAGTCAGAAAGGCTAACGAAAGTTTTTGAATAAAACCAAGTAATAGGGAAATTAGCACAACGAGGAAAGAATCAATTAGATCTACACAAAGGAGGCCTGAAATCAGTCAAAAAACATTGAAAGTCATTTTAGAGGGGAAGCTCAGCATATATAAAGAGTACACAAGTATTAGGCATGCGAGGCTGAATTTAGGACAAACAAAAAGCGTCATGCAATCACAAAAATTAGTAAGTAGTGAACTATAGGAACATGGTAGTCATCTTAGTGACAAAGAAGAGGGAGAGTATCAAATAGCATGCAGAGGGTCCAGTAGAAAGACCCTAGAAGAGTTTAGCAGGAAATCAGAATCATATAAAGAAGCAAAGGTTGAAACAAAGATTTCGAAACTCAGTCGAGCAGTAATTGAAACAATCCTCAGAAACTCGAATAGGTCCAAATGCGTTTGGGTTTTGATATCAAACAAGTTCAAAGATGAAGAACAAGCAAATCACATAGCGAATAGTCTCAATACTCGGATGAAACCCCAAATTTTAGGGTTTTGTCATCAATAGAGTGTAGAGATGAAAAGACAAGTAATCAAGACAAAAATACTAACGAAATAAGTTCAGAAATCTCAGAAAGGAGCTGAGACTTTTAACATGCATTTTCCAGTAGAAGAAACAATCATAAGAAACACAGTAGAAGAACACATAAGAAATACAGTAGAAGAAACACATAGGAAATACAGTAGAAGGAACTTATAAGAAGCACAGTAAAAGACACACACACGAAACACAGTAAAACATGCTAAAGATCAGAGAAACTTTAAAGGATAACTTAACGAAACCCTAAATCGGAAAAAGATGAAGGCTCTGAAGGTATAGTTTTGAAAGAACTTCGAGAAAATATTTAAAAGCTTAGAGAAAACACTGATATACAACGGATCTAAAAGAATCGGAAAAACCTCGAAGGTTAGGGTTTCGGAAGAACCCAGGTGAGGAGAAAGGCTTGAAAGGTCATGGATCTGAGCAGGAGAAGTCAAGATCAGGCTTGAACAGCCATGGCTGGCCGGAGCAATGTCGGAGACATCCATAGAACTCGAATGAAACAAAGTCTGACCCAAGCTTCTTCAAGGTTTGACCTTGAAACCATAGTAACCAGGCATGTAGGACTCATAGGAGGCAGGTATAGGACTTTGATGGCCTTGGAAGCCATGGATTCCGGTGATTTTGGGGTGCAAGTGGAGGGAGGCGGCTAGGGTTTGAGAAGCTTCGAGAGAGAATTGAGAGAAGGGGGGAATTCAAGGGCGGCTACCGAAGGGAAATGATTAGGTTTAGGGTTTAGGTCGGGTTAAAAAAGGAAGGGGCAAATATGAGCCATTGATCTAAGTGATCAACGGCTAGGATTAAAAGGAGAGTCCGGGCGGGTTATTTAAAAGGGCCGTGGGTCGGGTAGATTAGGTAATTGGGTTGGGTAATTGGGTTTAGGAATTGGGTTTAATTAGAGGTTCAAATCAGGCTAAAACTGAAATGCAAATGGGCTATCATTTAAATAGCCATTTTTCGCTCATTTATTTTATAAAAAAATAATAAATAATTTCTGGAAGTAAATTAAAGGCACTATAATGATTAATAACATATAATTATCAATTTGAAAATACTGGACTTAATTTTTATAAGTACAAACGCAATTAAATCTTAAAAGGGGATAATATTGCAATCATATGCAATTTAGCTAAAAATACTAAATAAATTCATAAAAATATGCAAATATATATATTAGCTATATTTCAGTATAAATACGAGAATCCAATAAATGAATCACCAAGAATGATAATTTTGGGAATTATTATTGGGTTTTTTATGAATAAAAATAGGGGAATAAATTGGTTTAAAATCTTTAAACAAAATGAAGGAAAAATAATAAAATATTTGGACATGCTTATATATGCGTACATATGCTATTTTGAAAGTATTTTGCATATTAAAAATATACAGGGAAAAATTGGGTATCAACAGGTACCGAGGGATTTGTGGTATATTGCGATGCTTCAAGGATCGGGCTTGGGTGTGTGTTAATGCAACACGGCAAGGTTATAGCCTATGCTTCTAGTCAACTCAAGAATCATGAAAGGAACTATCCAACCCGTGACTTAGAGCTTGCGGCAGTGGTGTTTGCACTAAAAATTTGGCGACATTATTTGTATGGGGTGCATGTGGATGTACTTACGGACCACAAGAGCCTTCAATATATTTTCAAGCAGAAGGAGTTGAATTTGAGACAAAGAAGATGGCTAGAGTTACTCAAGGACTATGACATTGATATTCTCTATCACCCGGGAAAGGCTAATGTTGTAGCGGATGCTCTTAGTCGAAAATCTATGGGGAGCTTGGCTTATTTGGAAGCATATCAGAGGCCGTTGGCCAGGGAGGTTCACTGGTTGGATAGCTTGGGAGTTCGCCTTGCAGACTCTAATGAAGGAGGAGTAATTGTGCAGAATAGGGCTGAATCATCGCTTGTGGAGGAAGTGAAAGAAAAGCAATTCAACCAATCCATTGTTAGCACAACTGAAAGAGGGGATTCATAAACGCAAGACCACAGCTTTTTCCTTTGGCATGGATGATGGTACGCTACGGTACCAAGGCCGCCTATGTGTTCAGGATGTTGACGGTCTTCGGGAGAGGATCATGGCAGAAGCTCACACTTCCAGGTATTCCGTGCACCCAGGTTCTACGAAAATGTATCATGATCTCAGGGAAATTTATTGGTGGAACAACATGAAAAAGGATGTGGCGGACTTTGTGGCAAAATGTCCGAACTGTCAGCAAGTGAAGGCCGAACATCAGAGGCCCGGTGGATTGGCCCAAAGCATAGAGATTCCAATGTGGAAATGGGAGATGATCAACATGGATTTCGTGGTAGGGTTGCCGCGCACTCTGCGCAAGTTTGACTCAATTTGGGTGATTGTGGACCGACTCACGAAATAAGCGCACTTCTTGCCAGTTAAATCTACCGACAAAATGGAATAGTATGCTTAGTTGTATATCAAAGAAATAGTCAGGTTGCATGGAACTCCAGTCTGAATCACTACAGATCGAGGGGCTCAGTTCACTACCAACTTTTGGAAGAAATTTCAGCAAGGTTTGGGTACGCAGGTAAATCTTAACACAGCTTTCCATCCTCAAACCGACGGGCAAGAAGAGCGGACTATTTAGACGCTTGAGGACATGTTGCGTGCTTGTACTCTTGATTTCAAAGGTAGTTGGGATGACCATTTGCCACTCATAGAATTTGCTTACAACAACAACTTCCATGCTAGTATCCAGATGGCACCATTTGAGGCGTTGTATGGTAGAAGATGTAGATCTCCCATTGGGTTGTTCGAGGTTGGAGAAGCTGAATTGATAGGTCCGGAGCTCGTGCATCAGGCTATGGAGAAAGTCAAGATTATTAAAGAGAGGTTGAAAACAGCTCAGACTCGCCAAAAGTCGTATGCGGACGTTCGTTGCAGAGACTAGGAGTTCAAAGAAGATGATTGGGTATTTTTTAAGGTTTCCCCCATGAAGGGTATCATGTGGTTTGGAAAGAAGGGAAAATTGAGTCCGAGGTATGTCGGACCGTACAAAATCATTCAGAGGATTGGTCAGGTGGCATACAAGCTTGAGCTGCCCCCCGAGATGTCATTCGTACACCCAGTCTTCCATGTGTCTATATTGAAGAAGGTAGTGGGAGATCCGTCCACTATTGTGCCAGTTGAGACTATTGAGGTTAATGAAGAAATTCCAGTTACCATCTTTGATAGGTAAGTCCGAAAGTTGAGAAATAAAGAAATTGCCTCTGTGAAAGTGTTATGGCGAAACCAGCAAAGTGAGGAAGCCACTTGGGAAGCCGAGGAAGAAATGAAGAAGAAGTACCCTCACTTGTTTGGATAGCTATGTAATTAAATATTTGTGTCCTATGAAGATGTTGAAAGCTTACCTTCTATGAACTATGTATCACATGGTTAGTTGATGATAATAGTGTTTCTTTTCTAGAAATGCATTGCTTATGAGGCCACGGTTGGCATCATTTTATATTATGTTGCATCTTTGGATTATGTATATGTTGATAGGATGTGTTTTTGGGATTCTCTGACAGGTGGATAGGCCGAGTTACAAGGGAAACTCTGCCGAAATTTCTGAAAAATTTGGGAGTTAGTCAAAATTTGGGAGTTAAAGATGTGTGAGAAACGAGATAAGTCATACTAAGTATTTGCGGATTGACTCCAATTATCATTCGAGGACGAATGATCCTAAGCGGGGAGAATGTAAAGCCCCAGAAAATTTTGCTAAGTAATTTAAGATTTCGTGGTGCCAAGGTAGGCTAATTATTTTATTTTGTGTGCAAAGGAGGATTCATGATATAACGGATATCAATTGGATATGTTAATAAGAGTATAAGTCATATTATATGTGATTTGGGGTCTAAGGAGAGGACTAAGTCTAAGCCAAGTTGGAAAATTTCATAATAGACTAAAGTTGTAAATGAGTACGCACAAGACCTCACTTTGGACAACCATATCTACATTTATATAAGATGTTGTGTGATGCAAAACCTATCAAATTAAAGCTCTTTGAGTCTAGTTTCCAATGCATCAAACCGTTCGTCATTTGGAGGTGTATACAGAAAGTTATGACCATTTTACCGGACCTGTGTCAGATGCGCGTCCGCGGCGCGGCCGCGGGAAAACTGAGAGTTTCTGCCTCCCGAGCGCGGCCACCGCATCCCGGCGCGGTTTGACTGCGGTCACGCGCCTAGGAGCCCTACAAATAACCCAAGACCAGGTATGGAGAGTCTCTAAGTCATCTTTTTGAGCTAGGGCTTGCTCTATCAAGGGGAATCCGTCCCATACTCCCCTCCTATGATCCAAGGTAATGTTTTTGGAGTATTTTGAGTTGATTACTACTCCTAAACACTTATATTAACAAGGATTGATCTTGAAAATCCATAGATTCCCATTCAAATCCCTAAATTGATCAAGAACACTACAAGTCGGAATTCTCAAGATTCTTACTACAAGAGGTATGTCTATCATCTCTAACAACTCTATGGTGATTATTTATGTATGATACATACGTTAGAACTCATGGGATGATGATTGGAAGCCATAAGTGCCTAACCTAGGTTGTGTTGGTGTTGTAGAGATTGTGAAATGGGTTAATTAAGGAGGTTGATGGTTGAGTGTGAATGGATGGTCATACATATGTTGTTGGAAGTTATAAATTGGTTAGGAACAATGGTGGAATAAATTGTTGGTTAATAGTGATAGTTGGATGAACTAATACTACGGTTATGAGATGTAAAGATCTATACCTACAAGGTGTTTGATAATATGCCTAAATGGCATAAGTTATGGAATTTATTACAAATTTTGGCCCTATTGAATGTTGTATTGTAGATTGAAGTTGCTTAAGTGTATTGGATCATTGTAGTATCATTAAGGGGCAAATTTCAGGTATGAATGGCTAAAACCCCCCTCCTCTTATGAATTGAGCCTCCATGGTGTCCGTGCAAATGTTGTAAGTCCGAAATTTGATCGATGTGGTACTTGTTATGTCAAATGAATTGATGTTGTGAAAATGTATGTGGAAGGTGCTTCTCTATGTGTTTAATGTGTTATTCTTTATAGATTGAGGATGTGTGTAAAACATGAGTTATGTGCTAAATGCCTAAATGTCATGTCAAGGTTACATTGTGATTAATATGTCGAACTAGATGAATTCCTCTCTATGCTTATAACTTAAATTGCTTTTGTATGTGCCTATGATCTTAAATGGCAAGGTCAATGTTGAAAATGGAAATAATGTGAAATATGAGTTACGGAATGTGGTAGTTGTGGCCCCAAGTGCCGAGGAACTAATACATATGAAACAAAAGATTTAAGTGAGATGATTAACGGAAAAGGGTAACGTCTTGGTAAGACGGCTTAGCCGATCGGGCCGTGATAGGACACCATATTATACACACATGGTGGTAATGTGTTGATAATTGAAACTGGAAAGTGAGAATGAA
Organism: Nicotiana attenuata; assembly: GCF_001879085.1. Taxonomy (NCBI): domain Eukaryota; kingdom Viridiplantae; phylum Streptophyta; class Magnoliopsida; order Solanales; family Solanaceae; genus Nicotiana; species Nicotiana attenuata. Next base: position 72,768,847 of record NC_031994.1, read on the forward strand.
ATAAGGGTAACGTCTTGGTAAGACGGCTTAGCCGATCGGGCCGTGATCGGACTCCGCTCAAGGAAGCGGTGGTAATGTGGATGATGATGCAACGATATGGAATGACCCAATCTACAAATTTCAGAATTCATGTTAAAACTATGTGAACCTCTTATATTGTTGACGTGGTGCTTATTTGAAGCTTTGTGTTTCTTATGATTTCTTTGTACTCTTGTATGGTTGTTCTTTCAAACTGGATGGTGTTTAGTTATACATACTAGTACTATTCCATGGTACTAACGTCCCGTTTGCCGAGGGCGCTATATTTTTAAATGAATGTAGGTGGCTCCATAGCGGATAGTGCCGATCGGGCGTAGCGGAGCTTCTTCCTCTCAAGTCTTGGTGAGCCCCTTTCTCCTTCAAGGGGGTTATGTTGTACATCTTTTGTTATAGATATCCACTTTTGAGGTATAGCCGGGGCCTAGTTGCCGGCGTTGTCATTATTGTCTTTTGTATCCTTAGTGGCTCCGTAGACGTTTGTGTGGGTAATGTAAGGGTGTTGGGTGGGTCACTGAACTATGTTGTAACTTTGTACTCTAGTTCTTCTAAACAATAGCCGTATAAAATCTTGAAACTTAACCATGGCTTTTGGTTTGTGACATTAAAATGGACTAATATTGTGAATGTTCGACTTTGCTATTGTCTAAATAAAAGAAAGCATAGTTCCCTTAACCGTAGTGAATTGGGTAGAAATATATCAATAAGTCTTGCTCACTTGGGGTTTACTCGATTGAGCGTTGGTTGCACCTCCCGAGGTTAGGGGCATGACAGTTTTCATATTGATTGGTGTTTGGGAAGGCGTGTCATCTTTCGGTAGAACTTGAGGATAAGGCAATATGGGCTTTGAAGAAGTTGAACCTTGAGTGGGATGTCGCTGCAAACCTAAGAGTGGCACATTTGGATGAGCTTGATAAATTTCGATACCATTCCGACACAAGTTCGTCCCTTTACAAGGAGAAGATGAAGTACCTCCATGACAAGTATATCCACAATAAGGAGTTTAAAGAGGGTGATCTTGTGCTTTTGTTCAATTCCCGGTTATGGATGTTTCCGGGCAAGTTGAAGAGGTGAATGTAACCCCCTTTAGTGCTCTAGATTTGAAAAATAAGAATGATGAGGTTTTTAGAGTCAAAGGGCACCGGGTTAAACATTATCTTGGCAAGGTTGATGATGGCCACATTGTGGCGGTTCTTCATTTTAAGTGATTGGTAATCTGCATCGTGTCGCGACGTTAAATTAGGCACTTCTTGGGAGGCAACGCATGTGTCTTTTTCTTTTTCTTGTTTTTCTTCTTTAGATTAGATAGACTTTATTTTGTGCTCACTAGTTTTGAAGTGTATGCAGGAATGGGTGTGCATTGCAGGGACTGTGCAAGAAAATTTGGCTAAGTGTCACAACAGCGCGGACCGCACCAAATTATGCGGACCGCACAACCACTCTGCGGCCACACAATTTTGTGTACGTCGCACAACTGGAAGATAAAAAATGCATGGTCTCTCAGGTTTTGCCTGTCAAAAGTCCTTAACAAATTGCGGCCGCACACAATTTCGTGAAGTCCGCACTAATTATGCGGCCACACTCACTTTTGTGCGGTCCGCAGCAATTCTTCACAAGGGCAGGTAAGGAGTGCGACCGCACTCAAAATTATGCGGACGCACTCAGGTAAGTCTGGACCCGACAAATTAGAGTATAAATAGAGCCCTTCATAACTTTTTACACTTTTCGACCTCTGAACTCCAAACGCCCAAAGCAACTACAGTGCACTCCATTAGCTCTAAATCTTATCTCATTTCATCAAGTTAGATTCTCACCTGCATCTTCGTTACTGGTATGTTAATTTCATCTTTAGATTCTTTATCTTTTGTTTTGTTTTGTTCTTTGATCTAGGGTTATTTCCATGCCTAAAAATGTCAATGTTTAGTTATTTTTGCTTAGGATCATGTGGGTAGAATCTTAAATTAATTGGGTCCTGGGTAAGTAGCTAATCATGCTTAATTGCTAGAGCCATGTCTAATTCTTGAAAAACCTTGTATGAATCGTAAGGCAGTGCCTGTCACACCTCCTTTTTACGCACCTACCCCGAAGGATAGTGTATAAGGGAGTTTTTCCAATTAAAGTGACATTATTCGAAATGGGATTATTTATTTGTTCAGAGTGGCCACTTGGGATAGGTTTGGCTTTTGGTGTCCCAAGTCACCGGTTTATTTTGAATCCCAAATCGAGGAAATTTTCGACTTTTCAAGTGAAGTCTGCGAACCAGAAATTCTTGAGTAAGGAATTCTATTAACCCGGAGGAAGGTGTTAGGCACCCCCGGATTCCGTGGTTCTAGCACGGTCGCTTAAACTATCATATTTGGCCTATTACCTGATTTTAACATATGTTTCAACCTATAGTGCAATTTTAAATTATTTACCGCTTTTATTTAATTTTAAGGAGAATTGCAACGTTATTAAAACATATCTCGAACCACGTCACATAAATGCACCCGTGGTTTTTGATATATTTTAACATCGTTGGGAATTGGATTTGGGTCACATAAATGCGCACCCGAGTTTAGGAAAGTAAAATTATTAAAGAACGCGCCTAAAGTGACTAACGCGTTATTAACTTTGCGGGAGGCCATGAACATTCGCTAAATGGAACGTCCCGAATTCTAAGGATTTTTTAAAAGATAATTATTGAGGGTCACGCAATTTGTGAATTTTGTTTGGCGCGGCGCACCTCGATTTATTTTAAAGGCCACCCTAAAAGGAACTATTATTCTCTACTAAGGATTGTCTCTAAAAATTTAATTAATTAACATTATTCAATAACTACTTTTAAAAGCATTCAAGGAAATTAGGGCCCCAAGATCATGTCCAAACCCAAACAAGAGGATCTTCCTTATTGCATACCCCTTAATTCAAATTTGCTACTTAACTTGAAATGCCCAAGCCTATATAATAAAAGTAAACCAATAACTCTAAATATGGATTCAGGCCTTTAGTACATTGGGCTTCGAAAATTAGCCCAAGAGTGAGGAAAGTTCAGTCAGCTCTTATAAGAAGCTGGCCAGCGTTGGGCCCTAACACAAGCCTAATTTGGAACCGTCCTTAATAGCCCACAATTCAGCAAAAATGCATTGGTTCAATGGTCTAGTAATACTTGGGCTTGTTAGCATGTAGCTAGGCCCAAATCTCAATTAGACGACAAGCTGTCATGCTGGGCTCATGAATGAGCCCAAACTCACTACTGATTTTCTTTGGATCTCAATAGTACTGATTTGAAATCAACTGGATCTAATGATTTTATAAACAAAGGAAAGATACAAGTTTATTCAAATCAAAGGCGTGTTGACCTTAAAGTCAAATCTCGCACACATTATTCAGCTCGTTTGTATATTGATGAACCGACATACTTGTTTCTGAAATTTATTCTCTAAAATAAAACAAAGTTCAACTTCATTTAACATATTCTTTAGAATTGATTCATGGACTGAAACGGGGAAGGAATCTACTGCAGCTCTCAATTGCAAACAAATGAACAACATGCATTAATCTAGAACTCTAGTCAAAGGCCCTCATCATTGAGTTATAGGGTTCAAACACTAAAACAGGGAATTATTTTTTACCACCTATTAAACCTGAGAAACAAAACCAATATAAGCATACCCAGTAACTCTGCATTCAGCTTCAGATTCATGTAAAACTCAAAACAGAATTTGAAACATGATAATAAAGCTTTTANGATAATGAGCATTTGAGGTAAAATCATATGCAAATACAGAGGTAAGCATTGATGTACCCCAAACCATTCCTATATTTGAACTAACATCAGCCCATAAATCCTAGCTAAATTAGTCAAACGAAACAAACCAGTAGAAAATATGTCCAATCCACAGTCCATTGTTCATGTAAGTACAAACCAAAGCTGAAACTATACTAGACAAATACATGTATCAATTGGCATCTATGGCTCTAGATTTAGACTAGGATCATAATCAGATAACTACAGCATATTTAACATCAATTTAACTTCAACATATTCTTCATTTGCATGATTTTTGAATCCTTTACATGTGCATAAAATAATCCTCATACATAGCTCAAAGGAATACCTGGATAATGCCACACAAAAGGTAAATTTGGATAAGAAGATCCGCAGATAGTAATCAGCAGCACACAACAGTAATAAGATCAATTTTAAGCCCAAAATGGTATCACAGCAGCCCAAGAGTGAATTGCAGAGGAAAAGCACCAGCAAATAGCCAAAAATAGACCCAGGAACTTCTGAAGCTTCAACGACCAAAATACCAGTAATATTCAAGCTATTTTCAACCTTACATAAGCTGGAATGTTAATTCAACAACTGGAATTTAAGATCACTCTAAGAATTTGAATTTGAATTGTTTTTTTTTTTGTTTTTGTTTTGGATTTTCTGATTTCTCTAAGCTCTAGGATTTGAATTTTGAACTTTTTCAGATCTAAAATTTTCTAAAACTTTCTCATAATTTTCTCTCTAACTTTTCATATTTTAAACTCTAAAAAATGTAAAACAAGGCAAGGGGTATGCCTTTTTATAAGCAAAATTAGGGCAGCATTCAGATTTTTCTTTTGCACCCTAAGTCCCTCTTTTATTTTCAGTTTTTTGCTTAATTAGTCCTTTAGTTTATGACTTGCTGGTCAAGTAACACTACCAAGTTTCTGAAATTCTAATTGGAACCCCATCTAGAAAGTTCTAGGGGTTTCTAATTTCAGTTACTACACTATTCTCTATTTTGAAATATCTATACTACCCTTAATTAATACTAAAGTTACTAACCAACCCCAGCCCCTTTCAACTTGATCAAATAACCATAGTTAATTAATCACAGGGACTGCAAAGGTTCAGCTATAACCAAACAATTCTAATTATAATAGAAAACCTAATAATTGAACTAATAAACCAAACTGGAATTTAACCCTAATTAATACTATGTCCTAAGGCTAAAGTTAACATCGAACTAACAATTAATAGCAATAAATAAAACTGAAACTAAAATCAAGTTTACATCAACAATCATGGATCATACAATCGAATCAAACACACAATCAAATAAGAACTAAACTATATGACTGCAATATACGAAAATCAGAGACCTGAATCGAAAAACCCTAACTCAAACACAATAAAAGAAATACAGGGAATGAACGGACAGAAGAACAGAAAATTAAAGAAATATTTACTTATGCAAAGAGAAAGAAAAACAAACAAAGAAAGAAAAAGATTGAGAAACTTACTGTTTGGGTTATAGTTTGGACTGACCTTGAATCGAGTCCCCAAATAATGATACATGCTTGTTCTTGCCAAAAACAAGCACATAACCTTATTTTGGAACCCAATTCTAACACTGGTAGGCTTTTGGAATTCGACCAGTCTTGAACAAACCCTAGATCTAAAATTCGCGTAATTGTAGTTGGATTTGAGGGCAATTGGTTTGGGATTTGGGAAGAAGAAGGTGAGGAGGGTCTGGGGTATAATTTTGGGAAGGTTTGGGAGGCGGCGGCGCCGTGTACGGCGGAGGCGGCGCTAGGGTTTGGATTATTCTAGGTGTTTGAGGGGGATTTGAAAGAAAGTGAGGCTAGATTCGGGATGAGGAGGAGGAGGAGGTGCTATGGTGTATTTTTGGGGTAATTTGGAGACTCGCCGCCGGCGGAGGCGATTTCCGGCCGGCGGAGGACGGTGGTTAACGGTGGTGTATATAGGGGTGTGAGAGAGATGATCGGATGGGGGGTAGGGGGGATTATTAAGACACTTATATATCAAACATCCTAGTTAGTTATGGACCGTTGGATTGATGAGATCCAACGATCACGATTAAGAGATTAACAAATGACGTCGTTTGGATATTGACGGGACTGGACCGGGCGGAGTCATTTGGGCCTGAATTTGACCGGATTTGGGGAGGGGTTTTGGTCCAATTTGGGCTGCTATTCAGCACTGGCCCAATACTGGGTCTTTTATCAAGACCTTTTCTTCTTTTAATTCTCTTTTCATTTTCTCTTCCTTTTCCATTTTTTTATTTTGTTAAATACAAAATTAAAAATAACAAAGACCTGATTTAACTCTAGAATAAATTTTTCTAATATTAACTAAATCCTAATTTAAAAAGAAAACTAAGTAAAAGAGGCAAAATGACTATTTTTGTAATTTTCTCTTATTTTTGTAATATTAATTAACTAATAAAACTAAAAATATAAAATTGAGTCCTAAATGCAAAGGTACTATATTTTTGTATTTTTCATGAATTATATCAACTAAAAATGCACACAAAATGCAAACAAACACAAAATCATGCAATTAATTTCCTAAAATTCAAATAATAAAAGAAAAATCCTAATTTTAAGAATTCTATAGGAGTAAATCAAACGAGGCAAAAATCACATGCTCACAGCTGCCCCTCTTTGCTCGAAAATACGAAGGATTTTCGGGCAAAGATAAATGAGCAATTATGAGGGATTTTTGCTTGCTTGACACTCCATGAGAAACATTTTTGAAAACCGTCTGACCGAACCCTGCTTCAAAGGTTGCCTACATATCCTTGGCTATAAAGGAATCAGGTCAGTGTAGTTCTAGAAGTTTTGGTAGCTGGGACTACCAGGAGCTGTGATTTCACTGCTATTGCTGCTGCTACTGCTTGTTGACCTCCTTATTACACCCAAAAGGAAAATCAAAGCTAAGCTAGCTATGCCTATCAACTGTGAGTTAAAAGATTCCTATCTATAATTTTCTTGAAACTTGATCTTGAGTCTTAGCTGGTTTTGCTGTGGACCCCGACCTGAATCTTGATGCTCGCAAGCTGTAGGTGCGGGTTCTTTCTTCAGCATGGGATCAAAGCGGGACAGGCGGAGCTTGTGACTTCAGTCAGGTTTTGAGCAGTCCGCATCTTTGTCCGCTTCAGCATTTTGAATTCACTACTTTTTGTTCTTTACTTCCTTTCTTTATTCTGGATGGAGACTCATTCTTTCAGCTACCTCGGATCCTATGCCTCGAGGTCAAACCTGCTCAGACACCAAAACAAATAAACGAACGAAATTTTTCTGCCCTAGTTTTCACTAGGAAAATTTCATGAGTTAATTGTGCACATATCTAAGCAATAAAATCAGGATAGTGTATCCTTGGGAATGAAGCCTTAAACTAGGGGGGTTACCAGGTTATGCTGGAGAATGAGCGGGTTACGTCGGAAAAGAAAAAGGTCCTCGGGTTATGCCGGGGAGGTCCACGGGTTATGTCGGGATTAAAGAAAAATTCTCCTTGGGTTATGCAAGGGAGGTCCGCGGGTTATGCTGGGATAAGAGAAAAAGGCTCCTTAGATTATGCCAGGGAGGTCCACGGGTTATGCCGGGATAAGAGAAAAAGACTCCTTGTGTTATGCCAGGGTGGTCCACGGGTTATGCCGGGAGAAAAGAAAAAAGGTCCCTGGGTGATGCCAGGGAGGTCCCCGGGTTCTGCCTGGAGAAAAGAAAAAAAGTCATTGGGTCAAGCCAGGGAGATCCACGGGTTATGCAGGGAGAAAAGAAAAAAGGTCCTTGGGTTATGCCAGGGAGGTCCACGGGTTATGCCGGGAGAAAAGAAAAAAGGTCCTTGGGTTATGCTAGGGTGGTCCACGGGTTATGCCGGGAGAAAAGAAAAAAGGTCCTTGGGTTATGCCAGGGAGGTCCACGGGTTATGCCGGGATAAAAGAAAAAGGTCCTTGGGTTATGCCAGGGAGGTCCAGGGGTTATGCCGGGATAAAAAGAAAAGGTCCCTTGGGTTATGCATGGGAGGTCCACGGGTTATGCCGGGATAAAAGAAAAAGGTCCTTGGGTTATGCCAGGGAGGTCCACGGGTTATGCCGGGATAAAAAGAAAAAGGTCCCTTGGGTTATGCCAGGGAGGTCCACGGGTTATGCCGGGATAAAAGAAAAAGGTCCTTGGGTTATGCCAGGGAGGTCCACGGGTTATGCCGGGATAAAAGAAAAAGGTCCTTGGGTTAATAACCCGTGATAAAAGAAAAAGATCCTTGGGTTATGCCA
>NC_031994.1:72777018-72783069 GCF_001879085.1 Nicotiana attenuata
GAACACGTTACCGCTTACACCTGTGCAGTAAAGGGCAACGACATGAAGGACGACGAGATCGAGTCCGTCCTGCTAGAAAAATTTTGAGAAAACACTTTCTAAAGGGGCGATGATGTGGTATCATAACTTGGCCCCAAACTCTATAGACTCATTTTCCATGTTGGCAGATTCCTTCATAAAGGCGCATGCCGGGGCCATCAAGGTTGCCATCAGGAAATCCGACGTCTTCAAAATCAAGCAAAGGGAGAACGAGATGCTGCGAGAATTTGTATCTCGCTTTCAAATGGAAAGAATGGAACTACCACCGGTCTCCGACGACTGGGCGGTACAGGCCTTCACAGTCTGAATGAGCAAAGTTCGGTAGCTTCAAAGCAACTGAAAGAGAATCTGGTCGAGTACCCCGCCGTAACTTGGTCGGATATTTATAATCGATACCAGTCGAAAATCAAGGTCGTGGACGATTAGCTGGGAGCTCCCCTCGGGCTCGGTATACCCAAGCAGGCTGCTGGCGAAGGAGCCAAAGCCAAACAAAGAAAGATATCAGCCATACATCGAAGACCGAAGGAACGCCCCGAGGCGTAACCCACCTCAAGACAACCGAGGACAGAATCCTCGGGGACTCATCAACAGAGCCAGATTCGACAGGAACATTGGACCAGCAGAGGCTCTTCTCCTGTCAGAATACAACTTCAAAGTTGATATATCAGATATTTTCTTCGCCATCAGCGGAATAAAAGACGCCAAGTGGCCCAGGCCTGTGCAATCGGATCCTTCGCAAAGGAATCATAACTTAATGTGTGAATTTCACAACACATATGGCCACAGGACCGAGGATTGCCACCAGCTCCGAGAGGAAGTAGCTAGACTACTCAACAAGGGTCATCTCTGGGAATTCCGAAGTGATCGGGCCAAAAACCAGTTTCGAGAAAGAGAGGCGACCAAGAAGAACGAAACGAACGAGCCACAATAAGTCATCCACATGATCTTGGGAGGCGTTGATGCCCCACAAGAACCCGTGATGACAAGGACTCCCTTATCCATCACTAGAGAAAAGCGAACCCGAGGGTACATACCAGAGGACGCCCTCACGTTCAACGAAGAGGACACTGAGACCTTGTCTCAACCTCACAACGACGCACTAGTAATCTCTTTCCTCGTAAATACATTTCAAGTAAAACGTGTACTCGCGGATCCAGGTAGCTCCGCCAACATTATCAGGTCGAGGGTAATAGAGAGGCTCGGACTGCTTGACCAAATCGTGCCCGCCACTCGAGTCCTCAACGGATTCAACATGGCAAGTGAAACAACGAAAGGAGAAATCACCCTCCCGGTCAACGTGGCCGGCACGACCCAGAATGTCAAATTCCATGTCATCGTAGGAGACATGAGGTACAACGCCTTGTTCGGGAGACCATGGATACACTGCATGAGAGAAGTACAATCCACCCTCCACCAAATGATGAAATTCTCGACAAAGGATGGGATTAAAACTGTCTATGGGGAACAACATGCAGCTAGGGAAATGTTCGTTGTGCATGATATAGCACCAACACCGATACCTCCACCCGTGAAAGAACCAAAGAATGATCAAACTACATCTTCGATCAAACTCGATTAAACAAAACAGAGGACCGTACTGCATCCTCATCGCAAGCAGCTGAGATATATCGGACGTCGTAACATCACCTGCACATCCCACGCTAAGGTATCGCCATCTCTCTTTTTCATTTTATACTTCACACTAACTCTTATGCAGGCGCCCGATCGAAGCAGTCGAGATGCTGATCCAGCTCGAAGACCTTAAGGTTTTAAAGCATCTGTTGCACTCTTTTCCTTCGGCCGAGTTTTTATCCCGAAAATGGTTTTTACCGGCAAGGTTTTTAACGAGGCAACATCCACATGCTACCTAAGGAAGACTCAACAAGTGTTCAAGGCTTCTTTTTCAATCAACCTCGAACACTGCGGGGCATCCCCCCCGGAAGGCCAGTCATCGGAAAAACCAAGAAACGCCAAACGGGGTCCAATAGGAAAATGATGTACTTGGCCAAACCGTCGCACGAACCGTGTCCGTGTAGCCAGGCCCCCAACGGCAAAAACATGTATACTTGTACCAAGTAATCAAAGAATACCTTTAATCGAAGCATTTCACACTCCAAAAGAAACTCAGCATTTTCGCAAAAAAAAAGGACTCCTACGTCAAAGCGTCCCGAACACTCAGGGACTGGCGTCGACAAATCAATCTCCAAACGACCTCCAGGTCGGGACTCCAAGCTCATAAGCACTCAATGAGGCAACATGAAAATCATGAAATGACTCCAAGGCTGAAAATGTCCCGAACACTCGGGTACTGGCGTCAAAATCTCAAAAATCATATGACCTTAGGGTCGGGATCACCAAAGTCGTAAGCCCTCAATGAGGCAACAACAAGATTACAAGTAAATGGCTCCCGAGCCAGGATGCCCTTGTTAACTCGGGGACTATCGCCAAACACCATTCATTACAAAAACCCGAGGCCATAAGACCCCAAGCGGGCGGACTCGGTCTCGTAAGACCTACATAAGGCAGCAACAACATCTGTAAGACCTCGAGCAAGGCATGAATCACACTTGTACCAAGTGGCAACATCTGTAAGACCTCAAGGAAGGCATGAACCATACTGGTACCAAGTCTTTAAAAACTATAAGACCTCAACGGCATGAAAATTTTGTAAGACCTTGCTAAAGGCATAAACTCGATCTCAATGTTTAAGCTATATATCAAACTTGCAAGACCCCTAAAAAGGCATACCCTCGATATAGACACCCAAGCTACTTCACTTGGGATCAAAAATGGCTCCGGCCAAGCACAAATGACTACGGTCATAAGGCTGTACCAGCCAAACTAACGCGACTCGGGGACGCCCGACCGTCGCTACAAAAGCATAGGCCTTCTATTACTTCGAATCTACTTCGAAAAGAACCGGTTAAACAGGCTGCCCTCGACATAGGAAAAAGAGCTTCGACCATGTCAGCTCCAAATCACAGGCTTCGAGATACTCAGCCTCCGAGCCAAACCACCCGAGGTGCTCGATCATCGCCAAAAAATGGCTCATAATCAAGGTTTTTCTCGAACCGTCGAAGAGTCAGGCCAAAACTATCGCAAAAGGTCCTTAGCGAGGGAAAAATAAAGCCCACATGAAAGGTCGCTTTGACCCAAGGCATAAGAGCCATTATCGCCAGCCCACACAAATCTGAAAACTTGAGGGTCGAATGAGCTGAAATCGCAACCCGATTTGGAGACTGAACCCTATTACCTAAAAATTCCCCAGGGCAAAAAGCATAAGACCTCAAACGCCAGCTTACACATAAAAGGTCACATCGACCCAAGGCATAAGAGCCATTATTGCCAGCCTAATAAGCCCTAGGGCCATTTCATGAATCTAAGGATTCCTATCAAATCAAAGACCAGTTCACCTGGCCAAATTCGAGACAGAAAGAAATACTGAAGAAATAAAGCCGCAAGGGTTTTCTTATACATACAATGATGAAATACAAGTTCCCTTTACAGCGCGCTATGAAAACTATGTACATAAAAGCAAAGAAAAAAGTAAACATCCCCTTCTTGGGACTATGGGTCGACGGCCCCATCCTCGCCATCTTCGGCATCGGACGGAAGGAACTTGGCATCGTATTCCTCCGCCTTGGCTTGCTTGATCTCTTCCGAAAGATCGAAGCCCCTGGCATGAATTTCATCAAGAGTTTCCCTCCGAGATTTGCACCTCGCATACTCTTTGCTACTGCTCGCACGGTCGAGAGTTCTCCTCAGCTCATCTCTGGCAAAGGCAGCACTCTTCATATAGGCCACCATTTTCTGGTCTGCTCTAGTGCCGCTCATTATAGCTTCGGCATGGGCGTTCACCACCTCGACCCTCGCCTTCGAAAGCCCGAACTCGAGCCTCACTATCATGTTTGCTCGCACAGAAGCATTCGCATGAGCAGTCCGAATTTGGCCTCAATGGGGGAAACCTTAGCCAAAGCACTCTCCTTGGCCGCGACTTGGGCATCCGCGTGAGCCTCTAGCTCGTTGAACTCACGTTTGGCCCGGACAATTTCGCCTCAAAGTCTTTCCAACTCCTCCGTCTTGCTCTCCAACTGGAATATCGAAACATTAATCTCCGAGGATAAAAGGAGGAGCATACATCAACGTGAATTCCAGGATATCTGTTGTCACGCCCCAAAAATCGAGGAGCGTGACCGGCGCTCAACCGAGTAAACCCGGCTGAGCAAGCCTGTTAGGTTTCATTCTACCCAAACTAATTCATGAATAAAGAGGAGATGAACTCCATTAATCATACTTTGTAAATATTTCATTAACAACCTCCATTTTATTTGCATCAGCAGTTTCAACCATAATGTCCAAAATATTACAATTTTTATAGTTATGATAATGAAAAAAACATATTTGCCAAATACCAATATTTCTAATTTAATTTCCAATACCAAACACCACCCACAACCTGTCTACGGAGCCTCTAAATACAACTGAATAGTAATATGGAAATACCGGCAACAAGGCTCCGGCTATACATCAAAATAAAAAGTACATGATAAACTACGATAGAGGACTCCGAAATGAAGTGGGGCTCACCAAGTCAGCTGAAAGGAAGATGCGCCACTAGCTGCGAACAACACTGCCTGCTATGGAACCACCTACATCCATTTAAAGATGTAGCGCCCCCGGCAAAAGGGACGTTAGTGTCGTCGAATAGCACTAGTATGTATGAACAAACTTTACTCTAAATAGAATTAAAAAATATACAAGTAGAAGAGAGTCATGGAAACCAACAATGCTGCACAGAAATACAGAGAACACAAGTGAGAGTCTCATAGTTTCTTATTTCGTCTTTTCATCCTTTTGATTTATAGTCTCTTAGTGTCAAGTGCCACAATTCATAATGCCACCGTGTCTTTTAACACGGAGTCCGGTCTCGGCCCGACCGGCTAATCCATCCCAAGTGAGACATTACCAACATCATAATTTATACCCATACTCCCGATGTAAATGCCACCATGTGTACAACATGGCGTCCGATCTCGGCCCGATCGGCTAAGCCATCTCACTTGGGACATAACCTCTTTCAATTATTCCTTACTTCACATTTCTTTCCACTTTCCCATTACATGGCACCACACACCTCTTTATTAGCTTATTTCTTGGCACTTGGATACATTGTTACAATTCAAATATTCAAGTCTTCCCCTTATTTATTCGTTCATATAGTATTATCCTTCATATTGATAAGTTCCAACATATGATGAATTGTTCACATAATAGGATGAGATTAAACAATCATGATTCACAACTTCAAGCAACATGGTGAAATGGTAAACAACTAAGACAATTAGGGAACATAATCTTTCGCCTCAGCACATTAGAACAAACAATTCAAGTATGATCAAGCAAGGAACTCATACCAAATGCATGGATACTAACGAGATGATTCTACAATGATTAAATTAGCCATACATACCTCAAAGAGCTTTCCCTTAAGTTTCTACAATACACCAACACCTCTAGCAATAACAATCCGGATGGAGGACAATCTATGGTTATCTTCCTTGATTCTTGAAGACTTGAGCAAGATTTGGATGATTATGAAGCTAGGCCCCTCCTTTCTCTCTCTATATGCTCTCATCTCTCTCTAAAATCAGTAGAAAATGACCCCAAATGAAGCCCCTCAACCTATTTATGAAAATGGGGTCGGGTTATAAAATAGGAAAAATAAACCTCCGAAACAGGGTTTGCGATCGCAGAATGGACCGCAAAACAAGATTGCGGGCAGCAGAATGCATCGCGAAATAGGTGCCCAAAATTGGGCAACACCGGCCCAATCTGCGACAGATCTGCGATTGCAGAGTCAAAAATGCGACGTTTTTGCGATCGTAGATTCGACACAGGATCGCATTTTTCTAGTCTTTGGTAATTTGTTCATAACTTTGTGTAGGAATATCCAAATAACAAAACGGTTTTAAGCGTTGGAAACTAGACTCAAAGACCTTTCATATGACAGGT
>NC_031994.1:72786479-72889010 GCF_001879085.1 Nicotiana attenuata
CTCTACTTATTTAACGTTTAGGTTGGGTAGGACAATAGTACTTAATCGACTACCCCTCGACCTCCACACTACCCTAAGTCGTAGGCAGCATACTGATATACTACATGATCTGGTGGTGCAGAGACATCAATAGGAACAAGGGTACTCCCCTTAGCAACAAGTTCTACCAATCCCTCCATGGCTCGATACATTCTCTTAACAAACGCTTGGGCAATCTCTCGCATATTCAATGGTGGGGGCATTCCCTCCTTTCTGCTTCCAAAATCATGAATTACTCATCTTGAGATTAAGACATAGAATGGAAATTAGCTCCCTATCTTGAGCTCTACTGCACGATCTGGAGCATCAAAGAAGGGTGAAATTCCTAAATGTCCGAATAGCCTCCAACTTATAGATGTGGTCGACAACACACCGATAAGAAGGACTCTACTAGACACGGCTCCGAGACATCCTAGGACACTTTAAAATTTTAGGCTCTGATACCAAGTTTGTCATGCCCCAAAAACCGAGGAGCGCGACCGGCGCTCAACCGAGTAAACCCGGCTGAGCAAGCCTGTTAGGTTTCATTCTACCCAAGCTAATTCATGAATAAAGAGGAGATGAACTCCATTAATCATACTTTGTAAATATTACATTAACAACTTCCATTTTATTTCCATCAGCAGTTTCAACCATAATGTCCAAAATATTACAATTTTTATAGTTATGATAATGAAAAAAACATATTTGCCAAATACCAATACTTCTAATTTAATTTCCAATACCAAACACCACCCACAACCTGTCTATGGAGCCTCTAAATACAACTGAAGAGTAATATGGAAATTCCGGCAACAAGGCTCCTGCTATACCTCAAAATACAAAGTACATGATAAACTACGATAGAGGACCCCGAAATGAAGTGCGGCTCACCAAGTCAGCTGAAAGGAAGATGCGCCACTAGCTGCAAACAACACTGCCTGCTATGGAACCACCTACATCCATTTAAAGATATAGCGCCCCCGGCAAAAAGGACGTTAGTGCCGTCGAATAGCACTAGTATGTATGAACAAACTTTACTCTAAATAGAATTAAACAATATACAAGTAGAAGACAGTCATGGAAACCAACAATGCTGCACAGAAATACAGAGAACACAAGTGAGAGTCTCATAGTTTCTTATTTCGTCTTTTCATCCTTTTGATTTATAGTCTCTTAGTGTCAAGTGCCACAATTCATAATGCCACCGTGTCTTTTTACACGGAGTCCGGTCTCGGCCCGACCGGCTAAGCCATCCCAAGTGAGACATGACTAACATAATAATTTATACTCATATTCCCGATGTAAATGCCACCATAGGATGAGAATAAACAACCATGATTCACAACTTCAAGCAACATGGTGAAATGGTAAACAACTAAGATAATTAGGGAACATAATCTTTCGCCTCAGCACATTAGAACAAACAATTCAAGTATGATCAAGCAAGGAACTCATACCAAATGCATGGATACTAATGAGATGATTCTACAATGATTAAAGTTAGCCATACATACCTCAAAGAGCTTTCCCTTAAGTTTCTTCAATACGCCAACACCTCTAGCAATAACAATCCGGATGGAGGACAATCTATGGTTATCATCCTTGATTCTTGAAGACTTGAGCAATATTTGGATGATTATGAAGCTAGGCCCCTCCTTTCTCTCTCTATATGCTCTCATCTCTCTCTAAAATCAGTAGAAAATGACCCCAAATGAAGCCCCTCAACCTATTTATGAAAATGGGGTCGGGTTATAAAAATAGGAAAAATAAACCTCCGAAACAGGGTCTGCGATCGCAGAAGGGACCACAAAACATGAATGTGGGCCGGAGAATGCATCGCGAAATAGGTGCCCAAAATTGGGCAACACTGGCCCAATCTGCGACAGATCTGCGATCGCAGAGTCAAAAATGGGACATATTTGCGATCGCAGATTCGACATAGGATCGCATTTTTCGAGTCTTTGGTAATTTGATCATAACTTTGTGTAGGAATGTCCAAATGACGAATGGTTTGAAGCGTTAGAAACTAGACTCGAAGGCCTTTCATATGATAGGTTGTTCATCACATAAAACATTATGCATATTTATATATGCTTGTTAAAAGTGTGGACTTGTGCAAACACATTTGGAATTTTAGCCTATTATGAAATTTTCCGATTTGACTTAGACTTAGGCAACTCCTTGGACCCCCAATTACTTACCATAAGACTTATATACTTATGTATCAAATACAATTGATTCCCATCATGTTAATAGTAGATAAAATATTATAATTAGCCTACTTGGCACCATAAAATCCTAAATTACTTAGCAAAATTTTTCGGGGTCTTATATCTGTCTTACGAGGCGGTTCTCGCGGCCCCGGTCCCTATCCGCCTCACACCGCAGGGATACCAGCTTGCTCTCCTTTCTCGCACAAACGAGCCTAAGGGTTTTCTCCGTATCCGAAACTCTTTGCAATACATCCTCATAGCGGAGCAGCTCGGACTTAAGCCTGTCGAAGGCTTGCGAAAGAAATTCAATGAGAAAGCAGGAGTATGAGACCGGAATGACCCTACGACAGCTTCCAAAGCTTACCATAAAGCCGAGCCGCTGAGCCTCGCCAAAGGCCAAGCTAATGTCTGGTGGTTTAGTGTTCCCTGAAGCACCTTTGGAATGGACAGAAGCAGGCACCATGTGCTCTTCACCCTTCAAAGTACCTTCAGCAGAAACGAGGAATGTTCTCCCAAAAACGGAAGTCTCCGAAGCTGGACGATCGGTCGAACCGCCTCTTTTGAACATCTGAAAAGGACTCGCCCCGTTGTGGGCCTCCTCACATCCCAGATACCTTTTTTGTTTATCATCGACCCTCGACTCAGAGGTCGGCAATCTCTCCTCCTCCCCCAGTGGGCACGACCTCACCTCGAAAAAATCTCCAATACCTGCGATGGCCAAGTTAGTACGCCAAGAAGGAGAGTACCACTTTGGGGAAAAAATCCACCAAGCGCCTACCATGATGCTTTGCCTCCCATCTCCCCTTGGACAGGTCTCGCAACCTGCACCTATCATGGGTCGAGCAAGCTGCCAGCTTACGAGACCATTCGGCCAAATCAGGGACCTCGTCCGGCAGCCATGGAGTCGCTACAAAAAAATGCGGCAGAAAAATATCATCATGGAGCCCGCCTCCGGTCAAAGCGATAGAAATACAGGTACGGCACTTACGTGTGGAATTCCGTTTCTCAGGAATGGGAAAAAACTCTCCAGGAATGATATCGATCGTCCGAGCTCGAACGAACCGGCTCATCCATCCCCGTTCATCGTCCTCACCGTTAATGGTGGGAGACCAGGTGGATCGACGTTACAGAGCAATTAAACCCCGATATCGCAGCGGCTGGTATAGCCTTACAAGATGGCTGAGGGTAAATTTGGGCCCGGCCTTATCTGTAAAGTACCTTATCATCTGCAATATCTTCCAAAGGGACGGGTGAACCTGCTCCAAGGTTACCCACTATCTCCGAGAGAACTCAAGCACGATCATCTGCAATATCTTCCAAAGGGACGGGTGAACCTGCTCCAAGGTTACCCACTATCTCCGAGAGAACTCAAGCACGACCCGGTCGGGGGGACCCGACGTAAAGGTATGCGTATACACGCTCAAAAACCCTTCAACATAGGTCATGATGCTCTCCTCAGAAGAAGGTACTTGTAGTACCACAGCTTCTCCCCATCCGCAATCTTTTCTGATCATTTTGAGTTGTTCCTCCCCTACTGATGAGATGAACCTCGGTGCATGCTCCCGATGTCCTTGAACGTTGGGGGGTCTCTGTGAGGCCCGTGAAAGATTTTTACTCTAAACCCGAAAGCTCGTAGTGCCAAATTAGGAATATGTGTTAGAAATGCGTAAAATTCTTCACGGCTCGCAAGCTCGCAGCGGTTCGGACCCTTTTGGGCTGATCTATACATTAAAAAGTAAAGGAATAATTTTTTCCAAAAAAGTGCGATTTTGCGGTCGAAAATGCGGTCGCGTAACAGCTATGCGGACCGCATAGTCATCGCAGAGTGAAGCAGTGTGTTGGTCAATTTGAGGTCAACTATGCGGCCAATTATGCGATCGCATAATCGATATGTGGGCCGCAAAGTCGTCACATAATTCCCTTAGGATTTTGTAAGAGGCAGTTTTGCGGTGCATTATGCGACCCCAGAACGGGTATGCGGACCGCATTTCTGCTGCATACCCAGACAGTGTGTTCAGGTTTTTGGGAGCATTTTTGCGGTCCATTATGCGCGCCGCATGTCAACTTTGCGATCGCAGATCTGTGTCGAGCTCCTATTTTCTAATTTTTAAAAACCCGACCCCACCCCATTAAAAATACCCCATTAGACCATTTTCGTGTTATTTCATGACATATAGAGTGAGAGGGGGAGTTCTAGAGTGAGAGAGAGTAATCTTCATCAAGTCCTCTCTCAATCCTTGCCCCAAATCCTTGAAGATTGTCAATTGAAGCTACTAGGTCTTCATCCTAAGAGGTAAGAACTGTACCCTCATCGATAATTTCAAAATTTCTGTTAAAATAGGTAATTAGCAAGTGGGTACATGGGTATAAGGGCTAGTATTCTTGCATGCACAAGAGATAATGGGGTATGGGGAGGATGAGAAGTAAAGAGACAACAATTGGGGTATAATATTGAAGAAATTTCTTTCAAAAGGGGCCTAGATCATAATGCACCTTTTATGTTTGATAATATGCTCAAACGAGCTAGAATCTTAATCTCGTCTCTAATTCTTGGTTCAATCGTAATTCTTATACAATAGATTGAAGTGGTAAGAGTCCCGGAATTTTATAAGAATTAGGGGAAAGCTTTATTGAGGTATGTATGGCTAAAACCCCCTCCTCTTAGAAATTGAGCTTCCATGGCGCCCGTGTAAGTGTTGTTAGTTCGAAGCATGTTGATGCAGTGCTTGTTATGTTAAGTCAATTGATGTTGTGAAAGATGTATGTGGTAAGTACTTCTTCATGTGTTTAATGTGTTATTCTTGTAAACGGAAGATGTGTAGAGAACATGATTTATGTGCTAAATGCCTAACTGTCATGCCAAGGTTACTTTGGGACTAATATACCAAACTTGACGAATTCCCCTCTATGCTTATGACTTAAATTGCTTTTGTATATGCCTATGACTTTAAGTGGCAAGTTAAATGTTGAAATGGGAAACAATGTGTAACGTGAGTTATGGAATGTGGAAATTGCGGCCCCAAGTGCCGGTAAACTAATACATGTGTAACCAAAGATTGGTGTGAGATGAATAACGGAAAATGGTAACGTCTCGGGGAGACGGCTTAGCCGATCGGGCCGTGATCGTTCGCCATGATATATATACACATGGTGGTAATGTATTGATGATTGAAACTGGAAAGCGTGAATGAAATAATGGTAACGTCTCGGGGAGACGGCTTAGCCGATCGGACCGTGATCGGACTCCGCTCACGGAAGCGGTGGTAATATGGATAATGATGCAACAATGTGGGATGCTCCAATCTAAAATTTCTAGAACTATGTTAAAATCATGAGAATCTCCTTATATTGTCGGCATGCTGCTTATTTGAAACTTTGTTGTCTTTACGATTTCCTCTTTACTCTTGTATGGCTGTGTCTTTCTAACAGGATGGTGTTTAGTTATACATACTAGTACTATTCCATGGTACTAACGTTCCTTTTGCCGGGGGCGCTACATTTTTAAATGAATGTAGGTGGCTCCATAGCGGATAGTGCCGATCGTGTGTAGCGGAGCATCCTCTTCTCAAAATCTTGGTGAGCCCCTTCCTCCTTCAAGGGGTTATGTTGTACACCTTTTGTTATAGATATCCATCTTGAGGTATAGCCGGGGCCTTGTTGCTGGTGTTGTTATCATCGTTTTTTGTATCCTTAGAGGCTCCGTAGACGTTTGTGTGGGTTATGTACGGGTATTGGATAGGTCAATGAACCATGTTGTAACCTTGTACTCTTGCTTTCTTCTAAACTATAACTGCATGGAATCTTGGAAGCTTAACTACGTTTGAGGTTGGGTTGTAAAATAAGCTATCCCTGTTGAATGTAAAACCCCTTTTATTGTCTAATTAAACGAAATCGGATCCCTTAATCGCATTGAGTTGGGTAGGAAGTGTTTGAGAAGGCTTGCTCAGTTGGGTTCACTCGATTGAGCGCCGGTCGCGCCTCCTGATGGTGGGGCGTGACAGTCTCTCCAACATAAAGTCTTTCCTCGAGACAAAGCTCCTCGAGGCCCGCACGCCGGGTACCGGTGGTGTACCACCGATCGGACGTGGGACAGAGGCGGAACTCCCCTCTCCTTGATGAGAGGATGTTGGCGTAACAGTCATGGCTACAATAAAATAAGCAGAGGGGGGTATAGGTTTGGACAAAGATTTTGGGTCGAAATGACAGAAGAACTACCACAAAGCACCAAGTCATATAGAAGAAATAGTTACTCAGAGTAGCAGAATCTCCACTTGAGAAGTAAGTAGACAAATATATAGGGGCAAAGCAGCGACTGCTCGCCTACGCAGAGGGCCAACTAATTCTGGCCATGTCAACGTCACCCTTTTCTTGGGAAATGTACTGGCTAGACCACCCCGGGGTCCCTTTATCGGATAGCGCGAGCGCTGCTATCCCGCGAGATTCGAGAGGTATTGAGACCACGAGGGTCTCGACCGCTCCAAGTACGTGCTCCAAAGAGCCAATGTTAAAATTCAAAGGATAACTCCACAAGAGCGACGAAATATAAAGATTGGAGAAGTTCAGAACAGGAAAAAACCCCTTTTTTGTTGCCAAAAATATATATACAAGGGGTGTCTTTACAAAACTCATTCCCCCGGGAGTATGTACATAAGCAAAAAAAAAAAAAAAAAAAAAAAGAGGAAGAGAGAGCAAAGCAACACAAGGCCTACTCTTCGTCGCCAATATACTCTGTACCATCTCCAACATCCTCATCTGGGGCGATCAAGAGCGCCAACTTGCTCTCCAACTCCCAGGCCTCCTCAATTTCGACTGACAGGTTGACGCCTCCGGCCTCGATGTCCTCCAAGGTTTCTCTCCTCGCCTCCGCCCTAGCATGATCAATGGCCCGAGCCAGTTTCTCCTCGGCCTTTATCGATACGTCACGGGCTGTTAGATTCACCGTGGCTGCGTCCTTCAGATAAGTAGCAACATTTCCTTCAATCTCGGACTTAGCCGCAACCAGCGCAACAATCTCCTTTCGAGCATCTTTGAGAAGATCATGGGTCAATGCCAACTCCAAGGTCACTACCTCGTTTTGTTTCCTCAGCCCGAGGATCTCCACATTCAGTCGCCTAATCTGCGAATCATTTTGTTCAACCTAAAAAAAGAAAGGTAAGCCAGTTGGTGTCGAACTATAGGAGTAAATGTCGAGTCTGTGCAAGACATACCTGCTCAGCAAGACCAGCCTTCTCCCGGAGCGCTCCTTCCAAAGTAGCCCGAAGCTCGCCTAACTCTTTCTCCTTTCGGGCAAAATGGGCCTCCGACTCTCGCAGTCCCGAGGCAAGCCTTTCAAGCTCCTTTTAACTGCATGAAAGCTCCTCATGAAGCCTGGAGAGGGCGTGATCATACATCTCCTTACACTGCGGCATATCAAAAGAGTTAGGGGAACTAAGAGTAATGCTTGAGGCTAAAAAAAATATACGAGAAACGACTATCAGCCGCCGAAGGAATCTTTCCGCCGCCTTGACGGCGCCAGGGGCATCGAGACCAACGTTGTCACTAATGTCATCAAGAATGTTGCCAAGCGTGGCTCCCCCCTTGAGAGGATTCTCCGCTTTGGTGGAGTTCAGATTCTGAGCGTCCCTCAGCTCCCCTGACGAGAATCGAAAGCCCGAACTATAACCGCCCAGAGCATCGATGTCCTCGAGGGGAAACTCCAGTCCCGAGAAAGCGCCAAGTCCTGACCCTTCGGGATCGAAAGCAACGGTCCCCCCAGCAGGAACTGCACTACATCCGACCATGCAATCCGGAACCACCTCAGCGCCCTTCTGGAGGATCCTTGCCGCACGGGACCGATCTGAGTCGGCCGTCCCGAATTCTTCGGCTTTCGGTCGAGGCACCTGCGGGACTCCCATGCCCGACCTAGCTAAGGCTCGCCTCGGAAGCTGAATTTGAGATCCTAGTGGAGGTTCGAGGCCTGCTTGTCTTAGATTTCTTTGTCGTGAGGGGATCGACAGCCTCCTCGCCCTTCCTTTTCTTACCCTTGGCGGGCTCCGAGGTCTCCATCTCGCCACCAGGGGGCAGCCTCATCAGCATATTCTCACCAAGGCCTGCACAAGGGTAATTACTAGAACATATCAGCACAAAAAGTACAGGGAGAATTACAAGGCCAAGACATTGGTAACAAAGAAAACTTTACCATGGTTCTTGGCCACCCACCGATCCTTAGCTAAGTCGGTCTAAGATCGGGCAAGATACGGGAACTTGGTATCCAACCGCTCGATCCACCTCAGTAGGTCCAAGAGCGCTTCAGGATACCAAGCGACAGCTGCAGAAACCAAAAAGAGGTCATTTTTTCGGAAAAAAGGAAAGAAGATCACAAAACATGTCCAAAGGAAAAAATGCTTACGCCGTGTATTCCACCTCTCCGGGAAAGGCATCCTCTAGGCTGGAATGATGTCTGAGGTTTTAACCCGGACGAACCTACTCATCCATCCTCGATCTTTGTCCTCGTCGGTGTTCGAGAAAAATGATTTTTTGGATCTGTGAGGAAGCCTAATCAAGTTTCTATAGAACCGGGGGCTGTACATCCTAATCAAGTGGTTGAGGGTAAAGGTCTCTCCCCCAACATTATCGGTGAAATGGCACAACATCAAGACTATCATCCAAAAGAGGGATAGATTTGACCGAGCGTCACCCGGTATTTGTCGCAAAAGTCGAGGATAACCGGATCTATCTCCGGGGGATGGGATTCAGAAGGATCGGCCGGACCCAAAGTAAAGGGGTAAGTATACACATGGAGGAAACCGGACTTGTAATCCGTTATGTTCTCATCGTGGCCGGGAATCTCCACCTCCGCTATCTCTCTCCATCGGCAATCTCCCTACACCTTCTTTATATTGGTTACGACACTGATATACCGGGACACATGCTCGCATCGGCCTGATACAGAAGAGGTTTCATTGGTGGTAAAGTCTTTTGATATGTCAAGATCGGGGGGAGTACATTGCCCCAGGGTGGGTATCACTTTTGTTCTCCCCTTAGACGTCTGAGATGAAGAGGCGATTTCGTCCCGCCGAGGAAACGTCTTGGAAGTTCTAGCTATTGCAATGATGAAATTCTCTCTATGAAAGTAAGAAGAAAGAATGCAATAGGAGGTGGGTCTGGATTCGTTAATTAAAAGATTTTGGGAAAGTAAGGATTATCAGAACCGCATGGGCAGCGGAAGGGATGAACTAATAGCGGTTCGAGGACTCCTCGATAGTCGTGTTTGACGGCGACCCTTGCGCAGACTTTTGGATGTTGCATTTAATGCCCTGATAGGCTGACGTCACGTCAATGCTATCCTCAAAATAGAAATTCAAAATCGTTTCCTCTCACTTCTTCCAGGAAACGCGGGGACTATCTGTATACGACAAAATCGGAGGGTCCAATTTATCATCATTAAAGCACTCGGAAGATCACCTCGAAGGCTCGAGGCCGCGGAACCACCTTGAAGGCTCGAGGCCGCAGCCGAGTATCTCTCCTCGAGGGTCGACAACGCTCGACCCCAGGGCAGTAATGATCACAGTAATGGGGGATATGGGGAGTTCCCAAGACACGCAGCTAGGACTGACACAGCTTAGCGGGCTACTCTGAACCCAAATCGGGCCGCAGTCAGCCGTCCCATCCCCATATCTATGTAATTAATGTATTTTATACTATGCAGGGATTTCCCTCCTATATAAAGGGAGTCTTTGTCATTTTGTAAGATCTGTTGCTTCAGTTACTCCACATGAATATACAAAGAACATTCTCTCTGCTTTCTAACATACTTTCTTGTTATTATTGGTTTCATTTATTATCTTCATACTTGTTCATCACTTATTGCTTATCATTGGTCATAAAGAGCCTTTATGAATTTCGACATATCTGTTAGTCATACCCCGATCGCCCCCGATAGCTCATTATCGAGCCACTGAATCGACCCCGAGGCCCCCATATCGACAAGCTCGAGGCCTCCATTGTCAGCCTCTCGGTATGATTATCACCTCATTTTTAGCTCTTACTTCGTCTACAAATTTCATACACATAGCATCATCTACTTAACAACTAGAAAAAAAATAGATCACATATTTTTAGAGTCCCATCAACAAATTTAATTGTTATAACCATTTTCAGTAAACTGTGACAAACATCAACCACATAACACATAAATTCGGGGTTTTATACCCGCAAAACTAAGTTTAGAAGAGTTAATTATCTTAAACCAGCCAATTCCGACGCCGAGCAAGCCAAGCGATGCTCCAAGAATGCCATCACGTGCTTAGCGACCTCCAAACAGTTCAACATTAGCGAAAAGCAACTCAAATATATCAGATAAAATCCAAGGAAGCAATTACAAATGATACAGATCGAATCCGAAGTCAAATCCCAAATTCAGCCAAAAAACACACCCTGGCCCACGCCTCGAAACTCAACAAAACACACAAAATCCGACAAGCCATTCAATTACGAGTCCAACCCTACTGGTTTCACTCAAATCTGACTCCAAATCGGTGTTCAAAACTCAAAAATTCATATTATGAAACTTTAGGCCAAAACCCCCAATTTCCTCTTTCAATTCACCAACTAAAAGCTAAAATCGAAGATAGATTCATGAAGTATAACCAAGACTGAGTGTAGAACACTTACCCCAATCCTTGTGATGAAAATTGCTCTAAAATCGCCCCAATCCGCACTTGGAAATGTAAAAATGAAGCCAAAATCGCAAACCCATGTATTTAACATTCTGTCCAGCACGTCCGCATCTGCAGACACATAACCACATATGCGGTGTCGCTTCTCCAACATAACCTCCGCTTTGCGAAAATAACAATGCTAGAAATCCCCCCCCCCCCCCGGCACACCTGCGAATGCCAAATTCCGCTTCTACGAAGCCTTACGCACCTGTGATTCCAAATTCTGCATATGCGCGCACGCAAGTGCGCTTCAAAATCCGCTCCTGCGGTCTTCCTCACCCAGCCTCTTCTCACTTCTGCAACTCCACGAACACTCTTGCGACCATCGCACCTGCGCAAACCAACCGCAGGTGCGGCCATACCAGAACCAGAAACCTTCTGCTATGCTTCATGAAATGAAATGATCCGAAATCTATCTTAAACACGCCCGAGCCCTTCGAGGCCCCGTCAAAACATACCAACAAGTCACATAACATCACACGAGCCTACTTGAGGCCTCAAAGCACACATAACAACATCAAAACGACAAATCACACCTCAATTCGGAATCATTGAACTTTGAAACTTCAACTTCCACCACTGATGCCGAAACCTACCAAATCACGTCCGATTGACCTCAAATTTTGCACACAAGTCACATTTGACATTACGGACCTGATCCAACTTCCAGAATCGAATCCGACCCCAATATCAAAAAGCCCACTCCTGGTCAAACTTACCAAAATTCCAACTTTCGCCATTCCAAGCCAAATTCTTCCACGGATCTCCAAATCACAATCCGGACGTGCTCCTAATTCCCACCCACCGGAGCTAATGGAACCATCAGAAATCCTATCCGAGGTCAAATACTAAAAAGTCAAAACTTGGTCAAACACTTCAAATTTAAAGCTTCAAGCTAAGAATCATCCTTCCAAATCGATTCCGACTAACCTGAAAATCAAAATTGACGATTCACATAAGTCATAATACATCATACAGAGCTACTCATGCCCTCAAGCAACGGAGCAAAGTGCAAATGCTCAAAACGACCTATCCGGTCGTTACATCCTCCCCCTCTTAAACATACGTTCGTCCTCGAACGTGCCCAGAGTTGTTCCAAAAGCCAACAAATCACTGTATAACCTTACCATGCACATACCCGGGGGTGATCCCATGTCACCCTAACCCATATAAGTCTGATAACACAACAAGACTGAAATTTCTTAATGCAACCTAGCTCATAAGCCTTAGAATCCAATTTCCACATCCGAAATTTTCTATAAGACCAGAATTTCGCAATACCGGTAATAAACCTCTTATCAAACAAAGCCTCATTCTAACACATTCATATACTACCAATGATGAATGAAACACGCCAAAACTCATACCCATTTGTCAGATCAACAAGTTATGGAACTCCCTTTCCTGCGATAGGAACTTTAGAAAATTTCTAAGCCGACTTTTGATATTATTCTTCCAACCAAGCAGTAATCAATTCTGATAGTATTCCTCCTAGGTTTGATGACCCCATCTCATCCAACACGACCACTCTAGCGACATGACACATCAATACAATCTGAAGCCACAACCCGTGCAATCCGTGCACCAATAAGTAACAGTCAAAATGTACTCAAACATGGAAAATGACATCCAATAAGAGAATCGTCCAGCAAGCTCAACGGGTATCACCACATCGCAATGCTAAGAACCATCACACACCGCAGAACCAAAACACATGAATCTCACGCAATGGATCATACCTCAATACAACTCCGCTACAATGCGTGACCCCATCCAAATGCTGGTCCATATTATACACCTTGAGCCGCCTTGCTCAAAATCAATAATCCCGCAAAATTCTACATCAAGCACCCAAAGGTGCATTACCATAACCACGGAGAGGTACTAACACAATGCCACCATCCGAAAAGAGCATAGCCAACGCGCAATCAATCACGCAATACCTAAATACTCATCTGGCTCGAATTTCGCTATAAAGCTCCAATAGAACCATACCTTGTGTGCTTATAACCAATGATTCACAACTCCTCATACTGTAGAAGGGTAACTCATAGATCATATCAGAACACGAATAAGCTCAACAACAACTGAATGGCACATAGCAGTTTGGAGTCGACAAATCCAACCCGGTCCAGAATACACATCCATTTTGGCTACCAATGAACCCCAAATCAACTCCGGTCACCCACAATAGATAAATAACACTCCGAAAGTCCACAATGACTGAATCAGAACACATACTATCTTCTGCCCAACCTTGGCTATATTTTCACAGTTCACAACCACGAAACAATCCACTCATGAGAACTCCAGTCTCCAAATTCGTAGAACACACAAATCACCATATGTGACCTCAACTCTATCGCCTGAATGCTTAACACTTCTCAAATTAAACGGTCATCCCACGAGGAATACTTCTAGAATTATTCTGTGCCACAAAGCAAAATTCTAACACCAGCAGTTGATCAAACAAGAGAATGCCGCAATGCCGATGATGTATCCATAAATCAAACACATTGCCCCTTCTGAAATGTATACTCTCCTCACGCCATACCAAATAGTAACTCCATTTATCTATTCATCTGAAACCGTCAATGCAACTTAAGAATTTATGATCTTCCTTTCAAAACTGAACTGTGACCTTGCACATGCCAAATCTCGATCCTACACAACACACCGCATATACCATGCCATCCTATTATAGATACGAGAACTTCATAATCCACTCCGAGTCACAAGCAACTGCATACTTAATTAGCTAAGAACTTTCCATTTGATCCTATCCAGGAGGAAATCACTATACATCACATGCTCCTCGCTCTAGTAGGAAATATACATCTCTAACTGTGGTAGAAACCATCAATAGCTCTCCGAATCCCATTTGCACAAAACCAAACCATCAGGACTGACTCCTCCTAACTCAACCAAGATACGCAAGCCATCAAAACCCACGAGCATTGCCACAAAACACCTGTAGAAACCCACCACATCATAAGCACCAGAAGAGCCGATCATATCCATTACCATGCCGATCCAACCCATTACCAAGTTGTCCTAGTCCTCTGAGTCCCTTCCGAATTACCTTCAAATTGATACTTTTCCTTGCTAGTATGCTACTATCCTTAACTAAAACTTGCCCCATGAACTTTAGCATAAAACCACACTGCCCTAAGGCTCATTACCGTTGTATTCCTTCTTAAGCACCTCCAAAAGTACCACAACCAAGATACCACTCTGAAGAGACCTTCTGCGAATATAAAGCCATTACCTTCGCCTTCCTGATGCTAATATGCAGAATCCATAATGATAGAGAAATGCCACAAGTCCTGACATCCTCCAATATAAATCTCAGTTTCTAGCCAAATACACATCCTAAAGATTCCCAATTGCCACGTATAAACTTGAATCCATTGGAACCATTCTCGAGAGTAATCCACTCTACTCAAATCTCAATTAGACTGACCTAACGGACCAAACGACCCGTGCCCCATTAGCACTCCAACACCCAAGGAAGTAACTCCGCCTTAATGCAACCAAATAAATTCCTGCTCTATGCACATTACATCCTTCACAAATAACAACTTATATCGTTTCGTGATTCTCATATACTCATAAGGCCTAATACAACTGGTACCCAGAAATTCCTTTACTCAAGTCATACTCGATCTCATCCTCTGCAAAACACAACTCATTCACAAATATACCTCAACCGAAACAAATACAACACATAACCATGAAATCAACTTATCAATAGCGAACTCCCCCACTTGGCTCAAGGCCATAGATCAAAACACACCATAACTCCCAATGCCCATACTCTATTACAGCCATATATGGCAGTGTGATTAGACTAAATCCTCCATAAGTTCATGCAACACAAACCATATAATACCTCAAATCATTTGCAAATCTCGTATTCATCCTCGCAACAGTTAAGCCCAATCTCATAAGCGATCCAAACTCAAATTGCAACACATATTTCACTGGTAAAAGAGAACTCCCAACAAACAACATAGGGATCACACAAGCCTCAAGACACCCCGCAGGAGATAGCCCACCTGTTTTGCCTCAAATTGACCTCTCTCTAAACCCTTCCATAGTTATAAACATTACGCAATCGCTTAATCTTCCTGAGTCTGAACTCATATCACGATAGGAAATCTACTTCAATCCTCAAATAACCAACATGGAAAGACCCTTAAACACACACCAATAACTCGGGATTATACATCAAATCAAGATGGAAATCAGCACCAAATAGTTCTTTCTACACAACAAGCAAACCCTTCTCGTCATATTCAAATATATGAACACATCTCGCAGTCACATCATACTCATCACGCAACCATACAGCCATAAATTCTACAAATAGGGACACTACCGAACATATACCTCAAAAACACGTGCTCACACAATCAATACCTCTATGCTCAAACCACAGTCAAAACCCGGCAATGTACAGTTGATACAGAGCGCTCACATGCGCATACGAATACGTGTAAGGAATTCAAAGAGTTATGCTTCAAGCTGAATCAATGCCACATGATAAGGAAAGAAAGAAGGGAAGTATATCATAAATGTCTTGTAGCCACTCGAAGATAGATATGGACGTCATCATACCGATCCGCAAGACTCTACTAGACACTTGCTCATGAATTGTAGAACCTATGAACCTAGAACTCTTATACCAATCTGTCACGACCTAAAATCCACCAGTCATGATGGCACCTAACCCAATCTGCTAGGTAAGCCATTAACAACTATCCGATTCCTTTTAACTTAGAAAACCAATTTAAACAACAAAATTATCTAAATCTTATGCATTTACCAAGGGCTGGTAGTACAAATCATGAGCTTCTAAGAATAGAGTTTACAAAGCTGTTATGAAGAAAATACATCTTTTGTTTGAAAAATACATAAACGGAATTTATAATCTAGGCTATCGTGAACAATAGGCAGCATACAATAGGAATGCAGGTAAGCCTTCAAATCCATCAACCATCGATCGCAGCAACATCAGCATCTGGGATCTGCACAGAATGTGCAGGAAGTGCAGTATGTGTACAACCGACCCCGTGTACTCAAAAAGTAACAAACCTAACCTTATGTTGAAAGTAGTGACAAGCTGATACATAGGTCGGGTCCAACACAAATAACCAACAGTAGATTATACAGTGTACATCCATTAAATAAGAAAATAGCCCAGAATTAAAGTTCTCAGCCTTTTTCATAGTTTTCCAAAAATAGTTCTACTTTTCAAGTATACCAATGAAAGCCCAAATCCTCTACCGAAATTGTTTAAAAATATGAGTAAGTTTTGAAAACTATAACTTTTTCCTGAAAATCCTTTCCACAATAGGTAAACATGTTTCTTTTCCTTTTTCAAATAACAAGTGTGAAATACCTCTCTATAACCAAATATCAATGTATTCAAAAAGTCATGAATGACATGATACCGTACAGCATGAGGAAAAATGCATCTTTATGCATGTATGCCATATATGCATGCCAATGCCATGTACCTTAGAGATGAATCATGTACTCACACTCTCAGAGTACTCATCCTCATTGTATCACACCTTCCACTCATTATAATCAACCACTCGGTACTGTATATAGCCCATACGTCCAAGGAAAGATACATCCCGGAATATATACATCATTGACCATAAGTCACCCAGTACCGAGCAACAGGCCAATCCAGCCTCATGGAGAAGATCCATCTTCATACCAAGGGAAGATCCATCCCTGAATATAATCAACCGCGCTCACTGAGGTGTGCAGACTCTGGAGGGGCTCCTACAGCCCAAGTACTATAATCCGCACGGATAACTCACGTGCTGCACGGACAACTCACGTGCTATAACATCAATATCAGAATCTGCACGGATAACTCACGTGCCATAGTCTCAACATCTTACAATCAGGCCCTCGGCCTTACTCAGTGATCATTCTCTAGTCTCACCCACGGGCTCATAATGTCATGAAAACTGACCCAGAACAATGATATGATGTATCAATAAGCAACAACTGAGACTGAGATATGATATGAATGCATGAATGCGACTGAGTATGATATATCATGAAATCAATGAGATGACAGCAATTAACGACCACTATGGGTCCCAACAATATCTGCATAAAGCCTAAACATGATATTTAGCATGATGTATAGCTCATTTATCGTATCACATGGTGAAAGCACAGATATCAATAAAATAGGGCCACTATTCAGTGCCCTGTAAACAACAGAGTCACAACTCATAGGGTGCACGCCCACACGCCCGTGACCTAACATGTGCGTCACCTCAACATCAATCACGTAACACATAAATTTCGGGTTTCATACCCTCAACACTAAGTTTATAAGAGTTACTTATCTTAAACCAGCCAATTCCGACGCCGAGGAACCCAAGCGATGCTCCAAGGATGTCATCACGTGCGTAGCAACCTCCGAACGGCTCAACACTAGCCAAAAGAAACTCAAATACATCAGATAAAACCCAAGAAAGCAATTACAAATGATATAGACCAAATCCAAAGTCAAATACCAAATCCGGTCAGAAATCACACTCGTGCCTGTGAGCACGTGATTTTTGCCCTATATGAATTACTCCCATAATTTCAAAACCAAATAATTTTTTCCATTGTTTGTAATTGTGTGGATTTTTGGGGCATTTTTCGTTAATTGTTTGCATATTGTCTGTGCATGTTTATTTCATTTGAGTAACGAAAAAATACAAAAAATATGTTGCATTTGCATTTAGGATTTGACTTTTCATTTTTAAGAATTAAGTAGTAAATTAGGTATTTTATAAGAAAATGGAAAAATCACAAAAAAAATAGTTATTTTTGCACTTCAATTTTAATTTTTGAACTTTGGTAGTTTTTCTTTTAATTTGGTTCTTAATTATTGGTGGTAATTTTATTTGGAGTTAGTTAATTTAATTTGGTAGGATAATTTGTGTTTGGAGTTAATTTACATGTTTATGTTTATTTTGAAAAGAAAAAGGTTTTTTTTAAAATAAAGAAATGAAAAAAGAGGGAGAACGATCAGATTTGGGCCAATTCATTTTAAAATCAAAAGCCCAATTCAATTACACCAAACCCGCCCAAATCCAACCCTGCAATGCGGTCCAAGTCCCCCAGCCTTTGAGACTTTGAAACGGCGTAGTAGGGGGGATAATACTACGTCGTTTTGTATTTTTTTAATTCCAATTTAATCTTGGCCCTTTATTCCATCTCATCCAACGGTCATCCCCACTTCTCCCATTTACATAATAATGTCCAAACAACCTAGTTATCTCACTTTCGTCTCATACACTGTCCGCACCACCCGCCGCCGCCGGAAATTGCACCATGGCGGCGGTGAGTCTCCAAACCACCCCAAATCTTTACCACACAACCACCGCCCACACCTGATTTCCAATCCACCACCATATCTCCTCAAATCCTCACAAAATCGGACCAGTTTTAGATCTAAAAATAGGAGAAGAAAAAGAAAATTCCCCAAATCTTTGAGTTTCAAAGGACGATTAAGGCTGAAATCGCCATTGGTTGTTTGTTCTCGACGAGAGCACTCGATTGATGCCGATTTCGGGTCGAATCGAAGTCCACCTGAGGTTTTTCAAGCCCCGTTCGCCTGCCTATGT
Organism: Nicotiana attenuata; assembly: GCF_001879085.1. NCBI lineage: Eukaryota > Viridiplantae > Streptophyta > Magnoliopsida > Solanales > Solanaceae > Nicotiana > Nicotiana attenuata. Next base: position 72,805,065 of record NC_031994.1, read on the forward strand.
AGGTATCTCTACCTCTTCGTTTTTCACCATTGTCACCTCTGTTCCCTTCTTTTCTTTTTTTTAATTTTATTTGATGTTTTCTTAAAAAATTTGCTATGCTTGCGTAATTAAGATCGAGTCGTCTCAGCATGATGTTCAGTTTGATTTCGGATTAGTTTTGTCAGTTTTTACTTCATTTTTTTTAGTTGTTTAGTTTTGTTTTTGGGTCTAAAATCAGAACGTGAAGTCGTTTATTGGATTGAGGAATTTATCTGCCTAAATTTGAAATTGGGTCCACTAAGGGTGAGAAGCCCAGTTAGTTGTTTTAATCTTGATGAGGCAGGAGCCTAAAGTATTTGGATAGTTAGGGGTGCCAGGTTTGCTCGTGAGGTAATTTCAGGGTCTTTAAAAGGTAGCTTGGGTATTGTGGTTAGGGAATCTTTAGTGTAACAGAAATAGGAAGCTTCTAGGAAGTTTGGGTAGGGGTTTTTAATCAAATTTCAGACTTTTGGTAGGTTAGCTTGGGTAACAAGTCAATATTTGAGGGATTTTTAGGCTAAAAATGAGAATTGAAGAGGGGGCAGGGTGCAAAATTGAAAACCTGAGGTCTGCCCTAGTCCCTTGCCTATAAAGGCACTTTAAACTTGCCTTGTAAGGCAGATTTTGGAGAGTTTAAAAATACAGAAATATAGACGGCTAGATTTTGAAGAGAAAAATTCTGAAAAATACAAAACGGCTGAAAAGATTACTGTTCCATTGAGTTTCCTTGGTGATTTCTTTCCAACTCTTGAAGTGAATCCTGGTTTACTGTTTCATTGATCTCCCTTGCTCTGATTTTCAAATTTCCAATATGTTGGATCAATCTTTGGTTCATTTTGAGTATTTGAGGTGGATTGAATTTGGTTTTTAAGTCGAGTGTGAAGTTTGCTGAACAAGTTAATACTCTACTGGTTTCTGGGTTGATTTTCAATACTTGGTTGTTCGAACCTGAGGCTTATTCTCTGCTACTGCTGTTGCTGAGTCTGCTGAATCTCATCCCCTCTTTATTTCTTCCTCTTTCCCAGGTATATCTTGGCATTTATGGATATTACTTGAATGTGACGTGGAGCATGACTATGGAATATGAAATCGTTCATCATTTGTTTTGAATCCACTGTTTCTTTTAATCTTCATGTTCTGATCTCTGTTTGTTAAAGTCTTTCTAAGCTAGAGGGCTGCATAATAGCACATTGGTTGCTAATGGGTTTATTTTAGAAGGCTGTAATAAATTTGTATTCCACAAGGGTTCACTTTGTTTTGTTTTCACTTCTATAGTTAAGTGTTTGGTTTTGCAATAAAGGAACTTTCATTATAGTACCTGAATCTGGTTCGCCATGAGATTTTGAAGAATTCAGTGGATTATCTAACTGCTTTTGTGTTCAGCTTGGTTAAATGGTGTATTTCTGATATTGAGATCTCTATTACTCTGCTCTCAGTTGAATGTTACAGCCTTATGCACTATGCTTAGAGATGTTCAAAATTGGGATGTTTTTTGTGTTAATTTGAGCATGAGCATGAAAAATGACAATCAGGTTAGCTTTGATTTACAAGTATTAGTTCCTGTGGTATGGGTGGTTGTCATATGAACGTGGTTAACTTAGAATGGCCTTTAGTTAAATCCTAATAGGTACTTCAGTAGTTAGTAATTGTAGGTCTAATTTGGTGGTTATTCAACGTCAAGCTTAGAGATCTGCGAGATTAACATTCATTCGTCACTACATTGTCTTCAAAATTTAAGGGGTTTTTCTGCAGTTATCTGGGTTCGATACCCAAACCCCTTTGCACTAGGCCTATGCATGCTTTGTCTGAGATGGGCCCTTCGCATGGGTTTGGGCATAATTTGCCAAGGAAATTTGTAACCTAGGGTCCCTATGATTTCTTGGGCCGTTGGGCCTCCCATTAGGCTAAGTTTAAGTTCTAAACAATGAAATAAGATAGCCTTCATTAATCTCAATTTCTGACTCAAATTTCAGTCGTAGTTTACAAATAAATGTAATTTCGTTAGCTTCATCTCATTAATGGATCCTTGCAGTTAACTTGGGGTGCGCCACCAAATGAAATTAGATAATCAGTGGCCCTCATTTAATTAATCTTGTATTGATCCTTAGAATTCGAGGCGCGCCGTTTAGCGAATTTTCATGGCCCTCGCAAAATTGCAAACGCGTAGTTGTTTTAGGCACGTTATTTTAATAATTTACCTTCCTAAACTCGGGTGCACATTTATGTGACCCAAATCCAAATCTCAACGTTATATAAAATGTGTACGGACTGCGGGTACATTTATGTGACGTGGTTCAAAACATATTTTAAATGACGTTGCAATCTTCCTAAAAAGATATAATTGAATAAAAGCGGCTATAAAGTTAAAATTGAACCATAGGTTAAAACATGTACTAAAATCAGATAATAAGCCATTTACAACAGTTGAGCGACCGTGCTAGAACCACGGAACTCGGGAGTGCCTAACACCTTCTCCCGGGTTAACAAATTTCCTTACCCAGATTTCTAGTTCGCGGACTGTAATACAGAGTCAGCCCTTTCCTCGATCCGGGATTTGAACCGGTGACTTGGGACACCATAAATCTCCCAAGTGGCGACTCTGAATTCTTTGAATTAATAATTCCGTTTCGATTGTCCTTTAATTGGAAAAACTCCCTTTATTATACCCCTTCCTGGGGGTGTAGTAAAAAAGCAGGTGTGACAGCTCTAGCGACTCTGCTGGGGAAAAGAACCCAGAATCTCTGGTTCTGGGTTCAGAATTCGAGCTTAGATGAATTGTTATATTTTGGCTTTATCTGTTATCTGATTTTGTTACATGTTTCGGCCTAATGTGCTAAATGATGCTTTTACCGCTTTGATATTATCTGAATTTTATATAAACTGCTACGAAACCCTTCTCTTCTAATCTTCGGGGATGTGCTCGCTGGTCGAGAATCCCTATTCTGTTAGTGTCATACCTTGAAATAAGAAAGAGGTTCGGACAAGTTACTATGCCGGATGGCCTTTTGGTTCACGGTACGTAGCCCCCTCCTCGACTCGAGTTGTCCGCTCGGGTACACAGTCTAGAACATATACCCAGGTTTTGAACCTAGAATAACTCAGCCTCATGCCGGATCCCAAGTAGGAACGCTTGTTTGCATCATGTGCATTTCACTTAGGGGACACAACACAGGGGTTGGGTCCGTCTAGGACAGGTGTACCCAAAATAACAGACCATCCTGATACATCCTACTTGTGCATTTATCTGCTTTGGATTTGCATGCTGACCGGCTTTTGAATAAAAGGGAGAGTTTGGAAAAGAAAATAGCAGTGTGAGGGCTAAGAGGAGTAATCACCTGTGTTGAAAGAAAAAAACCAATTTCCAAATGGGTACTGAACCTCTGCCGAATTTTTGAGAAAAAAAAAAAGAAAAAAGATTTGTTTGCAAAAATAGGTGGTTTTGTTTTATTTGCCCGAACTATGCCAGTTTGATTCTCACAGGGTGTGAGATACGTAGGCAACCCCTATCGGGTCCAACTTGCTTTTTGAAATGTAGCCCAGAAAGAACAAAAATTTTATTTTATTGTATCTAAGTAGGGTGATGACATTCTTGTCAAAATAGCCGAATGTTCCCAAAAGGGTGCCGGAAGGCTGTTTTTGCAAGAACAACCGCCTTTGGTCATTTTTCAAGGTTTTGGCCGGTTAGCGAATACAACCTTAAAATCTTCTTCCTCGAAGTGCTGAAAGGCCATATTGGCAAAGCCGGATATTTTTATGAAAATTTTGAAAAATAGTGATAACTTTTTGAGTCAAAATGAGTTTTGATTTTTCTCCTGTTAGTTTCTTTTTTGAGTCTGTTGGTGTTTATGGTAAAATTCGGTAGGATGAGTCGTTGTAATCAAAATATTTTATTTTTATTTGAAAATCCCAAAATATTTTATTATTTGTTTTTATCCTCCAAGAACTACGCTTGGTCTGATTCATGCGGGGTCATGATACGTAGACAATCTCCATAAGATTCGACCGTAACCAAATAAAAAAAAGGGGGGGCAAAGAAAAGGAGAGGAAAAACAAGAGAGGAAAAGAAAAGAAAAAGAGAGAAATAAGAAACCGAGAGAAGGAAACAATGGCAAAACAAGAGGGAGAAATGAGAGAATAAAAACAAAGAGAAAGCGAAGGCAAGAATGAAAAGAGAAGAAAAAACATAAAAACAAAAGAAGTTGCAAATGAAAATAAGGAATGCCGGGATGATGCAAGCAACCAATCAAATGCATAATAGAAACGATTAACTGCTTAGGTGCATTCATTCCCCAAAATATACGGTTACCAATCTGTTAAAGCCCTAATCGCTAACAAGGTTGTTGTTGATGTATTGAGCCCAGGCAGGTGGTTAGTTGATTGGCATTCTGGCAACTCACTCCTACAACACCCAGTCAAAAGACAAGCTGAACATGGCCAACCAAGAACTAGAGGCAAGTATTGTCGATCCGTCAAAAGAGGTGGAAGAGTTGGATGTTAATTTGATGAAAGAAGAGATGTATAAGTTAAAGCAGCAAATGGCTAAAATGTATTAGGCCTGGGCAAAGGGGCACCCACCATCGGTTTACCCCGCCAACCCTGCTTATATCCCCCCATTGGCTCAACCTCAAGAGCCTCCTACTGTGAGTTCATCTCCAGTATTTCCCCCTATCAACAATGCTATGGCACCACTTCCTTAATAACACCTGCTGCATTACACCGATCTTCCAGTGAGCCTCTGTCCCAGACTCACGACAACCAGTATTACCCCCAGAGCCTACATTCAAAGCTCCAGAACCATATTCCTACACTCCTCATTTTGATCTCCCGGCAGAGACTGAGAAGCCACCTAAGAATCCTGAGCAGGAGGAGATGTTTAGGAAAGTCAAGAGCTTGGAACAATCTTTCAGGAATATGCAGGGGTTAAGTGGTCAAGTAAGCGTGGCATATAAAGATCTATGTCTCTTCCCAGATGTTCAATTACTAGCAGGGTTTAAGATGCCCAAGTTTGATTTGTACGACGGGCATGGGGATCCAGTGGCACACCTGAGAGGTTTTTGTAGCAAGATGAGAGGAGCAGGCGGAAGAGATGAGTTACTGATGGCATATTTCAACCAAAGTTTAAGTGGCTCAGCTTTGGAATGGTATACCCGACAAGATCATGGTCGGTGGTACACATGGGACGACCTAGCCCAAGCATTCTCCTGCCATTTCTAGTATAATCTTGAAATTGTTCCAGACCGTCTATCATTGACAAAGATTAAGAAGAAGCCCGGTGAGAGTTTCAGAGAATATGGCTTCCGTTGGAGAGAGCAAGCAGCGAGGGTTGACCCTCCGATGAAAGAATGTGAGATGGTTGATTATTTCTTGCAGGCCTTGGAGCCCACTTATTTTGGTCATTTGGTATCGGCAATAGGCAAGTCCTTCAATGAGGTCGTAAAAATGGGGGGGCATGGTAGAAGAGGGACTCAAGTCCGATAAAATCATGAGCTACTCAACAATTAATGCAACTACCCAGGCCATTCAAAACGGTACTGGGGGTGTACTTGGGAAGAAGAAGAAAGAGGATGTTGCGACAATCGAGTCAGGAGCTTGGTTCGGATCTAGGGACCCATCACTTTACTATAACCAGTCTCGACCCCCCCACCAAACTTACCCCCACACTTCATATAGCCCACCACAACACTACTACCCACTGCCAGATCCCCATTTTTCTGTCCATCACGCTCAAACATACACTCAACCTCCTGCCCACGCACAATGGCATGCGCCAGCTCCACAAAATACATACCCAGCTCCACAAAATGCCTATCCACCCCCAGGAGCCTGCCGAAATCCCCCTGGAACAGGTTTCCGACCCAATCAAGCTTTCAAGAATGAGAGATTCCAGAAGAAGAAGACTTTCACTCCATTGGGAGAATCATATACTAGTCTATTCCACAGGTTAGGACAGTTGGGTATGTTAAATCCAATTGAGCCTAAACTGCCAAATCCTCCCCCAAGAAATCTTGATCACTCGGTGAGTTGCGAATATTGTTCAGGCGCTCCGGGGCACGATACAGAGAAATGCTGGCAATTGAAAAACGCTATTCAATAGCTTATTGATACCAATCGGATTGAAGTCCAAGCTCCGGAGGCACCTAATATCAACCAGAACCCATTACCGGCCCATCATGAGATAAATATGATCGAGTGTCACGACCCAATTCCCATACCCGATCGTGATAACGCCTCTCGTGAAGACAAGGCCAGCCAACTAACCCAAATCCTTTCACTAACAATTATTAAACGTAAATGAATAGAAGATACAACTTAATGGCATTAGAAACTGTTAGTTACTACCCGACCGGGGTGTCACAAGTCACGACCATCTAAGGAAACCTTAACACAACTACAGGCCAATAAATATATACAAGTAAAATTTCTGGAAAACAAAAGACAACATCCGATGGGCGAACGCTGGTGGTCACCTTGCTCAGCTACAATAACAATACCTTTAATCCGCTAATAACCCAATACCGGGTGAACGATACCTGCAACTGCACGCGAGGTGCAGGGAGTAAAGTGAGTACTTCCAACTCAGTGAGTAATAAACATATATAATGGCTGAAAGTAAGAAATTTCGAAATACTACAATATAAAGCTATAATCAGCGATTCAGCACATTAAACGGTGGAACAACAACAATACCAGGACAAGTAAGACAAATAGGTATAAATGCATGAATGCAATGCAATGCACATGACCGCTGCGGCGCGCAGCCCGATCCATTTGGGTACCCGCGCTCACTGTGGGGGTTCAGACTCCGGAAGGGCTCCTACAGCCCAAGCGCAATATCATCGTAGCATTCGCTGCGGCGTGCAGCCCGATCCACACTCAGTCCAGATATATATATGCATGCAAGCCACTCGGGCACAGTCAAATTGTTCATTTTTAGTTTCAATTATTAGGAATTATAGAGCTAAGTGTTTAAACCTTTATTTATTTACTAAACATTTCGAGGCAGTGTCTAACTCAGGACTGATATCATGAAATATTCTAAGCATCATGGAAGCAGTGATAAGGATCCCTGAAGGATGCAAATGATAGGCACAAAGCCCCAAACATATTCATAAAATCCAAGTAGGATGATTACCAAACAATTTCTAGTCAAGAACACAGTACGAACATCAATCGGAACGGACTAGGTCACAATCCCCAGTCACAATCGACCCCGCACTCGTCATAGAGTACGTGTCTCGCCTTAATATAGCGTCACAATGTGATATACCGGGGTTTCAAACCCTCAGGTCATCATCTACATCTATTACTCACCTCAAGCCGGCCACAAGTCTAGCTCGCTATGCCTTTGCCTTTCGAATCAACCTCCTCGCACGCCGAATCTGATTAAAACCACAACGAATACATTACAATAGGCTAAAGAAACATAACCCAATCGAAAAGACTCGAAAAACACCAAAATTCACTAAGTTGGCAAAACCCGAGCCCCGGGCCCACTTCTCGAAAAATTACAAAATTTACATCACTGGATTCCTCGTCTCGCCACGAGTCTACACATACCAAATTTACAAAAATCGGAGTTCAAATGCCCTTTCAAAATCCGTTTTTACATCACAACTTTTCAAGCTAGTTGATGAATTTTCCACAATTTACATGTAATTTCTACCATAAACTCGAATATTTAGACCAAGGAACTTACCTCCAATTGATTCTCAGTCAAAGCCCTTGAAATTCTCGCTCAAAGCTCTCAAAACCGCTTTAAAATGGTGGAAACCAACTCTTGTTCGCGGATGAAAACAATATAAAAAAAACCCCTTCTGTAACAGTTGTTTTCGCTTCTGCGACAATTTCACCGCTTCTGCGGTTTCCGCTGCGGCCTACTCACCGCATCTGCGGTTTTCCTTCAAGTCGCCCAGGACCGCTTCTGCGGTGACCGCTTTTGCAGAACTTCGTCTGCTTCTGCGGAAAGCCCTGGTCCCTCAAGGACCGCTTCTGCGACCAATACGCCGCATCTGCAGAACCACTTATGCGGTCCCTTTTCCGCAGATGCGGAAATGACAGAACCAGCAACTTCAAACCTGCAACAGACTCTGAATTCTCCGTTTAACCACCCGAATTCACCCCGAGGCCCTCGGGACCTCAACCAAAAACACCAATACATCCTAAAACCTCATTCAAACTTGTTCCCATCATCAAACCACATCAAACAACGCTAAAATCATCAATTCACATCGGATTCAAGCCTATGTTCTTCAAGAACTTCCGAAATGCACTTTCGATCAAAAACCCGACCAAACGATGTCCGAATGACCTGAAAATCTGCACACATATCCAAAATCACTTAACGAAGCTATAGCAGCTCTTGGAATTCCATTCCAATCCTCGGATCAAAATCTCACCTATCCACCGGAATTCGCCAAAATGCCAACTTTGCCAATTCAAGCCTAATTCCACTCCGGACCTCCAAAATCACTTCCGATCGCACTCCTAAGTCAAAAATCACCTCCCGAAGCTAACCGAATCACCGGAATTCACATCCGAGCCCTCTAACTAATAAGTCAACGCCCGGTTGACCTTTCCAACTTAAACCTTCCTTAAAGAGACTAAGTGTTTCATTTCCTATCCAAACCAATTCAATTCAACTATAACTCACTCGTTGCTGATAATGAAACATGAAGAAGCAGTAAATGGGGGAAACGGGACTGTAATACATGAGACGACGGGTCGGGTCGTCACATCGAGATAGTGCATAAGGGAGGGGAGCCTAAGAAGCCTTCACAGACCGTCATGATGATTCGGTCCAGTGAGGTCAGGCCGGGTAAAAAGTCAACAAGTGAAAAATCAATGATCAGGTTGAGCGGGACAAACAGTGAACTATCTGCGGTAGTCAAGAAAGGGTCCTCAAGTGAGGTTGCAACGAAACAAGAAAAGGCAAAACTGGTTGTGCCAGGAGTGGCGAACAAGCCTGTCGTGATTGTGGAGGGTGCCCACACAGATCCCGTCATTGTCAAGCCAGGTGCTGTGAAGCACCCAGTAACAACAGTTCCTAGTTCTGCTGTTGATCTTGATAAAGAGTTGATTGAAAGGTTCGAGAAGTTGTTCGACGATGTGAACATGGTGGAAGTTGGAGAGGGTTCTAGCAAGGCGGATGTGCAATTTGTCGGGCCAAGTGCAAAGATTAACAATTGGGAAGCTACTCCTCTCCCTACCCGGAAGGAGTTTTGGTAGTTTGCTTTGATCTTCTTTCAGTTTATCAGGATTATTCCAGGGTTGTAATTCAGATTCTATGTTCCGTCCATTTGGATGTATAAACCTTGTTATCTTTTGATTTCAATGAAATGCAATTTCTTTTTTCTTCATCATTCCTGATAGTTTTATTTTTGTTTTTCTTTTCTTCCTTACACAGTTCTTTTTATGCTGGTTTCAATGACATGACATGCATGAGGAATATTCGGCCTAGTTTTAAAAGCCAAGCTAATTCTGAAAAGTTGAAATCCCATCCCTTCGGATTGTCGCTGAAGCCGAAATTGATGATGATGAGTGGGTCAGAACCCGCTTAAGCAATTGAGTTTGATCGATGAGAAAAGATTGGCAGCAGTGTGTCATGACCAATTGTATCAACAAAGAATGGCAAGAGCATATAGTAAGAAGGTGCGTCCACGAAAGTTTGAAGTGGGTCAGCAAGTGTTGAGACGCATTCTTCCGCATCAGGCTGAGGCCAAAGGCAAGTTCGCCCCAAATTGGCAAGGGTCGTTCATCGTAACTAGAATGTTGCCAAATGGTGCTTTGTATTTATCAGACATAGAAGGCAAGTGCGTAGAACTGGCCATCAATTCCGATGCAGTCAAGAGATACTATGTATGATTCTTTTTGGTTAAATTGTGTTTGTTTGTACTTGGCATGTTTTGAAGATTGGAATGACGAAGGCATTTTGTTCTGCTATATAAACACTTTATCCTTTGTTACCCCTTTGAGCCTTATTTATTTTCTTTCATACCCCTCTTTTGGAATCAGTAGCAGAGATCAGAAACACAAGCGTGAAAGATAAGTAAAGGAAAAAGAGAGAAAAGAAAGGAATGAAAAGAGAAAAGAAAAAAAAAGAAGAACAGGAAAGGAGAAAAAGAAAAAAAAGAAAGAGAAAAAGAAAAAAACCCAACAAAACAGCAAAAAGAAAAGGAAAGAAAAAGAGAGAAAGAGAAGAAAGAGATAAGAGAAAATCACAACAACAAAGCAATTTCTATGACATGAACTACGTTCGACCTGATTCCTTTTAAGGATACGTAGGTAGCCTCACGGTTCGGTCCCATCAAAATAAGATCCAAAAGTCCCCAAGCAAGAAACTGGGGCAGAAGTTATGGTTGTTGTAAGAAATCTGATTCCGAAAGTTGTAATTTTTGAACCCATGTTGATTGTTTTGAGCCATGATACCCTTTCTTTCTAACCTTATCCAAAAGCCCATGTTACGGTCCAAAGAAAGACCTTCTGATCAGTCTTCGAGAGATGCCAAGTCGAGCAAGTAGAGGTGATTCGTGTCAGGGGCAACACTCCGGTCCAAGCAGGAAAAATAATAATAATGAGAGAGTCTTATTGGTGAAAACCCTCACGGGCACCGTAAGGCGACGGGAGCTGAGAGAAATAAAAATGAGAGTCTTATTTTCACCAAATTTCACATACATGACTTAAATATTATATTAAACCTGTACCGGTCTCCGGAACCAAAATACGGGCTCGATACCAATGAGATCAATCATTAATCTATTTCTTTAAATCATTAGAATTTCAGTCTTACAATTTTCATCAAAAAATCATTTCTCGGGCTAGGGACCTCGGAATTCGATTCCGGGCATACGCCTAGGTCCCATATTTTACTACGGACCCACCGGGACCATCAGAACACGGGTCCTAGTTCGTTTAACCAAAACGTTCACCGAAGTCAACAAAAATCAACTTTTTAGTCCAAAAATTATTATTTAATTAATTTTTCACATAAAAGCTTCCAGGATACACGCGCAGATTGTGCACGCAAATCGAGGAGGAATAGAATGAGGTTTAAACACCTCGAAACACGGAATCGAGTTCTAAAACATAAGATGACCCTTTGGATCATCACATTCTCCACCTCTAAAACAATCGTTCCTCGAACAGAAATAGAAAAGTACCCGAGTCGGTGAAAAGATGAGGATATCTCCTCCGCATATCGGGCGCGGACTCCCAGGTAGCTGCGTCAACAGGCTGACCTCTCCACTGCACTCGAACCAAAGGATAACTCTTCGATCTCAACTGACGAACCTACGGGTCTAAAATAACTAGCGGCTCCTCCTCGTAGGTCAAATCATTGTCCAATTGGGCAGTGCAGAAATCTAACACGTGGGATGGATTGTCGTGATACTTCCGACGCATGGCCACATGAAACACTGGATGTACCGCTGATAAACCTGGGGGCAACGCAAGTCTGTAGGCCACCTCTCCCACTCGATCAAGAATCTCAAAAGGCCCGATGTACCTAGGGCTTAACTTGCCCTTCTTACCAAACCGCATCACCCCCTTCATGGGTGACACCCGAAGCAACACTCTCTCTTCGACCATGAATGCCATATCACGAACATTAATGCCACCCAACCGGCGATCGATACCGTCTACCTTATATTGCCTTATTGGGAGCCATCTGTATGCTCGACTGATAGTTGTTGTTGTAGGCAAACTCCGCTAACGACAAGAACATATCCGAAGAACCTCCAAAGTCAATAACACAGGCGCGGAGCATGTCCTCCAAGATCTCAATAGTACGCTCGAACTATCAGTCCGTCTGAGGATGAAATGATGTGCTCAACTCGACCCGTGTACCCAACTCACGCTGTTCTGCCCTCCAAAAATGCGAGGTAAACTGCGTACCCCGATCAGAAATGATAGACACGGGCACAGCATGAAGACAAACAATCTAACGGATATAAATCTCCACTAACGCTCCGAAGAATAGGAAACTAACACAGGAATGAAATGCTCTGACTTGGTCAGCCTATCCACAATAACCCAAATCACATCGAACTTCCTCTGAGTTTGTGGGAGTCCAACAACGAAATCCATGGTGATACGCTCCCACTTCCACTCAGGAATCTCTATCTTCTGAAGCAAACCACCAGGCCTCTAATGCTCGTACTTGCTGATAATTGAGACAACGTGCCACATATGCAACTATATCCTTCTTCATTCTCCTCCACCAGTGATGCTGCCGCAAGTCCTGATAGATTTTGGCGGCGCCAGGATGAATAGAATACCGGGAACTATGGGCCTCTTCTAGAATCAACTCACAAAGTTCATCCACATTAGGCACACAAACACGACCCTGCATCCTCAAAACTCCATCATCTCTAACCACCACCTGCTTGGCATCGCCGTGCCACACTGTGTCCCTAAGGACAAGAAAATGAGGGTCATCATACTGCCGATCACTGATGCGCTCAAATAAGGAAGACCGAGCAATTCTGCAAGCTAAGACACGACTGGGCTCAGAAACATCCAACCTCACGAACTAATAGGCCAAGGCCAGAACATCTAATGCAAGCGGTTTCTGACCGACCGGAATGTACGCAAGGCTGCCCATACTAGGTGTCTTCCTACTCAAAGCATCGGCCTTTACATTGGCCTCCCAAGATGATACAGGATGGTGATATCATAGTCTTTCAATAGCTCCAACCACGTTCTCTGCCACAAATTGAGCTCCTTCTTCTTGAGCAAATACCGCAAACTCTTATGATCCGTGAACACCACACACGACACGCCATATCAATAGTGCCTCCAGATCTTCAGCGCGTGATCAATGGCTGCCAATTCTAAGTCATGAATTGGATAATTCTTCTCATGAACCTTCAGTTGCCGTGAAGCATATGCAATAACCTTACCACCCTGCATCAATACCGCACTAAGTCCAATACGAGATGCGTCACAATAGACTGTATCGGGCCCTGAACCTGTTGGCATCACCAACACCGACGCCGTAGTCAAAGCTGTCTTGAGCTTCTTAAAGCTCGCCTTACACTCATCCGACCATCTGAATGTGGCACCCTTTTGAGTCAACCTGGTCAACGGGGCTGCTATAGATGAAAACCCCTCCACAAACTGACAGTAAGAACCCACCAAACCCAAGAAACCACGGATCTCTATGGCGGAAGTAGGTCTAGGCAAATTCTGAACGGCCTCAATCTTCTTAGGATCCACCTGAATACCCTCTACTGATAGTGCTTGAACACCCGGTTCATCGAATCCATAAATGTTGCTGGGGCATTTGTCAGCCCAAATGACATCACTAGAAACTCATAATGCACATATCGAGTCCGTAAAACTTCCTTAGGGACATCGGATGCCCTAATCCTCAACTGATGGTAGCCAAACCTCAAATCAATCTTTGAAAACACCTGACACCCTAAAGCTGGTCAAATAAGGCATCAATCCTCGTCAATGGATACTTGTTCTTGATGGTGACTTTGTTCAACTGTCGATAGTCTATGCACATTCTCATCGATCCTTCCTTCTTCTTCACAAACAACACCGGTGCACCCCATGGCGAGACACTAGGTCTAATAAAGCCCTTATCAAGCAAATCTTGCAACTACTCGTTCAATTTTTTCATCTCTGGCGAGGTCATGCGGTATGGCTCAATAGAAATGGGCTGAGTACTCGGAACCAAATCAATACAGAAGTCAATATCCCTGTCGGGTGGCATCCCCAGCTAGTCTGCAGGAAATACCTCAGGAAACTCCCGAAAAATTTGGTACATAATCCATAGAAGGAACCTCCGCACTAGAATCACGGACATAAGCCAAATAATCCAAACATCCCTTCTCGACCATACACCAAGCCTTCATACAAGAGATAACCCTGCTGGTAGAATGACCAGGAGTCCCTCTGCACTCTAATCGGGGCAACCTCAGCAATGCTAAGGTCACGGTCTTGGCATGTCAGTCCAATATAGCATGATAAGGTGAGAGCCAATCCATCCCCAAAATGACATCGAAATCAACCATTTCGAGAAATAGAAGATCTACGCTAGTCTCAATACCCCCAATGATAACCATACACGAGCGATAGACACGATATACAACAATAGAATCCCCCGCTAGCGTGGACGCATACACGGGAGCACTCAAAGAATCGCGAAGCACAACCAAATATGAATCAAAATAAGATGATATATAGGAGTACGTAGACCCTGGATCAAATAGAACTGAATCATCTTTACTGCAAACCGAAACAGTACCTGTGATAAAAACATCGGATGACTCAGCCTCAGGCCTGGCTGGGAAAGCATAACATCAGGGCTGGGCCCCACCACTCTAAACCATATCCCTAGGACAGCCTACTGTTGGCTGGCCTCCACCTCTAACAGACTAACCTCCACCTCTAGCGGGCTGACCTCTACCTCTGGCTCCCTGAACCCTACCTCTAGATGGCTGAGCAGGCGGTGCTGGGATCATGGCACGAGCACCCTGCTGCTGCGAATGAACACCCACTAACCTCGGACAAGTCCTCCAGATATGCCCATACTCACCACACTCAAAACATCCATCCTGATACTGCGGCAATAGAAACTGAGACTAACCCTGACGGGCTGACTGATCGCGATAATAACTCTTAAGAGGATGTGCTCTGATAGGAGCTGGCGGTGCACTATAAGCTGGCTGCCCTGAAGGAGGTACATAAGGACCACGACTCCCTGAAGCTCCAGGGAATAGCTGAAGTGCTCAATGAAACGGCTTGGGAGGATGGCCCCTACCAAAAGTACCCCGGCCTCCAGATGAGGCCCCACTGAATCCACCGAAGTGACGAGGCCCCTTGTCAGAGCCCTGACCACTTAGATTAGCTAGAACAATCTCAACTCGTCTGGCCACATTGGCTGCATCCTAGAAAGAAATCTCACTCCCTGTCTCCTTAGCCATCTGCAATCTGATAGGCTGAGAAAGTCCCTCAATAAACCTCCTCACCCTCTCTCTCTCTCTCTCTTGGTGGGGAGTACAAGAAGAGCATGACGGGACAAATCAACAAATCTAGTCTCGTGCTGAGTGACGGTCATAGAACCCTGCTGAAGGCACTCGAACTGCCTCTGATAATCCTCCTTCTGAGCGATAGGAAGATACATCTCCAGAAATAGCTGAGAGAGCTGGTCCCAAGTAAGAGCTGGCGACCCAGATGGTCTAGCAAAACAAAAATCCCTCCACCATTTCTTAGCGGAACCTGACAGACAAAGGTAGCAAAGTCGACCCCATTGGTCTCCACTATCCCCATATTCCGTAATACCTCGTGACAACTATCCAGATAGTCCCGCCATAGGTAGTGGTGAAAATCTTGCCAAACCTATCCAATCTCTACAAAGCCTCAGAAGACATAGCTGATCCATTACCGGTCTGTGCTGCAAC
Organism: Nicotiana attenuata; assembly: GCF_001879085.1. NCBI lineage: Eukaryota > Viridiplantae > Streptophyta > Magnoliopsida > Solanales > Solanaceae > Nicotiana > Nicotiana attenuata. The sequence continues at coordinate 72,820,490 of NC_031994.1, forward strand.
ACCTGGCAGGACTACCCCAACGGGCTGAGCTGCTGGAGTCTGAAACTGAGGAGCCATCTGCTTCGGAGTGTGGATAGCGGGAGTCTGGGCTCCTCCCCCAGCCTGAGAGATGGCTGGTGCTACAGGAAATATGCTGGCTTGTGCAACACTCTCCACAAGGCCCACTAGACGGACCAAAGCATCTTGAAGTACCGGTTTGGCGATGAACCCCTCTGGAACCTGAGTTGGCCCTTGTGGAACGATCTGGGCTGGAGCCTCCTCATCAAACTCTACTTGAGGCTCCGCCTCTGGTGCTGCTGCTCGAGCTCTGGGCTGAGCCCTGCCCCTGCCTCAGCCCCTAGCAGGGCCTCGGCCTCATCTTCTACCCCTCGTAGAAGCTGCCACTGGGGGCTCTAGCTGCTGCTCGGCTAAAGAAGTGGTACGTGTTCTCGCCATCAGCGAAAGAACAAGAGAAGAATAGAGGTGAAATTGTTCCTAAACTCTGTAGCCTCTGGGGGATAAGTACAGATGTCTCCGTACCGATCCCTCAGACTCTACCTAGCTTGTTCGTGAATTGTAAGACCTAGGCAAGCTAGTGCTCTAATACCAACTTGTCACGATCCGGATTTCCCACCATCAGGACCGTGATAGCGTTTAACACCGCACTCGCTAGGCAAGACAATGTTAGAATTCCATTTAACCTTTTTCCTTTACGTTTCATAGATTAAAATTTAAAAGACTAAATCAAGCTGAAATAAATACAGAAGTACATAATTAACCGGTTATCTATATACTATCAACAATACTAAAATTGTTACCACCCAGAAACTGGTGTTACAATCCACGAACATACTATGAATATCTACAAACATTAGTTTGAAAGAAATTACATCTGTTTCGAAAGAAAAGAAAACAGGGATGTAGAGACATAGGAGGGGACGCCACGGCCTGCGGATACCAGCAGGACTACCTTGGGTCTCCGGGATGAAATATCTGCTACCGACCTCTCGATCAGCCACTACCAGCTCCAAAATCTGCACAAAACGTGTCTCGACCCAAAATTCACTAAGGGTCGTGATGGCGCCAGACACCACAGTCAGGCAAGCCAACCAAAATACTTAATTAAATTCTCTTTTTAATACTCTTGAAATCTATGATTTTCCTCCAAATTTACCAAATAAAAGATAATCGCTTCAATTCAAACTAAATGATAAGCAATTAATAAATACTTCGTAACCATCCCAGAACCCGGTGTCACAAGTGCATGAGCAAATTTCTAAGAATTTGAATAAAGTACAACAGGTGTCCAAAACACAATTGGACAGAAAGTAAATACAATTCTGAGAGAGAGACTATACTAGCTGTGGGTCGCCTTGAGGAAATACAGCTCACCTAGTCTCCGGGTCGCCCGCGCTGCTACGCCCCATGGGCCAATAGAAATACATGTACCTGTGCAACAAAATGCACAGCAAGTGTAGCATGAGTACGAAAATAACGTGTACTCAGTAAGTATCCCGCCTAATCTCGAAGAAGTAGAGACGAGATGGAAACTTCGACACTTACAAATGGTCAAATAATAATATTATTAAAGCGATGACTCACGGATTTATTAAGGACAGCAGTAGATTCAAATGAATTACTAAATAGGTAAAAGTTCCTTTTTATTAAAAGTCTCCGGATTCATAGTCCATTAATTAACAATTACCTCAAGTCGGGGAGAGCAGATGGCAATATCAGTAAATCTCAAGACAAGTAGTTCAAACATGCGCAACTCATGCCGAGGTCGTACGGCCCGATCCAACATAAATGTAAAATATGCACTACCGAGGGTCGAGCAGCACGAACCATAGATGCATCTATTACCCCGCTCGCGAATCATACATGCGACACGGTCAGATTTAAACAAACAATCACCCTGCTCGCGTACCATACATGCGACGGAGGTACACATAGAAATACATGCTCAGACAGCAAATTGAGAATTTATCGGGGAACATTTATCCAAATAAAAGCCAATTCTCTTTTAATGATTTAAGAAAATGAAGTTTAATCCTCTTAGAAATTCATTTACCAATTCGATAGGATTTAAGAAATTAAACTGTCAATAAGATCACGAATATTCCAAGTATAGCATGCTTTCGGGTCCTAGACTACCCGAACTTACACATATTAGTAGCTACGCACGGACTCTAGTCACCTTGTGCGTATGTAGCCCCACAAATAGGAGCACATAATCAATTATTTCACCTATAGGGACAATTCCCTCTTACAAGGTTAGAAAGGAGACTCAGCTCGCTCCGAAGATCCATAACCGGCCTTCCACGCCCTTCCGAAGACTCAAATTGATGCACAACGCCCCAAAACTAGTGATGCGCGATGAAAATACCCTCTTCAAGTTCCTCAAAATCGCTCACACCAAATGAGATTTGGAGAAGAAATGAAAATTTCCCGTTTAAAAAATGGCACTTCCCAGGCGACCCTCCTATGCGATCGCATGGCATGCTTCGCGATCGCATAGGCCAACTATGCCGCCTTCCAAATTCCTTCTGTGCGTTCGCATGCCAGCTCCCGCGTTCGCACAGGCTAAACGCATCACAACCTCCAAACGCACACTGTGCGATCGCAGCTCCAACCCCGCGATCGCGTAAGCCTTCAACCTGTAGCCCCAGCCTTTCCTCCTCCGCGATCGCATTGCACTTCCTGGAATCGCATAGGCTAAATTCCAGCTCCCTCAAATTTTCTTCCTCTATGTGATCGCATATACAGCCTTTCTATCGCATAAGCCAATACCAGCTGCCTCCAAATCCTGCACTATGCGACCGCAGGCCCTCTCACACGATCGCATAGAGTAAAAACTTGCTGCATTCATACCAGAAAACCAGCAATCCTCACAAGGCAAGAATCGACCCGTTGAGCATCCGAAACACGCCCGAGGCCCCCCGGGACCTCAACCAAAACTACCAAACAGTCCCAAAACACATTACGAACTTGCTCGAGGCCAAATCATATCAAACAACGCTAAAACCACGAATCGACCCCTAATCCAAGCTTTATGAACTTTAGAATTTTAAACTTCTACTTTCAATGTTTAAACCCAGCAGATCACGTCCGATTGACCTCGAATTTTGCACACAAGTCATATTCGACATTACGGACCTACTCCAACTTTTGGAATCGAATTCCGACTCCGATATCAAAAAGACCACCTCCGGTCAAACTTCTCAAAAACCTTCAAATTTCTATTCTTAGCCAAATGGCTCCAAAATGCTCCACGGACATCCAAATTCACTTCCGATCGCGCTCCCAACTCCAGAATCACCATACGGAGCTACTCCCAGACTCGGAATCCCAAACGGACATCGATAACACTAAAATGCACTTCAACCCAAACTTATGAAATTTCTTCCAAAATACTAACTTCCACAATAGGCGCCAAAACACTCTCGGGTCACCCAAAACCCGATCCGGGCATACGCCCAAGTCCGAATTCATCATACGAAGCTACTGGAACCTTCAGATGCCGATTGCGAGGTTGTTTACTCTGAAATCCAATCTTATTCAATTCTCTCAACTTAAAGCTTCCGAAATGAGAATTTCCTCTCCAAGTCAACTCCGAACTTCCCGAAATTCAATTCCGACCACGCGTACAAGTCATAATGCCTGAATTGAGCTGCTCATGGCCTCAAACCACTAAACGGCGCACTAGAGCTCAAAATGACCGGTCGGGTTGTTACATCCTCTCCTACTTAAACATACGTTCGCCCTCGAACGTTTTAGGAACAGTGCTGGGGTTGTCAGAAGTCACTGTTAAACACCTTGTGCACCTACCCATGCTACCACAACCCAGTTGAGCACATTAGCTCGAGCAATTCTGAAGATATTCTCTTTTATTCAAAGAAATGAGCCTTAGAGCCAGTTTCAACATCCGAAATTCTCTGCCAGGCCTTTTTCCAACATCCGCTCACCGTATCAATAGCTACACGCAGCACCAAACATGTCTACCTATCTTAGTAGAATTCACGCTTTGCACCACTTTACTCATAGGACCACAATAGCATCCTCTGATCGAACAAATCGAAATTCCACGAATCTGATGCTCCCATTGCACCTCATGACCTATACAGGTCTTGCTCTAACTCTTACAATACCGCCACGGCGGAAGAGATGTGTAGGAATTCATAACCAACTACCGAATCAACGATTCATAGGGTCTATACTTCTGTCAAGAACCATCACCTCTTTCTGAACGAAATAATGGTCTTTGCTCCTTAATATACTTTATATATTCAGATTGCACTGATCCTAAGTCTAGTGATCTCGTCTCACCCAGTACGAACTGCTCAGGCAATAAGCCACCCCGGACATGGTCAAAAGTCTCATATGATGCCACAATGTGCCACTAGGCTACCAATTCGAACGCGATACAAAGAAAAAAAATGAACTCTAAAAAAGAAAACCAATTACCCCGCTCGCAAATCATACATGCGGCGCGGTCAACATAATTAAAAAGACACCCTGCTCGCAAATCATGCATGCGACGCGGGCACACAGCTAATATAGGTTCCTCTCGGGAAAGGAGGAAACAAAACACACAAAAACGACACGGGGAACTGTACTAAACATCATACTGTTACGGCGCGCAACTCGATCCAAACAGCATACCCATGGCTGCGTGCCACCCGGTCCACACATAAAATTCACATAAGGAGGTACACACCGAGCTAGATTGCTCATTACAACAAGATATTGAATATCGGTCACAAGTACGCCAGTGCATAATGCCATCCCTGGGGAGACATATAGTGCCATAAGCTACAAACTCAAGCACAACTGAGGTGCGATATACGATCTGAATCTCAAGAGCCATTTTGCTCATATAACATCATCTCTTCGCGGAACCTCAACACATAAGAAATTTCCAAGCCGTCTCACAACTCACACGGTGCAATGTACCCTTATATGAAATATCTGACGACGAAATAACACTCTGACTACTCCTCCATAAGGAGCGCATTACTGAAATGAACATATCTGGCCTGATATAGAGCCCATATTCACCCTTGAATCCATCCACAGACCTCAAGCTGATCCTGATCACACTGAAATAGGCTAATAACCTTTCAAAGGTCCATAATAACTCCTCTTTCGCTCATAACACGTAAGAACAACCATCATAATCGGAGTAATCATCCACGGTCCACAACTCAATAAATCAAGTGCCCTCCAGGCATCAATTCCCGAATCAACGATATCACCACAATCGTCATACTTGGTTTAACTCTTCAACCAACCAAGTGACTACATGCCACACTTATACAACCTTCCCGTGGGGCACGTTCCCACAGCCTTCCGTAACAGATAACAGGTCTGTACATCCAAACCACCGGCCGCACTGATGCTAAAAAGTGACCAAGAATCCTTAACCAGGATGCAAAGCTTTTTTCTTCACAACACCGATCTCAGGTGATGCTGAAGGCAATACCAACTTACTTTAAACATCGAAACTACTTCCCTGCTCATCCGAGCTCGTGACTCCTTGTCAACCTCGAGCTGCAATCTTGATCCTCACTTAAATTTTCATGCCCCTCATTATATCTAACACGCCAATATACGATAGAACATGATTTTCATCATAACTCCGGAACCACTAATAGTTTAACACTTCATCATATAAAAACTTTTCAGTTAACTCACTACAGGAGAACCATAGCAACACACAAGTAAATTCTCATAACCTTAGAATATGCAAATCTCTAAGTAGTGGTCTAAGCTACCATAGCCCTTCCGGAGTCCGCCTACGCATAGCAGGCCATAACAGTAGAATACTTCTGAATAACATCAATTACGGCAGCCGACAAGCCTCACGCTTACCGCCACAAATCACTTGCATAACTTGATCGCGCTGAAGGAACTGATCACTGCCACCAATATGCCAATTCAACTATGGCTAATCAATCTATCTTCTTCCAATTTATCCTTGATTGCCTTAGAAATAATAATAACTCCATTCAACACATAGCATACTCCATCCACACTCATCCCAAGTGACCTTGAATCACGAGACCATGCTGTCTCAAACCCCGCGAATCATTTCATACCTCCCGAAGGCTACACTGCAAGTCAAAACATAATAGGACATTCTGTGCCCTTTCTCATAAGCTGTTACCAAGCTTGATTCCTAACCGTACCTATAGGCTCGAAATCACTAGGCACTATGCCTTGCCCCTTTGAATCCACTAGCGCCGTTATTGAGAGCCACCCACTCTGACTCGGCCCCTGTCACGACCCGGATTTCCACCCTCGGGAGTCGTGATGGCGCCTACTAGTACGAGCTAGGCAAGCTAATTAATTTCACAATTTACCCCTCTTTACTCATTTTATATTCATTAGAAATTTTAATAATAATAATAATAATATTTAAACAACGGAATTTAACATAAGCGAAAGAAAGAAGCCATAAGCTATCTGAACATGAATATCCAATACAACTGTTTGAACCTCGACTACCCAGTACTGGTGTCGCAGTATCACAGACGGTCTAAGAATACTACAAATAAAGGCCTGAAAGAAATAAATACAACACTGTCTCTGGAAAAGCATGAAAGAAATATGAATAGTAGATAGAAGGAGACTCCAAGGCCTGCGGACGCCTGCAGGACTGCCTCGAGTCGCCTGATGAGCAAGAATCAGCAATCCCACTGCGGTTCGAAGTCTACAACACTGGGGTCTGCACAAAAGAGTGCAGAGTGTAGTATCAGCACAACCGACCCCATGTGCTGGTAAGTGCGTAGCCTAACCTCGTCGAAGTAGCGACGAGGCTAGGACCAGACTACCAAATAAACCTGTGCAATTTAACTATATACAACAAAAAAGAAGTATAGAAAGAAACATTCATATACAGTCAAGTATGGGAGGGGGAAAAACATGCTGCGGGGAAACATCGAATAGTAACAGAAGAGCAACAAGTAAATATGAGGATCACCATAGTTCAATTTAAAATAGGAAGGGGAAATCATGCTGCGGGGTACAACAAGTATCAACAGGAAACCAACAATTTAGTGTAGAGAAACCGTAACACAGTTATCAATAAAAATTAGGAAATCAAAGACAAGTGCACGCATCACCCTTTGTGCTTTTACTCTCTCTCACCAAAACAATACACGGCATCACCCTTCGTGCTTCAACACTCTCTCACCAAAACATTACACGGCATCACCCTTCGTGCTTTACGCTCTTCCTCACCCAAACAACAATCCCAAGGAAAATAGGGTAAGGGAATCTATAACCTCGAAATAAAACCAAATAACAACAGAAAATCAGTAAATAAACGTAAAGGAAAACATAACTCAATTATCAGCAAGAATCAGGGAAATCAAGGACAAGTGCACTGCACCACCCTTCGTGCTTTACGCTCTTTCCTCACCATGAAATGAATATAATATGCACGGAATGGTACATCGTGCGGCACGACATCACCCTTCGTGCTTTACACTCTTTCCTCACAAAACAAACAATGCACGGCATCACCCTTCGTGCTTTAACTCTCTTCCTCACCCAAACAACAATCACAATCAATAGGGCAAGGAAATAAAGGAAATTTGCAATACGAAACCCGGCAAGGGAGCAACAAGTCAACAATTAAATCCCGGCAAGGGAACAACATTAATAACATCCACATCCCGGCAAGGGAGATAACAAATAAATCAACAATAGCCCGGCAAGGGTGACAACATAATGATCTCTTCTCTTTCTCACTTTTACTTCACAATTCACTTCACAACTCGAGCCAATGCTCTAGAGGTTCAATTATCACTTATACCTTCACAACTCATTTCACAACTCGAGCCAATGCTCTAAAAGTTCAATTGTCACTTATACTTTTACAATTCGTTATAAAACTTAAGCCAACGCTGCTCACTGTTCATAGGTCACAATTCTTTCCACAAACTTTATACAACAATTAGAAACCATCACCAAGGCATGAAAGATACAACGAAGTCATGATAATCAAAATATAAAGACTCACGGGCATGCTAGACACCAACGTATAGATACTCATCACTATGCCTATACGTCGTACTCAACAATTACGACATAGCAAATAGGACTCAACTCCTAATCCCTCAAGCTAAGGTTAGACCAAACACTTACCTCGATGCCACGAACACAATTCACAATTCATTATAGCTTTACCCCTTGACTCCACCACCAATTCGCTCGTATCTAGCCACAAGTTACTTAATTACATCAATAAACGCCAAATGAATCAACCCCAATGCATGAAAAATGAGTTTTTCAAAGTTTTACCCAAAAAGTCAAAAAATTGCCCCCGAGCCCACATGGTCAGAACCCGAGGTTCGAACCAAAACCCGATTACCCATTCCCCCGCGAACCCAAATATATAATTTGTTTTGAAATCGGACCTCAAATCGAGGTCCAAATCCCCAATTTTTGAAAAACCTAGGTTCAACCCAAAACACCCAATTTCCCCCATGAAAATCTTTGATTTTTAGTTGGAATCATGTTAAAAGTTGTTCATGATGGAAGAAAACTAGTTAAAAACGACTTACAATTGATTTGGAAGGAAAGTTGCTCTTGAAAAATCGCCCTAGTGTGTTTATGTTTTGAAAAGGTGTGAAAAATGGCTTTAAAATCGACTAAGTATAAAAGTTGCAGGTCTCAGTTATGGGAATTGCGACAGGGGTTCGCAATTGCGAACCAACCTCTGCTGGCTTGGGAATTATGAAAAAGTTTGGGAAATGCAAACCTGGGAATTGCGAAAAAGTTTGGGAAATGCGAAGCCTGGGAATTGTGAAGGGAGTTTGGGAAATGCGAACCTGGTAATTGCGAAAAAGTTTGGGAAATGCGAAGCCTGGGAATTGAGAAGGGAGTTTGGGAAATGCGATCCTGGGAATTGCGAAGGGGTTTGGGAAATGCGAAGCCTGCAGGCCTACAATTCCTTAAGTCCAAAATTTCACCCCGTGGCCTATCCAAAACTCACCCGAGCCCTCCGGGCTCCAAACCAAATTTACACACAACCTCAAAAACATCCTACGGACTTATTCGTGTACTCAAATCACCAAAATAACATCATGAACATCGAATTAAACCTTAAGATCAATGAAATTTCTCAAAACTTCTTTAAACATCAAATTTGCATTTAAGGTTCGAATCACGTCAAATGGATTCTGTTTATTTCCAAACTTCACAGAATTATCTTAAATCAAAAATAAGACCTGTACCGGGTGTCGGAACCAAAATACAGGCCCAATACCAACATGTTCTAATCAAAATTGATTTCCAATCCTTATAAACAATTTCAGAAAACAATTTCTTTCAAAAACTTATTTCTCGGGCTTGGGACCTCGGAATTCGATTCCGGGCATACGCCCAAGTCCCATATTTTCCTACGGACCTGTTAACTATGGAATTTGACTCATTTTATACTCCTTGCTTATGCTTTGATCAAATATTCATACAAAATAGTCCTAAAAGGCTCACAAGTTGTGCTTGATTGCAGGTTTGATCAACAAAGTGACAAAATGTAAAAGATCGGCTCAAAAGGAGTGAAACTTGCACAAGTACCAAAAACAAGGCAATCTCATTCAGAACAGGCCCAGTGCGGCCGCACAGCACTTTGTGCGGTCCGCACTGGGAGATTCAGAGAGCTGATTTCCAGGATTCAAGGCAGTGCGGCCGCACTCCATTTTGTGCGGTCCGCACTGAAGGCACCGCGGCCGCAGTCCATTCTCTGCGGTCCGCGGTGTGAAGATTCAGAGAGATCACTTTTCAGAGTTCTGAGCCACCGCGGCCGCGGTCCATTCTGTGCGATCCGCGGAGCCCAAGTTCAGAGAGATCAATTTTTAAGGCCAAAGCCCAGTGCGGGCCGCGGTCCATTTTGTGCGGTCCACACTAACCCCGCAGGGGCATTTTTGTCCAGATTTTTCAGCTTAGTATAAATTGATTCTTTTTCCATTTTTAGGGTATCTGATATTGTAATACGTAAGCTGCACTCGTGAGACGATTTTTCTTAGCCATTTTGGACATTTTTACTTACTGTCCATCATTGAATCTTTGTATTTAGCTTAGTAATTAATTAATATGTGTTTATCTTCATCTATTTCTTGTTTTTCTTCTTTGAATATGAGTAGCTAGACCCTATAGTAAGGTTGTGGCTCAACCCTAGTGTGGGTAATTGATGGGTCTTGTATTCTAGGGCTAAATTGATTATGGGTGTTTGTTATTTGGATCAATTTCATGGTTAATTTCTGAATTAGTGGTTGCAAACACTAGTTTGTGTTGAGTTGACTTAAGCTCTTCTTGAGAAAGAGAACCTATGTCTCCGAAATTGACCCAACAAGGAATTGGGGCGTACTCAAGAAATTGATAGCCCCAATTAAAGGGTTAAACCTCGAGAGACTAATACCCGACTTGAACCTTTGTTGCTTATGCAAATTAGCATACCCAATTGGTCTTGAGAAAGTCAATTGGGCAAAATCGCTTGAACCACCGAGAGGTGTAGAGTGGGTAAATTAGTACAACGGTTATATCATATTCCCCAATCATGTCAATTATGCCTTAGTTTCAAGTACCCGTCAGTTGCCCACCTAGGCGGATGTCACTACCCTAGTGCCTTTTAAACCATTAGATACAACTTGCAATATTTATCTCTTAGCTTAATCTAGTTGCATTTTCAATTAGTAGTTTGATAAAAATAAAATCATAAAGAAAATCCAAAAATGAATAGAAGACCAATTAAGAGCACATACGCAATCCTAAACTAGAGAGTTACTCGATTCCAATCCTAGCTCTCTGTGGATTCAATCCCGACTCAAAATCGGGTAAAAGCTATTATGACCCTCTCTTGCTACTTATTAGTAGTGCGGAGTTGGCAGTGATCACTTTTTAGCGTCGTTTCCGGGGAGCTAACGCTTTTGGCTATCTATTTAGTTAGTTTTGTGTGTTGTAATTCTTTCCTTCTTTGTTACTAATTTGTTTCTGTCAATACTATAGGTACAAAAATGTCTTTAAATGCTAATGACCCTCTTGGAAACATCCTTGCAGGGAGGAGGTAGATGACATTGGAGAAGACGAGGTGCCTCTTGTACCTCCCGAACCACGACGAGGCTGCCAGGCCAATGCTAATGAAAATGTTCCAGATCCTCCTCCGCCACCACCAAGAGCGGTTCCTCGGGTACTACCAAACCCAGGCTATGCAAGTGCTATTGTCCCACCCAGAATTCGGGCGGGCAATTTTCAGAAACCAATGTGATGTTGACCTTACTTGAGCAGCGTGGGTATTTCACGGGCGCTGCAGATCAAATTGCCTACAAATATCTCAAGAGGTTCGTGGATACATGTTCGGGTAGCAAGAAGACGAATGTGTCCGAGGATGCTCTTAGGTTGAGGATTTTCCCCTTCTCACTTCGGGGGAAGGCATTGGATTGGCTCGAGAGACTCCCCAACCATTCCATCACTACATGGGATGAGTTGGCGGATAAGTTTATTGCTAAGTTTTTCTCACCCGGGCACATGGCGGCACTTCGAGATGAGATATTGGCCTTCAAGCAAGAGCCCACGGAACCTTTGCATGACATTTGGGAGCAGTATAGAACAATGGTGAAGGAATGCCCCAATAATGACATGACGGAGAATATGTTGCAACAAACTTTCTACCTGGGCATTAATACTACAAATCAATGCATTGTCAATCAACTCATTGGGGGTAATTTCATGAAATTGTCGTATGATGAAGCTTATGCCGTTCTTGATGAGATGGCGGATACATCTTCCGAATGGCAAAGTAGAGCTAATGTTCCTCAAGGTGACCCTACGGTTATTCATTTGCATAAGGAATTACATGACCATGGGCAGGCTATAGCGGAGTTGACAACTACTATGAATCAATTGGCTTAGGCACAGTTGCAACAAGTCCAAAATCCTTGCCAAGTGAATACCATGGAGGGTGTGAATATGCTTGTCAACAAGAGAAGGCAACGAAGGCAACAAAACCAAGGAAATTCTGAGCAATTTGATGATGATTGTGATGGTTTTCAAAATGATGGCTATGATGAGCAAAATGAAGAGGTACAATATGTGAACAATTTTCAAGGCCAATGGGGCAACTCTTCCAACCAAAAATAGTGGCGACCCCAGGGCAATTAGGGCAATCAACAACAAAACAATGATAATTGGGGGAACAATAATCAAAACAACAACTGGGGCAATCAGAACAAAAATCAAGGCAACCAAGGGAATTAGAACGGTAATAACAACAATTGGGGCAATAATAACAATCAAGGTGGATGGAACAATGGGATCCAAGGAAACCGGGGGTAAGGCTTTCAAAGGCCCCCAATGTACCAACAACTGAACAATCCACCTCCTTTTCCATCCCAGGGCCCTAGTTCATCTAAAAAAAATGGGTAGAATTGAAATGATGTTCAAACAAATGATGAAAAAGAATGCGGATTCCGATGCACAATTGGCTTCTCACAATACTTCAATTAGGAATTTGGAGGTGCAACTAGGTCAAATCTCTCAGTCCTTGAATACACGCCCTAACGGTGCTCTACCAAGTGATACGGTAGTGAACCCAAAGGGAGGAAACAATCATGTTATGGCTATGACAACACGAAGTGCGAGAAGCGGTGATGTGCATGCCTCGAAACAAAAGCAAGTTGTTGATGATGATGTTGAGTTGCAAGAAGATGTGGTTCCCTTGGTAGTTGAAGATGTGGTTGATGACAATGTGAACAATGAAGTGAGGATTGACATTAATGAAACCGAGGTGGAAGCTCAAGAGGCCGTGAACCCGTCTAAGGAGCACGTAATTGACATGCCGGAGCCGGTTGTGCCAAAAGCCAAGGCACCTTTGCCTAAGCCACCTCCCCCCTATCCTCAGAGGCTAGCCAAGCAGAAAAGTGAGAATCAGTTTAAAAAGTTCATTGACATGATGAAGAGCTTATCCATCAACGTGCCTTTGGTGGAGGCTTTGGAGCAAATGCCTGGTTATGCTAAATTCATGAAAGATTTGGTTACAAAGAAAAGATCAATGGATTGTGAAACTATCAAGATGAACCACCAAGTTAGTGCTATAGTACATTCAATGGCTCCGAAATGAGAGGATCCCGGTGCTTTCACTATCCCCTGCACTATTGGTAGTGCAGACTTTGCCAAAGCTTTATGTGATCTTGGGGCAAGCATCAATTTAATGCCCTTCTCAGTTTTCAAGATTTTGGGTATTGGGCCTCCGAGGCCAACTTCCATGCGTTTGCAAATGGTAGACCGATCTATGAAGCGACCATTGGGTATTATTGATGATGTGCTCGTCCGGGTGGATAATTTTATCTTGTTGGCTGATTTTGTAATCTTGGATTGTGAGGTAGATTATGAGGTCCCGATCATATTAGGGAGACCTTTCCTTGCTACGGGGAAGGCTCTAGTGGATGTGGAGGCAGGGGATCTCACTTTCAGGGTGGGTGATGAAAAGGTAGTATTTCATGTGTGCAAGTCAATGAAGCAGCCCAATTGTACATGTGTACTCATTTGTGGATTTAGTCACGCCTGTGATAATTGATGATACCAGTGCAATGATCAATGTTGACGACCCTTTGGAGGCCGTATTGTTGAATTTTGATGTCAATGATGATGCAGGCCGAGTGGAGTGCGTGAATGCTTTACATGGAATGGGCTCTTATTCTTATGAGCCTAGGAAACTTTCTTTGGATCTTTAAAATAGAAAGACGCCTCCAACAAAGCCTTCAATCGAGGAACCCCCGGTGTTGGAGTTGAAGCCATTACCTCCACACCTCAAGTATGAATTTTTGGGCTCTAATTCAGCTCTACCAGTTATTCTTTCCTCTTGTCTTACTAACATGCAGGTAGATGCCACATTGGCGGTTCTCAAATAGCGGAAAAAGGTAATTGGATGGACTCTAGCTGACATTTGGGGAATAAGCCCCGCATTCTGTATGCACAAGATTATTCTGGAGGATGATGCAAAACCCTTCTTGGAACATCAAAGGAGGCTCAATGAGGCAATGCAAGAAGTGGTGAAGAAAGAAGTGATCAAGTGGCTAGATGCAGGCGTGGTGTATCCAATCTCTGACAGCTCATGGACTTCTCCGGTGCAATGTGTGCCGAAGAAGGGTGGTATGACCGTGGTGACCAATGCTAACAATGAACTTATTCAAACCCGGACGGTGACCGGATGGAGGGTGTGTATGGACTACCGTAAGCTGAACAAAGTGACTCGCAAGCGTCACTTCCCATTGCCTTTCCTGGACCAGATGCTAGATCGCCTTGCTGGGCGTGCCTTCTATTGTTTCTTGGACGGTTATTCAGGGTACAATCAAATTTTGATAGCTCCGGAGGATCTAGAGAAGACAACCTTTACTTGTCTATATGGCACCTTTGCTTTTTCTCGGATGCCCTTTGGGTTGTGCAATGCACCGGCAACATTCCAACGGTGTATGATGGCCATTTTTACCGATATGGTGGAAGACATTTTGGAAGTGTTCATGGACGACTTCAGTGTTGTAGGTGATTCATTTGATGAGTGTCTGAAAAATCTGGATAGAGTGTTAGCCCGGTGTGAAGACACCAACCTTGTGCTAAATTGAAAAAAATGCCACTTCATGGTGGAGGAGGGCATAGTGTTGGGCCATAAAATTTCAAAGAATGGTATTGAGGTTGACAAAGCCAAAATTGAGGTGATTTCAAGACTTCCTCCCCCCACTTCTTCAAAGGGTAGATTTTCTGGCATGCGGGGTTCTACGGCGATTTATCAAGGACTTCTCGAAGGTAGTGAATCCTCTTTGCAAGTTGCTAGAAAAGGATACCAAGTTTGTGTTTGATGAGAGATGTATGGAAGCCTTTGAACTTCTCAAGCATAAGTTGACCACCCCCGATCATTACCGCACCCAATTGGAGTTGTCTTTGGAGCTCATGTGACGCGAGTGATGTTGCGGTTGGGGCAGTTTTTTGGTCAAAAAAGTGAACAAAATTGTTTCATCCAGGTTATACTATGTGAAGTTTTCGCAAGACTATGAATGAGGCTCAAAGGAACTACACGGTGACTGAGAAGGAATTATTGGCTATTGTGATCGCCATGGAAAAATTTCTGCCATATCTTATGGGAGCCAAAGTCATAGTGCACACCGATCATGCCGCCCTTAGGTATTTGATGACAAAGAAAGACTCCAAAGCTAGACTGATGCGATGGGTCTTATTACTTCAAGAGTTTGATTTGGAGATAGTGGACCGGAAAGGTAGTGAAAACCAAGTGGCTGATCATTTGTCCCGCTTGGAGGAGGAAGGTAGGCCGTGTGATGGCCTAGAGATCAATGATACATTTCCCGATGAGCAACTACTTTCTATGTCGATATGTGATATGCCATGGTTTGCGGACATTGCTAATTTCCTTGTGACTGGCATCATCCCGTGTGAGCTCTCTTCTAACCAAAGGAAGAAGCTCAAACGGGATAGTTTGGACTTCTATTGGGACGAGCCATAATTGTTCAAGATTTGCACCGACGGAGTGATCCGGAGGTGTGTACCTGAGGAGGAGCAATTTAGCATTTTAGAGGCTTGTCATTCCTCCCCCTATGGTGGCCATCATGGAGGGGCGAGGATGGCTTCGAAAGTTCTGAGTTGTAGTTTTTATTGGCCAACCTTATTCAAAGATGCAAGTGATCTAGTAAAAAGAGTTATCAATGTCAACAAGCGGGCGGGATTTCCAAGAAAGATGAGATGCCTCTAAACACCATTCTTGAAGTTGATATCTTTGATGTATGGGGTATCGATTTTATGGGCCCTTTTGTAAGCACGTGTGGAAACACCTACATTCTTGTACCGGTTGATTATGTCTCAAAATGGGTTGAGGCCGTGGCCTTGCCCAACAATGAAGCTAGGAGTGTGGTGGCATTTCTGAAGAAGAGCATTTTCACAAGGTTTGATACACCTCGGGCAATTATTAGTGATGGGGGATCGCATTTTTGTAATAGAGCTTTTGATGCCTTGCTTTCCAAGTATGGTATCAACCACAAAGTGTCTATGCCTTATCATCCTCAATCAAGGGGCCAGGTTGAAGTGTCTAACAGGTAGATCAAGAGCATTTTGTCCAAAACCGTCAATGCCAATAGGAGCGATTGGTCAAAAAAGTTAGATGATGCTCTATGGGCTTACCAGACCGCTTACATGACCCCAATTGGTATGTCACCGTACCGGTTGGTGTTTGGAAAAGCATGTCATTTACCAGTGGAGTTGGAGCATAAGGCCATGTGGGCCTTGAAGAAGTTGAATCTTGATTGGGACATAGCTGCTAATCTTTGGGTGGAGCAACTCAATGAGCTTGATGAATTTAGGTTCCATGCTTACTCTAGTTCGTCCCTGTATAAGGATAAAATGAAATACCTTCATGACAAATACACTCGGGGCAAGGAGTTCAAGGTGGGAGATTTGGTGCTCTTATTCAATTCTCGTCTATGGTTGTTCCCGGGAAAGCTGAAGTCAAAGTGGAGCGGACCATTTGAAGTAGTGTGTGTGACCCCGTTTGGTTCTCTTGATTTGAAGAACAAAAGTGGGGAAGTTTTTAGAGTGAATGGGCATAGAGTCAAGCACTATTTGGGGAAGTTTGATGATAGCCATGTGGTGGCTGTTGTTCATTTCAAATGATTGTATGGTAACATGCGTCGTGCCGCAATGTTAAATCAGGGGCTTCTTGGGAGGCAACCCATGTGTTTTTCTTTTTCTGTTTTCTTTGATTTTCTTTGTAGTATAGGATTGATTTTGGGCTAACTGGTTGTGAGATGATACAGGATTGAGTTGATGCAGTGCAGGACATAATTGAAAAAATACACAGGTCTCTGAAGTTTGCTGTGCGGCCGCACTACCATTTTTTGCGGACCGCACTGGCAGAGGGTGAAGAGTGAACTCTCTGAAGTTTGCCACCGCGGCCACAGTCCATTTTGTACGGTCCGCGGTGGGCCTCTGCGGCCGCAGTCCATTTTGTGCGGACTGCAGAGGGCTGCCTTCTCAAACTTGAACAATATAGCCCAGTGCGGACCGCGGTCCATTTTGTGCGGTCCGCACTGGTAGGTGAGAATGTGCCCCAGGGTTTTATCTATAAATAGACCTTGGGGGCCTCCTTTTACTCTTTTCGCACTTTTGCCTCTCAAACCTAAGAAAAACACTGTTCATCACACCCTTTGCTCTTAATTAATTGTTGGAACATATTTGCTTCAATTCATCTCATTATCTGGTACCACAATCTTCCTTTTACTTGTTTAATTTTGTTAATTTTTGTTTTTCTTAGCTTTTAGGTCTTCTTCCTCCCCTATTTTCTTAAATTTCCATGCTAAGTTAGTTTAAATCTTAATTCATGAGGACTTAGTTAGTGTGATGGACTAGGTAATCATTTAGGGTCTCTAATTAGGTGGAAAATTGGACTTAAAAGCAAAATTTCACGAACCCTAGTTTGGTGCCAAAACTGGGCACTTAGTGCGGACCACGGTCAATTCTGTGTGGTCTGCGGTGCCCTTGTGTGGTCCGCACTACCATTTTGTGCGTACCGCACTGATGGAATCTGAGAAGGTGAACTTTGGGCAGTGCGGCCGCGGTCCATTTTTTGCGGACCACACTGCCAAGATTCAGAGGCTGTGTTTCTGAACCCCACTCTTGTGCGGACCGCTGTAGGTTTTGTGCGGTCCACGGAGTCCCCAGTGCGGCCGCAGTTGATTTTTTGCGGTCTGCACTGGGTACTTCTGCAACATGTCTGCAACAATTCTTGTTCTGCTTCTGCTACCTTGTTCTTAACTGATTACACTGATACTAACAAGTTGTTTGATCTGCGATTGCAGACAATGGTGAGACAAAGGGGTAAACAACCGGGCAGAGGAGAATCCTCCCGGGGAGGGAAAAAGAAGATGATAAAACTCACTCCCCAAGCTCGGGAAAACATAAAAAGGACGAGAAAACTAATAAAAGCTGCTGATAGAGTTGCCTCCCATTCCTCGGGGAGTTAATATGAACCATAAAGGGACATTTCTTCGGACTCCGTGCCAGAATATGTCGAGGACTGGTCGGAGAGATTCAGGCTACGAGACACTCCTCCACCATCACCCACTGCTCAAGCAACAATACATGTGATTTCTGAGTCGTCTGAGAGCTCAGCATCAGGTAGTGGGGAATACTCCTACAGCTTCGTCATCTGGAGAGGGTGCAGTAGGTGCGGAGGAGGAAGTTGGGGGAGATGAGAAAGTGGCAGAAGGAGGTGAGCCTCAGGTGGGAGGTATTGCCAGAACTAGAAAACCGGAGGTTTGGCGAGATAGGTTCGTGAGTGAGGTGGCGTACCACAAATTTAGGGTGTGGTGGCCGGTGAGAAAGTTGATCCCGGAGAGGATCTTCATTGATAGAGATCTTTTACCCCACAACCCCAATGTGCAAAGACAATTTAGGACTAGAGTGGGCTGGGAACATTTTCTAGAAGAATGTGTGGATGCCAATGAACACATGGTCAAGGAGTTTTATTGCAATGTAGCCCACATCAAAAAGGGCTCCAAAGTGACCAAGGTTCGGAATCAAACAGTGTTATTTGATGGGAAGTTCCTCAACGAATACCTTGGCTTCAATGAAGAGGATGAGACCTTGTGCATGGAAAAGATAGAGATGGGTGAGGAGGTTCGTCCCTGGCTAGCACAGTACCTGGCAATCCCAGGTACCACCCCCGACTTGTTGACCGCTGGAGTCAATATTTTGAGAAGGACCTTAAACTTTGAGGCAGGGGATTGGAGACCTTTGTATGTAGCAGGTTGGATCCCACAACACATGACAATACCCATCCTCTTTCGCGGGCGGTGCTAGTGGCTTCTATCATGGTAGGGTACCCCATCAACATAGGGAATATGATGTCCAGAATCATTTCTATAGTGGGTGCGGAGCAGGACCGGAACTATCCTTTCCCCAGCACCCTCACTATGTACTTCCGGGACTTGAAAGTGGACAAGAAGCCCTTCAATGTCAAAGTCAAAGCGAAGGCTTCTTTTTCCTGATATAGCATACAGGGGGATGACAACCCCAAGAGCAAGAGTTTTAAGGGTACAGCTACCACTACGATTGGCCAGTTTATAGAGCCAGTCGTGGTAGTGGCTCCTGCTGAGCCTACCTCCACTTCCACAGATGTCCCTCCTGGTCCATCCACTTCCACAGCTGGCCCATCCACCTCAGCAGGCCCGGAGATTCCATCTTCCCGGGCCCATCCTATTACTTCCCACAGACTGAGCCAGGCACTATTGAGTATCAACAACTGGATGCAGACGGCCTCATCCAAGTTGTCCATTTTTACCACCACCGTTGAGGCTCAGTCGATTCCTCTAGCTCAACAGGTTCCACAGTCTATTGAGGATGCTCTTAAGGAGATGTTAGACAACCAGAAGAAAATCCCCAACAACCAGAAGAAGCTTGCTGAGGCAGTTGATTCACACAGCAAGGCTCTCAAGGAGCTTGCTAGGGAGCACAAGAAGCTGAGGAAGACACGGGCTTCCAAGGAGTCTGTGAAGGAGCTTAGAGCGGATATTGACAAGCTGAAGGCAGACCACCTGCCTTTAGACTTACTACTCCAGGACCTAGCACCAGCAGGGCATCCCCAACCGGAGCAGTTACAGAGGCCTCCGAAGAGGAGGAGGGTGATTCCGAGAGCGGATGATGTTGTCATCCAGTTGGCGGACCCACCAGAGACTTACTCCAGTCAGCCACAGGATGTACCAATTCTAGAGCCTGTCCAGGCCCAAGGCCCAGTAGCTGAGCAGCAGACCACAGGGAGCCAGTCTGAGGTTCCCGAGCACATTGAGGATCCTGGGACCACTCAGGAGCCCATGCAGACAGACAGGCCTTAGGGAGTCTTCTATATCCTTTCCCTCTCTCTTTTTGTTGCTTTGTTTAGACTAGTTGGCATTGGGGACAATGCTAGCTTTCATTTGAGGGGGTAGGCCCTACTTTTTGCTTGATGGATACATTTGGATGACTGTATATGTTTTTGATACTTTTTATGCTTTCTTTATCTTTTTATCTTTGGTCTATATATAATTTTGATATTTTGTTACATTTATCGCATTTTGATTTCACTTTGGTCCGTATATAAAGTTACATCTCATTGTACATATTCATCCCATCCATTGTATATTCAAATCCCCTCTTGTATATATTCATTCTATTTTCCGCAATTTTTTTTTCGTTTTTAGCTTCTTATTTGTGATTTGTAGCTTCTTGTTTTGAAATTTGCAATAAGTCTTTGGTTTTCTTAATGCCTCGGTTCTTTCCAAAGGTGGAGTGTTGTGTGAACCGGGTGGCTCTTCCCAATGATAGATGGCGTGACAACCTTCTTAAGGGTTTGAGTCCGTTTTTCTTTTTGTTTTTATTTTTTAGTAGTTAAGGGTGCCTCAAGCAAAGCTTCACTTGGGCCTAGCACATTTGCCTTTGATCTTATGGTCAAAAACAAATTGTTGTGTTTAGGATGGTGAAAGTCGTGACCTTGAGACTCTTGTGTTGGCCAATAATCATCAAAGTGGTTTTTCGGGACCATCGTGAGCTTAAATGTTATCTAAGGCCATTGTGGGCACCCGACTCTATGTCTTTAGCAATCCCTTGGCTTGTGTGGTGAGTAATTGAATTGCAAGTCCAAGTCCCGAGCCATTGGTCAAGAACTTGCCCTGAATGCTTGTTGAGGCGGAATCCTAGGTGAATTTTGACTCTAGACATGATTATAGGCTCTCCTTGATCCAAATGATAGTTTGAACAATTCCATAACCTACCAGTGATATGATCCCTAGTTAACCCTTTTGAGCCTTAGACCTTTTTCTTTCATGAACCATGATACAATCCTATACCCGTTCTAAATGATACCCTCTCTTGGCACCCGATCTTTCCTTTAGCACATGGCAAAAGTATAAGTTTGGGGGGAGAGACCAGGATTGCAACAAAGTGGTAAAAAGGCACAAAAATGAAGAAAAGGAAAGGCAATGAAGAAGAAAGAAAAGCAAAATGACAAAAAAGAATGTTCAATGTGAAAAAGAACTAAAAAGGGATTCAAGAAAAGCAAAAAATGAAAGGTGTGGAAACTTGAAAAAGGAGAAAATGTGGGAAATGCCTAAAAAAGAGTGGCAATGTGTCTTTCTAACCCCTTAGAAAGAAGTGAAAATGACTCAAAGAGTCAAGTGAATGGATGCCAAATGAATCAACAGAAGTGCTTATGGGAAGATGGAACCCACTTAGACCAAAACATTCCCTACCCTGAACCAAAAGCCTTCGCAATATCTCCACAAAAGCCCTATATGATCTTGAGTTGAATGAAGCTTACATTAGTGGATACTCACATAAGGGGCAAGCATATGGTACCTAGAGCCAGACTTGTGGCATTTTCCTGAGAGAGATGAGTGAATTCCCATTATCCTCGTTCTGAGTGCCACTATCTTAAAGGTGAGGATTGCTTAGGGAAAGTTGAGGATGTGTGAGTTTAGGTTCCACAATGACCGAAGTAATTGAAAGAGTTCTTTGATGCGTTGAGCCAACTCTTGATGCTCTTGTGTCGCACTTGATCCATGGTGTTTTTCAAAGAGAAAATGTTGTTAATGGTTCATTTGTATTGAGGGCAATTGTTAGTCCCAATTGATGCTAGTTGAGGTAACTTTAGGATAGCTGAAAATTTCTTGGATTTTTCCTTGAGGAGTGGGTCTTATTTTGTTTGCTTGAGGACAAGCAAAAGCTTAAGTTTGGGGGAGTTGATAACTAGGGAATTTGACGCATTTTATACTCCTTCTTGCTTATGCTTTGATCAAATGTTCATACAAAATAGTCCTAAAAGGCTCACAACTTGTGCTTGATTGCAGGTTTGATCAACAAAGTGACAAAATGTCAAAGATCGGCTCAAAAGGAGTGAAACTTGCACAAGTACCAAAAACAAGGCAATCTCATGCAGAACAGGCCTAGTGCGGCCGCACACCACATTGTGCGGTCTGCACAATGAGATTCAGAGAGCTGATTTCCACGCTTCAAGGCAGTGCGGCCCCATACCATTTTGTGCGGTCCGCACTGAAGGCACCGCGGCCGCAGTCCATTCTCTGCGGTCCGCAGTGTGAAGATTCCGAGAGATCACTTTTCAGAGTTCTGAGCCACCGCGGCCGCGGTCCATTTTGTGCGGTCCGCGGAGCCCAAGTTTAGAGAGATCAATTTTGAAGGCCAACGCCCAGTACGGACCGCGGTCCATTTTGTGCGGTCCGCACTAACCCCGCAGGGGCATTTTTGTCCAAATTTTTAAGCTTAGTATAAATAGATTCTTTTTCCATTTTTAGGGTATCTGATATTGTAATACGTAAGCTGCACTCGTGAGACGATTTTTCTTAGCCATTTTGGGCATTTTTACTTACTTTCCATCATTGAATCTTTGTATTTATCTTAGTAATTAATATATGTTTATCTTCATCTATTTCTTGTTTTTCTTCTTTGAATATGAGTAGCTAGACCCCATAGCTAGGGTTTTGGCTCAACCCTAGTGTGGGTAATTGATGGGTCTTGTATTCTAGGGCTAAATTGATTATGGGTGTTTGTTATTTGGGTCAATTTCATGGTTAATTTCTGAATTAGTGGTTGCAAACACTATTTTGTGTTGAGTTGACTTAAGCTCTTCTTGAGAAAGAGAACCTAAGTCTCCGAAATTGACCCAATTGGTCTTGAGAAAGTCAATTGGGCAAAATCACTTGAACCACAAAGAGGTGTAGAGTGGGTAAATTAGTGCAACGGTTATATCATATTCCCCAATCATGTCAATTATGCCTTACTTTCAAGTACCCGTTATTTGCCCACCTAGGCGGATGTCACTACCCTAGTGCCTTTTAAACCATTAGATACAACTTGCAATATTTATCTCTTAGCTTAGTCTAGTTGCATTTTCAATTAGTAGTTTGATAAAAATAGAATCATAAAGAAAATCCAAAAAGGAATAGAAGACCAATTAAGAGCACATACGCAATCCTTAACTAGATAGATACTCGATTCCAATCCTAGCTCTCTGTGGATTCGATCCCGACCCAAAATCGGGTAAAAGCTATTGCGACCCTCTCTTGCTACTTATTAGTAGTGCGGAGTTGGCAGTGATCAGGACCCTCCGGGACCGTCAAATCACGGGTCCGGGTCCGTTTACCCAAAACGTTGACCGAAGTCAAATTAATTTATTTTATAGTCAAAACTTATCATTTTTCACAGATTTTCACATTTAGGCTTTCCGGCTACGCGCCCGAACTGCGCACGCAAATCAAGGTGATGCTAAGAGAGGTTTTTAAGGCCTCGAAACGTAGAATTTTATTTACATTCTCCACCTCTAAAAAAACTGTTCGTCCTCGAACGGACAAAAGAAGGAAGTACCTGAGTCGGGGAAAAGATGGGGATAACGGCTCCGCATATCAGACTTGGACTCCCAGGTCGATGCCTCAGGAGGCTGACCTCTCCACTGAACACGAACAGAAGGAAAACTCTTCGATCTCAACTGACGAATCTGCCGGTCTAGAATAGCTACCGCCTCCTCCTCATAAGACAAGTCCTTGTCCAACTGGATAGTGCTGAAATCTAACACGTGGGATGGATCGCCGTGATATTTCTGAAGCATGGACACATGAAACACTGGATGCACGGCTGATAAGCTCGGCGGCAATACAAGTCTATAAGCCACCTCTCCCACTCGATCAAGAGTCTCAAATGGACCAATGAACCAAGGGCTGAGCTTGCCCTTCTTCCCAAATCTCAACACGCCCTTCACAGGCGACACTCGAAGCAATACCCGCTCACCGACCATGAATGCCAAATCATGAACCTTGCGGTCGGCGTAACTCTTTTGCCTGGACTGAGCTGTACGAAGCCTATCCTGAATAATTCTGACCTTGTCTAAGGCATCCTGCACTAGATCCGTACCCAACAACCGAGCCTCCCTTGGCTCAAACTATCCAACCGGAGACCGACACCGCCTTACATATAAAGCCTCAAAAGGAGCCATCTGGATACTCGACTGGTAGCTGTTGTTGTAGGCAAACTCTGCTAAAGAGAAATACTGATCCCACGAGCCTCCAAAGTCAACGACACAAGCTCAGAGCATGTTCTCCAAAATCTGGATAGTCCGCTTGGACTGCCCATCCGTCTGAGGATGAAACGTTGTGCTCAACTCAACCTACGTGCCCAACTCTCGCTGAACTACCCTCCAGAAACGCGAGGTAAACTGCGTACCTCGGTCCGAAATGATAGACACGGGAACACCATGATGGCGAACAATCTCCCGGATATAGATCTCAGCTAACCTCTCTGAAGAATGGGAGACTGCCAGAGGAATGAAATGCACTGACTTGGTCAGCCTATCAGCAATGACCCATATTGCATCGAACTTCCTCCGAGTCTGTGGGAGTCCAACAACGAAATCAATAGTGACCCGCTCCCACTTCAACTCGCGAAACTCAACCCTCCGAAATAAACCACCAGGACTCTGTTGCTCGTACTTACCCTGCAGACAGTTCAAACACCGAGCCACAAATACAACGATATCCTTCTTTATTCTCCACCACCAAAAATGCTGCTGCAAATCCTGATGCATCTTCGCGGCACCCGGTTGAATAGAGTACCGGGAACTATGGGCCTCCTCTAAGATCAACTCCCGAAGCTCATCTACATTAGGCACACAAACTCAACCCTGCAATCTCAAAACTCCATCATCATCTATGGTACCCTGCTTGGAACCTCCGCGCTACACCGTGTCCGTAAGGACACACAAATGGGGGTTCATCATACTGCCGATCACGGATACGCTCCAATAGTAAAGACGAGCAACTGTGCAAGCTAACACACGGATGGGCTTAGAAACATCCAAACTCACGAACTGACTGGCTAAAGCTTGAACATCCAAAGCAAGCGGTCTCTCACTGACCGGAATATAAGAAGGACTGCCCATACTGGATGACTTCCTACTCAAACCATCGGCCACCACATTGGCCTTTCCCGGATGATATAAGATAGTGACATCATAATCTTTCAACAACTCTAACCACCTCCTCTGCCTCAAATTCAACTCCTTTTACTTGAACAAATACTGAAGGCTCTTGTGATCCGTGAACACCTAACATGCCACGCCGTACAGATAATGCCTCCAAATTTTCAATGTTTGAACCATAGCTGCCAACTCCAAATCATGAACCGGATAGTTCTTCTCATGAATCTTCAACTGCCGCGAAGCATAGGCAATGACCTTGCCATCCTGCATCAATACTGCACCAAGTCCAATACGAGATGCATCACAAATAAACTGTAAAAGGCCCGGAACGTGTGGGCAAAACCAACATCGGTGCCGTAGTCAGAGCTGTCTTGTGCTTCTGAAAGCTCACCTCACACTCGTCCGACCACCTGAACTGGGCAACCTTCTGGGTCAACCTGGTCATCGGGGCTGCGATAGATGAAAACCCCTCCACGAACCGACGATAGTAGCCTGCCAATCCCAAGAAACTCCGAATCTCTGTAGCTGATGCTGGTCTAGGCCAGCTCTTGACTGCCTCAATCTTCTTCGGATCAACCTGAATACCCTCTGCTGACAAAACATGACCCATGAATGCAACTCAACTCAACCAGAACTCACACTTCAAAACTTGGTGTACAACTGACTATCCCTCAAAGTCTGACGAACCAGTCTAAGATGTTGCTCGTGCTCCTCCCGGCTGCGGGAATATATCAAAATATCATCATGAAGACTATCACGAACGAATCCAAAGAAGGCCTGAACACTCGGTTCATCAAATCCATAAGAGCTGCTGGGGCATTTGTCAACCCGAATGACATCACCAAGAACTCATAATACCCGTACCGAGTGCGGAAAGCTGTCTTAGGGACATCGGATGCCCTAATCCTCAACTGATGGTAGCCAGATCTCAAGTCAATCTTCGAAAATACCTTGGCACCCTGAAGCTGATCAAACAAATCATCAATCCTCGGCAATGGATAATTATTCTTGATTGTAACCTTGTTCAACTGCCGGTAATCAATACACATTCGCATCGACCCATCCTTCTTTTTAACAAACAACACCGCCGCACCCCAAGGCGAAACACTGGGTCTTATAAAACCCTTCTCAGGCAAGTCTTGCAACTGCTCCTTCAACTCTTTCAACTCAGGCGGGGCCATACGATACGGCGGGATAGAAATAGGCTGAGTGCCCGGAGCCAAATCAATGCAAAAGCCAATATCCCTGTCGGGTGGCATACTCGGCAGGTCTGAACGGAAACCTCAGGAAACTCACGAACAACAGGCACAGAATTTATGGAAGGAACCTCAGCACTAGAATCACGAACATATGCCAAATAGGCCAAACACCCCTTCTCGACCATACGTCGAGCCTTCACATAAGAGATAACACTACGGGTAGAATGACCAGGAGTCCCTCTCCACTCTAAACGAGGCAAACCCGGTAAAGCTAAGGTCACAGTCTTGGCGTGACAGTCCAAGATAGCGTGGTAAGGTGATAACCCGTCCATCAGCAATATAACACCGAAATCATCCATGTCAAGAAGAAGCAAATCTACACGAGTCTCAAGACCTCCAATAACCACTATACATGAACAATGGACGCGATCCACCACAATAGAATCACCCACCGGCGTAGACATATAAACAGGGGCACTCAAAGAATCACTAGGCATGACCAGATACGGCGCAAAATAAAATCGAAACTTCTCTACCACAAACCAGAACAACACCTGCACCTCCGCCTCTAATACCTTTACCTCCACCTCTAGCATCTCTACCTCCACCTCTAATACATCTACCCTCGGAGTCGTGATGGCACCTACTAGTATGAGCTAGGCAAGCCAATTAATTTCACAATTTACCCCTCATTACTCATTTTATATTCATTAGCGATTTTAATAATAATAATAATAACATTCAAACAGCGAAATTTAACATAAGTGGAAGGAAGAAGCCATAAGCTATCTGAACATGAATATCCAATACAACTGTTTGAACCTCGACTACCCAGAACTGGTGTCACAGTATCAAAGACGGTCTAAGAATACTACAAATAAAGGCCTGAAAGAAATAAATACAACACTGTCTCTGGAAAAGCATGAAAGAAACAGGAATAGTAGATAGAAGGAGACGCCAAGGCCTGCGGACGCCTGCAGGACTGCCTCGGGTCGCCTGATGAGCAAGAATCAGCAATCCCACTGTGGTCCGAAGTCTACAACTCTGGGGTCTGCACAAAAGAGTGCAGAGTGTAGTATCAACGCAACCGACCCCATGTGCTGGTAAGTGCCTAGCCTAACCTCGGCGAAGTAGTGACGAGGCTAGGACCAGACTACCAAATAAACCTGTACAATTTAACTATATACAGTAGAAAAGAATACAGAAAGAAATATTCATATACAGTCAAGTATGGGAGGGGGGAAAACATGCTGCGGAGAAACATCAAATAGTAACAGAAGAGCAATAAGTAAATATGAGGATCACCACAGTTCAATTGAAAATAGGAAGGGGAAATCATACTGCGGGGTACAACAAGTATCAACAGGAAACCAACAATTTAGTGTAGAGAAACCGTAACATAGTTTTCAATAAAAATTAGGAAATCAAAGACAAGTGCATGGCATCACCCTTCGTGCTTTTACTCTCTCTCACCAAAACAATACACAGCATCACCCTTCGTGCTTTAACACTCTCTCACCAAAATAATACACAGCATCACCCTTCGTGCTTTACGCTCTTCCTCACCCAAACAACAATCACAAGGAAAATAGGGGCCCTATACCAACATGTTCTAATCAAAATTCATTTCCAAACCTTATAAACAATTTCAGAAAACAATTTCTTTCAAAAATTCATTTCTCGGGCTTGGGACCTCGGAATTCGATTCCCGGCATACGCCCAAGTCCCATATTTTCCTACGGACCCTCCAGGACCATCAAATCACGGGTCCGGGTCCGTTTACCCAAAACGTTGACCGAAGTCAAATTAATTCATTTTATAGTCAAAACATATCATTTTTCACAAATTTTCACATTTAGGCTTTCCGGCTACGCGCCCGGACTGCGCGTGCATATCAAGGTGATGCTAAGAGAGGTTTTTTAGGTCTCGAAACATAGAATTTCATATTAAAACAAGTGATGACCTTTTGGGTCATCACAACCCCAAATATAATCAATTCTATAAATCTCCTAGCACATGAATACCCTCTCGACGAAACACCCGGCAGAATCTTTTCCCTTGAAACCCGCATCTATACAAGGCATAAATCCTGAATCCTTCCCCAAGTCTGAACATGAGCCAGTAAGGCCAACCATAGCACACCTTTAGAAATTCCTTTGCTCAATTTATCTCTTATGTTCTTTCTGTAGCTGAAACGACCCATCACTATGCTAACACCCAGAAACCTCGCAAGTAGTTAACCATGCAACCCTAATCATAGGCAGTGGGACTCTCCCACTTAGCTTGAAGCCATTATTACACAACACTGGACTTCACCAGGATCCTTTATCTCTTATTGACATAACCTTGCGCTATCAACTGCCAAAGTTCTCGAAATCTTTCTGTAAAACCCCTTGTTATACTCTGAATCATTAACCATATTCACATGTTCGACCTCTTTACCATATAGCTAGTAGGATTCTTCGCAGAAGCTTCGCCAACCACGCGACCGCTGATCTACTCACAGGAGATAACCCACCTGAGCCCGTGCTCATTCACCAGCTGCACAAGTCCATTCACTCCTCGTGCACATAAACTAAATGTGCGACAATATCTCCCAATTCAAAGTTATGTTGCATCCTCCTTCATATCAAGCAGCTCATTTCCGTCATATCTAATCTCCCGCCGAATGATTGCCCAAACTTCAAATTAGATCCGTAGACCCCAATCATCAATCACTAAATTTTCCAAGTTGTTCCAAACTCTCCTTAAAGTGCGTAGTCATCCTAACACAAAGCCCATATGCAACCCCGCCACTCTCCCACTTTGGCGGAACACCCCTCTAATCAACCACTCGACCTTTGCTTCTTATACCTGGCCTTCTAGAAATTTTAACCGCCGCATGACACTGCCCACACGTCCTTCCTCATCTTTTGCTGCTGAGTTGTTGCCTTAATAAAATCTATCTTCATAGCACTTGAACCCACAAATCGCTACTAACTTTAAACCTTTCCGGAGATCATCTTTCTCTAGCCGTCGACATTAGAAACACCGATTCAATCCTGAACCACCGCACTCCGCGATATCTGACAGCCGCATCTTCAATATTATTACAGAATATCTTACCCCAAAGGCGAATTGTAGAAGATCGTAACACCGGCAAACTGAGTACTTTCAATTAGGACAACGACACCTCAGCATAGAAGAAAACTCCACCACGCTCGCAAATACAAAGTCTCGTTACTCCACCAGCCCACATCTGACCATTCTTAGTCCGTTTACCTTTCCCATGCCGGGAATAAAATATCGAATCTCTAGATCATGCACTGAGTAAACCTCCCTTCAAGTCATTCACTGCCCTGACACGTAGGCAAACGTCCTACAATCGTATCAATACTGCGGAACAATTGTTCATAGCATCATGGCAACTTGTGCCTAGCCTCAGAGCTCTCAGAAGTACCGCTACTGAGCTGGAACGACAGAATACCCTTCCATAAGGCGACGATAATAGCTCAGACAACTATGCAGGAAGAAACACCCCACACTGCATCGGTAGTACCATTACGATTTTTTAATTCTCGATTTATAACAAGCGGTGCGCGTTGCATAAGATTGAATAGGAAGGAATTAAAGGCATAAGCCTCCAGGGATCGAATCGCACGATGAGGAATCAAGAAGGGAAGTACTCTTAACAGCCTTGCAGCCTCCCGAAGATAAGTACATATGTCTCCGTACAGATCCGCGAGACTCTACTAGACTTGCTCATGACTCGTGAGACCCTAGGAACCTAGTGCTCTGATTCCATGTTGTCACGACCCAAAATTCACTAAGGCTCGTGATGGCGCCGGACACCACTTTCAGGCAAGCCAACCAAAATACTTAATTAAATTCTCTTTTTAATACTCTTGAAATCTATGATTTTCCTCCTAATTTACCAAATAAAAGATAATCGCTTCAATTCAAATTAAATGATAAGCAATTAATACAAAATACTTCGTAACCATCCCAGAACACGGTGTCACAAGTGCATGAGCAAATTTCTAAGAATTTGAATAAAGTACAACAGTTGTCCGGAACACAATTGGACAGAAAGTAAATACAATTCTAAGAGAGAGACTATACTAGCTGCGGGTCGCCTCGAGGAAATACAGCTCACCTAGTCTCCGGGTCGCCCGTGCTGCTACGCCCGATGGGCCAATAGAAATACATGTACCTATGCAACAAAATGCACAGCAAGTGTAGCATGAGTACGAAAACAACGTGTACTCAGTAAGTATCCCGCCTAATCTCGAAGAAGTAGAGACGAGATGGCAACTTCGACACTTACTAATGGTCAAATAATAATATTATTAAAGCGATGACTCACGGATTTATTAAGGACAACAGTAGATTCAAATGAATTACTAAACAGGTAAAAGTTCCTTTTTATTAAAAGTCTCCGGATTCATAGTCCATTAATTAACAATTACCTCAAGTCGGGGAGAGCAGATGGCAATATCAATAAATCTCAAGACAAGTAATTCAAACATGCACAACTCATGTCGAGGTCGTATGGCCCGATCCAACATAAATGTAAAATGTGCACTGCCGAGGGTCGAGCGGCACAAACCATAGATGCATCTATTACCCCGCTCGCAAATCATACATGCGACACTGTCAGATTTAAACAAACAATCACCCTGCTCGCGTACCATACATGCGACGCAGATACACATAGAAACAGATGCTCAAACAGCAAATTGAGAATTTATCGGGGAACATTTATCCAAATAAAAGCCAATTCTCTTTTAATGATTTAAGAAAATGAAGTTTAATCCTCTTAGAAATTCATTTACCAATTCGATTGGATTTAAGAAATTAAACTGTCAATAAGATCACGAATGTTCCAAGTATAGCATGCTTTCGGGTCCTAGACTACCTGGACTTACACATATTAGTAGCTACGCACGGACTCTCGTCACTCGTGCGTACGTAGCCCCCACAAATAGGAACACATAATCAATTGTTTCACCTATGGGGACGATTCCCTCTTACAAGGTTAGAAAGGAGACTCACCTCGCTCCGAAGATCCATAACCGACCTTCCATGCCCTTCCGAAGACTCAAATTGATGCACAACGCCCTAAAACTAGTGATGCATGATGAAAATCCCCTCTTGAAGTTCCTCAAAATCGCTCACACCAAATGAAATTTGGAGAAGAAATGAAAATTTCCCGTGTAAAACATGGCACTGCCCAGGCGACCCTCCTATGTGAACGCATGGCATGCTTCGCGATTGCATAGGCCAACTATGCTGCCTCCTTAATTCCTTCTGTGTGTTCCCATGCCAGCTCCCGCGTTCGCACAGACTAAACGCATCACAGCCTCCAAACGCACACTGTGCGATCGCAGCTCCAACCACGCGATCGCATAAGCCTTCAACCTGTAGCCCCAGCCTTTCCTCCTCCGCGATCGCATTGCACTTCCTGCGATTGCATAGGCCAAATTCCAGTTCCCTCCAATTTTCTTCCTCTACGCGATCGCATATACAGCCTTGCGATCGCATAAGCCAATACCGGTTGTCTCCGAATCCTGCACTATGCGGTCGCAGGCCCTCTCACGTGATCGCATAGAGTAAAAACCTGGTGCATTCATACGAGAAAACCAGCAATCCTCACAAGGCAAGAATCGACCCGTTGAGCATCCGAAACACGCCCGAGGCCCCTCGGGACCTCAACCAAAACTACCAACTAGTCCCAAAACATATTGCGGACTTGCTCGAGGCCTCAAAACATATCAAATAACGCTAAAACCACGAATCAACCCCCAACCCAACCTTTATGAACTTTAGAATTTCAAACTTCTACTTTCGATGTTTAAACCCAGCATATCACGTCCGATTGACCTCGAATTTTGCACACAAGTCATATTCGACATTACGGACCTACTCCAACTTTCGGAATCGAATTCCGACCCCGATATCAAAAAGTCCACCTCTGGTCAAACTTCTCAAAAACCTTCAAATGTCTATCCTTAGCCAAATGGCTCCAAAATGCTCCACGTACATCCGAATTCACTTCCGATCGCGCTCCCAACTCCAGATCACCATACGGAGCTACTCCCAGACTCGGAATCCCAAACGGACATTGATAACACTAAAATGCACTTCAACCCAAACTAATGAAATTTCTTCCAAAATGCTAACTTTCACAATAGGCTCCAAAACGCTCCCAGGTGACCCAAAACCCGATCCGGGCATACGCGTAAGTCCGAAATTATCATACGAACCTACTGGAACCTTCAGATCCCGATTCCGAGGTTGTTTACTCTGAAATCCAATATTAGTCAATTCTCTCAACTTAAAGCTTCCAAAATGAGAATTTCCTCTCCAAGTCAAATCAGAACTTCCCGACATTCAATTCCGACCACGCGTACAAGTCATAATGCCTGAATTGAAGCTGCTCATGGCCTCAAAGTGCTGAACGGAGAACTAGAGCTCAAAACGAACGGTCGGGTCGTTACAGATAGTGCAGAGTGCAGTATCAGTACAACCAACCCCATGTACTACTAAGTGTGAAGCCTAACATCGATGAGGTAGTGACGAGGCTACAGCGGGGCATTTACAATATAACCTGTATTCAGTATATAATAAAGCGAAAAGGGTGTACGGGACAAAATGAAACAGTGACTTGCAGCAAAAATAAATACGGAACTCAAATATCTTATCAGTACTCAGCTATAACCAATCCTTAAGTGAGTTACAAAAACTACAGAACAAATTCACAGTAGAAGAAGAATGCATAAAAAGCAAACTGATGCGGCGCGCATCCCGATCCCACCATATAGCCAGTAACAATATGAGCATTCACCCTTATTACTCCATATCAATCCACCCTTATTACTCCAGTTGCGGCGCGCAACCACCGTATAATAACAATCCACCCTTATTACTCTTAAATATATCACCCTTATTCCTCCTCTTGTGGCGCGCAACCCGATCCCACCAGACAATCACATTTCACCCTTATTCCTCCTCAGTATATCACCCTTATTCCTCCTACTGCGGCATGCAACTCGACCCCACCATATTAGTACCAATCACACAATAAGAGCAAAAATTTCATAATTTAGCTCGAAACCCTCCACAATATTTAAGCCTCAAGCCAAAGCAAACAGAAGGCTATACAATTATGAAACTTCACTCAATTAATATTACATAGCGAGACCAGCCAAAATATACCATGAAACACCGGTAAACCAACTTAAACTAATTATGTAATACAATGAAACTACGGAATAATTAATACCTTCAAATAAGAAAACAACATCTAACAAGAAGCAACTAGACATGGAAGCACTAATAAGCATGTAGCAGTTAAGATAGGAAGATAATATATTAGGAACGGGAAAAGAAACAGGCTAAACAGATAAGTTGGCGGCGCATAGGTACTCGTTACCTCACCTATACGCCACACACATGGATTTTCACATAGCAAATAAGTCGGGGATCCCTAATCCCTCAAGTCAAAGTTAGACACAACACTTACCTCGGTCCACAGGCCACTCACTGCTCAATTATCGCTTTTCCTCTATTTTCCACCTCCAAACCACTTGTATCTAATCATAATTAACTTGATTACATCAATTATGGCTAAAGAAATCGATTCCAATACATAATTACAATTTTCCCAACATTTCCCCCATAAAGTCAAAAATCGACCCGGGCCCGCTTGGTCAAAACTCGAAATTCGGACCAAAACCCGATTACCATTCAACCCCGAGCCCGGATATACAATTGGCTTTGGAATCCAACCTCAATTTGAGGTCTAAATCCCAAATTTCAAAATTCCTAAGTTCTACCCAAAAACCCCCAATTCCACCATGAAAACCCTAGATTTTAGGATGAAATATTGTAAAAAGATGTAAAAGATTAAATTAAACTAGTTAAGAATTACTTACTTATGATTTGGGGAAGATAAAGTCTTCGGAAAACTGCCTCTTGTGTTCTAGGTTTTGAAAAATGGGAGAATGAATGAAAAATCCCATCTAAGTCGCTTTTACACAGTTGCAGATGTCGCATTTGCGACCAGAGCTTCGTAATTGCGAAGCTCTCAAATGCGAACCTATCGCATATCTGCTTCTATCGCAAAAGCGAACTAATTGTTCGCAATTGCGAAGGACCCCTTCCCCAGACCAACTTCGCTGATGCGAAGGGTTGTTCGCATTTGCGAACATAGGCTGGCCCAGCTTCTCTTCGCATTTGAGATGAGAAGCTCGCAAATGTTGATTCCACAATAATCGCAAATGCGAACCTTGACCTCGCATTTGAGAGGTCTGAGGCCTGCAACACAGCTGAAGAACACCAGCAACTTTTCTAAGTTCCACATCACTCCGTAGCCTATCCGAAAAACACCCGAGCCCTCGCGGCTCCAAACGAAACATGCACACAAGCCTTAAAATATTACGAACTTTCTCGTGCGATCAAATTGCCAAAATAACATCTAAAACTAGAGATTTAACACCAAAACACATGAGATTCTTAAGAACACTTTGAAATTCCTATTTTCACAACCGGACGCCCAAATCACGTCAACCAACAAGATCAAACATTAATCAATTTCTTTAAATCATTAGAATTTCAGTCTTACAATTTTCATCAAAAATTCATTTCTCGGGGTAGGGACTTCAGAATTTAATTCCGGGCATACGTCTAGGTTCCATATTTTACTATGGACCCACCGGGACTATTAGAACACGGGTCCGAGTCCGTTACCCAAAACGTTGACCGAATTTAACAATAATCAACTTTTTAGGCCAAAAATTATTATTTCATTAATTTTTCACATAAAACTTTTCGGATACACGCCCGGACTACGCACGCAAATTCGAGGAGGAATAAAATGAGGTTTTGAAGACCTCGTAATACGGAATCAAGTTTTATTTATAGACGCAAATGTAGGGTAGGAAATTTGGAAATATGCGTTAATCACTGATGGTTTGAGTGCGAGTTATTTATTGAACTGTTTGATTATACTTATGAGAGTAATGCAGTTATTACACACTTTTACTATATTTATTATTGCGAAGCGAAACTTGACTTTTTTTTGGTAACTAACATATTTTATTAATCACCAAGTAGTAATTACAATACTTTAGCATAGCTAACACAGCTTGCTATCTATCCAACTACACTGTATACTCATCTACCTAGAAATATAAACTATGCACAAAAGACTTATTTCTAGGTGTGGCTCTAGCACTAACAACATATGCTATCTCTTTTGTAATCTGCTCCCATACTCTAGTTTTTTGTTCAAATATTCGTCTGTTTCACTCTATCCAGATGTGGTAAGCAACTTCTTCATAGACCATTCTAAAGACTTGAGCATGTTGAGTTTTCCCTTTGGCACATGTCACTGACCATCTGTAGAATTGCTGCCAATTAGCATACCCATGAAATTCCTTCTCCATCTAGTTACACATTTTGATCCATACTTTTTGAGTAAATTCACATTGCCTAAAAAGATGATCTCTAGTTTCCACAGCTTTTCTGTACATTACACATTGTGTATAAACATTAACCTTCCAACTAGCTATCCTGTCACAAGTCATCAGTCTCCCATGCATCATCAGCCACATTATGAATTTTGCCTTTGGTCTTGCTGCATTGTTAAACATCAATGTTTTCCATTCCACCCTGCTATAGTCTCCAAGTAAATGTAAGTATATTTGTCTGATCAGGCTTCTCTTGTGAGTTTGCATAAACTGTCTAGCTTCCAGAACTCCATATGCCTCTATTACTTTCCTTACCATCCAGCAAGCTTGTTGGGGAATTGTCATTGTACTCATCTTGTTTATGAGGTAAACAATGTCATTGTCATTGGATCCACAGCTTATCTTGTTTATGAGGTAAATCCCAACAGTTTGGCAATTGCTGCTTTGTTCCATAGCTTCAAGTTAATAATGTTCAGTCCACCTCCTACCTTTGGTAGGCAAACTCTATCCCAAGCAAGCAAGGCTTTCCTTGTTATTTCATTTGTACCAGACTAAATATAGGACCTGCATAATCCCTCTACTATCTTGATCACTTTTGTTGGCAGAATGAATAGCTGTGCCCAGAAAGCTTGAATTCCAAACAACACACTTTGGACTAGTTGGACTCTTCCTGCATATGATAGAGTCTTGGCAGTCTAGGAAGTGATCCTTGTAGTCATTTTGTCAATAAGAGGTTGCCATTGCAGTATACTTAGCTTCTTTGTAGATAGAGGTACCCCTAAATATATAAAAGGAAGTTCACCATTAGAGAGCCCCAGCAGCTGCAGAATTTGTTGTTTATCTACCAAAGAAACCCCTCCAAAATAAGCTTCACTCTTACTGAGATTTGCTTGTAGCCATGACACCTGTGTGAATTGGTAGATTTTTTGCTGCATCACTTGCACTGTCCTTAGATCACCTCTGGCAAATAATAACAAATCATCTACAAAGCTTAGGTGAGTGATCCCAAGCTTTGCACATCTAGGGTGATATTTGAAATCCCTCTCCCGCTTCAGACTAGCCAAATTTCTACTCAGGTATTCCATTGCTATAGCAAACAAAAATGGAGACATAGGATCTCCCTGCCTCAATCCTTTAGCAGCATTAAAAGGTTTAGTTGGTTCCCCATTAACTACAATAGTGTAGTTAACTGTTTGGACACATTCCATTACCCAAGATATGAACAATTGAGGGAATCCCAGCTCTTCCATAACTTGCTTCATATATGGCCACTCAACAGAATCATATGCTTTCTGGAGATCTATCTTTATCATGCACCTAGGAGATATATTCTTTCTAGTATAAGCCTTCACCAGTTCATGTACCAGGAGGATATTATCTGCTAGCTTTCTCCCAGGAATAAACCCTGCTTGTGCATCATTAATGATTGTACTCATGATGCCTTGCATTCTTGCTGCTAGCACCTTGGATATCATTTTGTAGAGGACAGTGCAACATGCTATAGGCCTAAACTCTTTAACAGTTTTAGGTTTAGATACCTTAGGAACCAAGGTTATGGCTGTGCAATTGATAGCTCTATACAGCTTCCCAGTGATGAAAAATTCCATAACAGCTGCTGTGGCTTCATCTTTAACAACAGACCGTGCCTTCTTGAAAAAATAGGCATTATAGCCATCAACACCAGGTGCCTTGTCATTGTCAATAGAGCATAGTCCTTCATAGATTTCTTCAGGGGTCACATCTTTGCATAACTCAATCCTTTGTTGTTGATTAACTTTATTTCCCATACTCATAACCCTTTTGTCTATAGCAGGCAATGTCTGTGCAGCAGTACCATTAGTGATTTGTAAAAATCTACTATCTCCCTGTGGATGCATTCTGGATCAGTAATCCTGTTGCTAGTGCTAGTTTGTAATTCCACTATTTGCTTCCTTTGGCTTCTCTCTTTCATCACAGCTGAGAAGTATTTAGTATTAGAGTCACCTAGTTGTATCCATTTGGCTCTGGCTTTTTGTTTCAGTGCTCCCCCTTCTATCAGATCCTATTTTTCCAAATTCTGAATCAGCTCCTTTTCTTTCAGTAGCAGCTCAGAAGAGCTGCTTGTGTCTATGATTTTTTGGACCTGTTCAAGTTCAATTCTGGCTATCTCTATCTTTTGCCTAATGATTTTAAACTCCTCCACATTCAGATTCTTCAGTACTAGCCTCAATGCTTTTAGTTTCATCCACACATTCTGCATCTTCTGTCTGTGAAAACTTTGTTTCCAAATTTCCTGTACTTCATAATTGAACCTCTCATGCTCAGCCCAGATATTCAAAATTTTGAATGGGATTTTCCTATTTCTGTGCTGATCATTAAAGGTTAATATCATAGGAGCATGGTCAGAGATAAATGGTAGTTCATATACAGTGGATATATGTCCACATTACATCATCCAGTCATAATTCCCAAACATCCTATCAATTCTGCTCCATATCCTGTCCCTAACACCTTGTTTGTGACCAAGTATAATAATCACCCTCCCAGTTCAATTCACTAATCATTAACTCATGAACACATTTACTGAAGTCTTGAGTCTCAGCCTTAGTGACTGGATTACCATGTATTCTATCTTGCAATTGTAAAACAGCATTAAAATCTCCCCAATCAACCATGGCATGGATGTCATTTGATCTATCTCTTTCATGTTATCCCATAGCTGTTTCCTTTGTTCAACTGTATTAAACCCATAGACTATAGACACTGCATATTCATGATCATTTCTGATGTTTGTGACAACACAGTGAATTACCTATGCTTCTGCCTTAATCATCTTGACTGAGTAGCAATTAGTATCTAATAGAACACAAATTCTTCCATTCACTGCTGCATTATAGTTGTTAAACACCCCCCACCCAGGGTCAATGTGATGGCTAACACATCAAGCATTGTGTTCCTTTACTCTTGTTTCAATGATCCCAGCTAAACTAATGTTATTATTTTTAGGTAGTTTTTCAGCTCCTTCCTCTTGTGCCACTTATTAATACCCCTAACATTCCAGATTAACCACCTCATTGATTGAATTTAGATCCCCCACCTCTATCATGGGGTAGGATAGAACTGCTACTAGTACCTGCTGCTTCACTTTTTAGATTGCATCTGCTAACTAAAGGTGTTAATATAGGGAAGCTTTCAAGGCTGAAATCTAGCACTTGCTGCTTACCCTTATCAATTGGTTCTGCTTCATTGTCCTCTGTATCTTTAGCTAACAGGTACTGATTTGCTTGTTGTGCCTGCTCTATTGAGTGCTGCTGAGGCCTTTCTTTGGCAACTTCATTTGACACTCCAGCTGCCTTAGGTATCTCAATAACAGTTGTTTCTGTATGCCCAGGGTCTGAGTTACTTGTATTATTTTTGACAGGTCCTTTAGTTCTCCATTCATAAGTAACTTTCTTTGCTTCTCTTCTCCTCTGAGGTTGAACCTCTTTTTGCTCCTTAGGCTCTTGGTGAGCAGAGCATACATGACCAATAGCTTGGCATTTGTCACAATACATTGGTTTCCACTCATAGATTATATCCTGTTGGAAACTTCTTCCTCTAGGGTCCCTCACCATAATCTCTGTAGGCATAGTTTTAGTCACATTCACTTCAATCAACATCCTTGCATATGAAATTTGTTTTTGCTTAGTCGTACACTCATCAGCAAATAACGGCTTTCCAATAGCACTTGCTATTTTACTCAGTGCTTCATTTCCCCAGCAGCTCATTGGTAGTTTAGGGAAAATTACCCACAGAGGTATATCAGTTAGGAATTCTTTACTGAGATCAAAATCTGGAGACCAGGGTTTAAGTATTGTTGGCTTATTTCTGAAAGTATGAGGTCCAGCATAAAATATTTTGTGCATATCAGCTAGGTTTTGGAATTTTATCACAAAATATCCATCCTCATGAAGAAACAGATCTGGTTCAGCTACATCAAGCCAGTGTTGAGTAATGTACCTCTGCATAGCATTATACCCCGGGTTTGAACTACAGTTTGCCATTCTATAATTTGAGGAGGGATGTATCTAAGTGCCATTCCATGAGTTGAAACTCGATTCTGTTGGAACAAGTTAGCCCACTTCTTTGGTTCTTCTCTTCGATCTACCTGATTTCCCTCATTAGCCTCGAGATTCACTTGTTTTTGAGCTCCATTGGTAGCTTCACTTTGATCTGCAGTAGCCTCTGTGCGTAGATTCTTCTGCATGCCCTTATCCTTCAATTCTACTACTGTTCCATTGGAATTTCCCCCAGCTTTAGTAGTACTACTAATCACACTCTGCTTAGATTGAGCTGATGTGTCTAGGGTTAGCTTCC
Source organism: Nicotiana attenuata (assembly GCF_001879085.1). Lineage (NCBI taxonomy): Eukaryota > Viridiplantae > Streptophyta > Magnoliopsida > Solanales > Solanaceae > Nicotiana > Nicotiana attenuata. Next base: position 72,860,476 of record NC_031994.1, read on the forward strand.
TACTAACCTCCAAGTTAATCAATGGACTATCCTCCCATTTCTCTGCTTCTACTCCTTCCTTCTGGTCTAGTGTTTGCATGTTTTGGTTTCGCTGTTCAGCTTTCGAACTGGTACTCATTAAGTTTCTAACATTTGAGATCGGTGTCTTAGGGATCTTTTTTGGTCTTCCTCTTCCTCTACCTTGCCCCCTAGCCATGGCAGCAGCACTCGGCGCACGTTTAGCTAACGTGAGCTGAGAGCATGGAGAAGACGAGTTTTTGCTACTAAAAAATAGGTTTTGAAAACTTGACTTTGACAACAGTGAGTTTATTGCATGTCCTAGCTGAATTAGTTACTTTCTTCTTAACCTGTTTCGTCAAACTTAAGGCGCTAAAACAACTTTGCTTTTCAAATCAATTGGAAAATCAAGTTGAGTGTGCTGAAAGGATTACTATTTACTAACATGGAAATGGCTGGACAATTTGAATATGCATAATGTAGACTGCATCCATTTTTTTTTGTGTTTGTCTGCCATGGGGTGGGGCAAGAGGTGGGAGGGAGGGGTTTTAGAATCTATTCTATAAACAGTTTTTTAACACATTAATTGCCTTTTAGATTTTATGGCGAGCTACAACACATATTTAGTTTATATTATTAATTCATGGTAAAGTGGTTGCATCACTAATTTGTATATTTGATAATTTTCAAATCCTTTCCTTTCTTGATTGATGATTTTACAAAATATTTTAGGACCAATTTGACAGTGATTACATGAATCATCAAAGAGATCATGTCTTATATCATATGAAAAATTTATGGACCAATTGGAGAGGGTCATTGCACAGGTATGTGAAGTTTAAGCCAATGCATGAAGCTCTAAAAGATGTCCCGAAGGAGGTAGACAAAAGCGATAGGGAATGTTTGGTCAAGGAACATTTTTTAAGCGAAACATTTAAGGTAAGACTTCATAAATACTTTTTATCTTCTTATTATTGTAAGTAACATTTCATGATTTCAATGGTTTGTTTTTCATATAGGAAACAAGTGTTAGGAACTCGATCAATAGGTCAAAGTTGAGAATGCCTCATCATACGGGTAGCAAGCCGCTTAGAGAAATTATTTATGAACTGGTAAGTGCACAGTGCAATCCGATTCATATTCGCTGAAGAGTGTTTTTTCCAATTTAATATGGAAGTAAAGGACTTGACTGGTACTATATAATTTTCTGCATGGGATCTTTTTACTATTTTTCAACTTTAAGTGATCTAGTCTTCTGCTCGACATCTTTTACCTTCATAGGGCTAGCTATTACCACTCTCTTGTTAATCAACAATTGTCATGACAATATATGTTTTTTGATGGCAATGTTCTGCTGCAGCAGTCCAGCACTACTGAGGCAGGTTCTGATGCCACTTGCTCCAAACTAAGGGGGGATCTTTAGGCAGTGTTTAATGTCTTTGTTTGACTTGTTTATTTGAATGAAGGGAGGCAAAGACGGTAATCCACCGAACATGCCGACTATCTTCTTTGAGACTCACAAGAAAGACGACACACTTGTAGAACCTGAAGCTAGTAAAAAATATATATGTTTATTGATGAATTTTATTTTACATCCTTCATTTTATTTTTATGTATTTTGTTATTTTAAGTTTTCTTGTATTTTATAGGCTAAAATACAAGAGCTAGTACAATCTGAGCCATCTCTTACGAATATCGAGGTAATAAAAAGGTGTTTCGTACCTCAAAATAAGAGTCCTTTGGTTCGATTAGGGGGTGGTATAACCACTAAGGAGTTGAAAGGTGGTAGCTCCTCAAAGGTTGCAATACTGATTGAGCTGAATGCAACTTGAAAAGAAAAAGAATCACTACAGACCGAGCTGAATGCAACAAAGAAAACAAAAGAATATCTGAAAAAATGTATAGACGACTTTGAGTCAAAGTATGATCATCTTATAAGCTTACTAGTTAATCAACCTTCATCAGCACCATCTTCAAGTTAACAAAGTACAAGTTGAAGTATTTAACAGGTGCATAAGCTTTCTACCAATTTTTACATGGAATATCCTTAAATGAATTTAGTGGAATCTTTTATTGTTAGTTAAATAAAGTACTTACCTTGATATATGTATAGTTACTCTAATAATCCAATTAGATATGTGGATCTCAGATTCATTGTTTGAACATATAACATTATATGTGCTTGGCAAGCTAAAAGATGCAAATTCATGTGGACCAAATTCACAGTTTAGTTTCTTTTTACTATCTTGTGTATTAAACAAGATATATGTGGTGATTTTGAGTCGTGCAAATAAAACCCGAGATAACGAGTTGTTATATATTTTCTGGGTGAGAATTTGTGATATGATCTTCTAAAATAGAGAATATAAATAAGACAAGGTTTTATACCTTTGTTAGCTACTGCAAGGTGGCTAATTATTACGCTAAATCTTACATATTAACAAAAACATAGTAGATGGGTCAACTTCCATAAACATGTTTACTCTATTCATATGTCTAAAAGTGACTACCTGCATCTTGTCTATCCTATAAGGGCCTTTGATATTTTGAGGGAGATCATTACTGGACAAAAATACATGATCTAACTTATTAACACTCCACTTAACCAATGCATCCACCACCTGATTTGCTTATCTAAAGCAGTGTTGCATTGTGAAGTTAACCACCTTAGTACAATTCTTGATTTCTTCAATAATATCCTTCAAGTGCCATGGTGGTTTATGAACTTCTTTCAGTATATTAATGATCAACAAAGAGTCGCTTTCTAACACAATGTTAGTGAAATCGATCATAGAACTCCACTTTATTACAATTAACATTGCCCTTGCTTTAGCCATGTTGATGTTTTTGAGTAAGTAACATTGTTCGAAATTGTTACACCTAAACAACTCACCTAATTGGAGTTCACCTCTACCTTGCACTTCATATGATTCTGATGTACTGGGGAGAACAATTATGGCGAGATTTGTTTCTGCTTCAGCTAGCAGCCGGTCACCAGTTCCCCTCCTGTCAACTATAAAAAGTGCAAAGCAATTTAGATGACATCAAAACAGACAGAAGAAGCTGCAGTTTTAGCAAATCCTATTTCCCAGGAAGTTCTCACAAATAAAAATCAAAGATACCTAATGGAATTCTTGAAAGCCAAAACTGGATTTGTCCTCATAAATTCAATAAACTTATGGACATTGATTCCAAAATGCTCTATGTTTACCTCGAAAGAGTAACAATAAAATTTAATTTGTGGTTTTAAAGATATGTGATTTAGTTCAATACCAATTAATAATCAAGAAATATAAGGTATAAATGAAAGAAATAAGTGAATCAAACCAGTGTTACTTAGGCAGTATCGACCTCAAGCCTAGTGACCTCGAGATGAACCAAGAACAATAAAGTTTAAGGACAATTTTGATGAACAATAAGCGAAAAGTGGAGAGTATATCCTTTGCCAATGATTAGATGGTCCTTACAAATGATTGGGGTCCCCTTTATATATTAGGGGATCCCTAAATAAGGTACATTCTTTTTACAGTAAGGAATCTTATTGGGACAGCTGTCTAACCGCCTAGTACGGATTTGTACAATTCTATTCCGGGATTTGCGCCATGATTTTGGGGACGTGGCAGGAATTCCGCTCATTCTATTACGAATCCATAACTGCATTATTTCGGGGTCGAGCATACTCGGCTTCAGTATCCATCATACTTTAGTCTTCGGGCGCTGCACTCTATCTTTGAGCTCGAGTCTGGTCCATCGAGCTCGAACTCGACCTTTCCTGAACTCGGGCTTAAAGCGATCCCTCGAGCCTGAGAAATAGGGCATACCTGATTTCGATTGTATACAGATAATTCCCATGTTTCTCGGAGTAAGATGATAAGAAACGATTGGAACCTCGATTCTCCGGAATCTCTTATGATAATGTCATTCCTATGACGTAGGCGCTCGATGTGATTGTAACGTCACGTCGGTTCGCTTCCCCAAAACATTAAATTCACGCCAGTAATGGTCGGCCACTAGCATCGCCGAACCATCACCTCTCATCTATAAATATGGAGTTTCTTCTTTGAACCAAAAACTTTACCTCTTTATTGCATTTACTCTGCTCACTTTTCCCCTTCATCTCTTTCTCCTCTCACTACTTTCACTCCGATCACCAAAAAATGCCAAGATCGCATAAAACACCACGCTCTACTACCGCCTGTATTCCTTAGCTTAAATCTATGGCTAAAACTTCCAAAATAGTCCCCCAAAAAGAGAAAGCATTGTCTTCCTCTACTGCCCGGCCGGCCAAATCGGTGGTGCCGCCGGCTCTTCATGAAATCACCCCCGGTCCTTGTGTGATAAAGAAAGATTTCAATGTTGAGAATCCCCTCGATATCCCAGGCTGATGCGAACATGTATCTCGATATATTAGTGCGACATCGAAGAAGTACCACAAAGCCATGAAGAGGGACTGCGGCTGAGGAGACGGGGTCGTGGTTCAGATCCCAAGCCCTGAGAAAAGCATCACTACCGACGTGGAGGGGTTCTTAATTGTTTAAACTTACCCTTTCACATTAGGTTCTCTCGATCCGGTAGTGATCGATTTTTGCAAAACGTACGAAGTTACCCTCAGCCAGATCCATCCCTCTTTTTGGCGCATCGGGATTATGCTGCGCTATTTTTCAAGTACGACCATGGGATTGGAGTTTACCCCCAACCATCTCATTTGGCTATTTCGGCCTCACTTATTTCAAGGGCTCATCAAGCTTCAACGCCGATCAAAAAAGGCTTTCTTCTCTAGTAATTACGAGGAAAAAGATCGAGGCTGGATGAGCCGGTTTATCAGAGTGAGGACTTCGGATGTCATCCCTAGGGGAAAGATGCCATTCCCGGAGAGGTGGAACATTAATTGTAAGTGAACTCCTTCTCCAAATATCTATTCATATTCTGCTTCCATGTTTCACAATGCCTTTACCTTTCTGCACCTGTTGCTTGGACGCCCTATGCGGTCCCCGACCTTGAGGACTGGATCCAAAAATTAGCTGCAACCTCTTTGTACGATGAGCGAAAATGGCGTGAATTATCGAGGGGCAAATGGGAGGCCAAACATCATGGTAAATTCTCTTCTCGGGTTTTTGATATTCTTTTTTCATTAGTCATGCCACCTCACCCATGCTTGTTTATACAGGCATCGGAGATGTCTCTGTAATGAGGCTGGCCCTGCCCGGGGAAGAGATCGAGTCCCCTATTCTGAAGTCAGGGAACGATAATAAAAGAAAGAGGTCTTCGAAGCCCGAAGATCTTCAGGATGAAAAGGCCCCTTCTCGGAAGTCAAGGAAGAAGCTTATCCACGTGGAGTTGGATTCTGCCATCCAATTCCTGGAGGACGAAGAGAATGAGGGCGAAGAATCAGCGGTGGTGCCCCGAACTAGGAAACCAGTCGAGGCCGCCAGACCCTCCGAGCCTGATACTTCACTTCTTGATGAAGGAACTCCGAAGAAAAACTCGAGTAAAGCCCTCGACTCTCCCGAGATCGAGACCATTACCCCTCCTTCAACAAATACGCCGGAGGGAACAAGTGCTGAGAGGGCGGAAGCTAAACAGAGCGCCCCGAGTGAGGAGCTCGGGGCCGTGATAATGGGTCACTCACTTTCTCTACTGTCTTACTTTGAGGAGTCAATAAAGGATGCTCGGGCTTTGCGAACACCCAACCCAAGCAAGGTTCTCGAAGAAGACCCTATCCTGGACTGTTTCATTGGGGTTGACGATGTTGTTGACCTTAATGATGCATCTACCCTTTTCGAAGAGGCTCAACGTCTCCTCTCTCGGGTAAACACTAACTTTATTGTTGTAAATTTTTCTATTATTCTCTTCCTTTGACTTATATGTCTTCATTTCATATGTAGGCCATCGTCAAGTTCAAGGCCGAGCTGAGCCAATGTGAGGCTGAGCTCAGGAAGGTTTCGGGTGAAGAGAAGGCCATGAGGCTCCTCTGTGGACAAAAGAAAGAGGAGCTCAAAAAACATGGACTGAATTGGCCAAAGCTTGGAAAAACGAGATCGAGCTAGATGAGCAGGTAACTGCGATTTTAATAGAGTATGGCCTTCTTGGTCTTACTAAGGAGGCTAACACTTCGATATCTCAGCTGCAGCAAAAGTTGGAGATGATTGGGCAACTCCGGGGCGAGGTCGATTGAGTCAAGGCTGATAGCCACCGTTGGAAAGAGAACATGGATCGGCTCGCTGCTGATAGGCTGCTCTAGCCCAACTAGCCTTGGTTGAGACTCAGCTCTGAGGTTCAAAAGTAAAGAACCGGGCCCAGGCCAAGAAATTCGAGGAGCTAGAGGCAAGTCTTGCCAAAGTCGGGTCTGAGGTTGTAGAGGCCAAGGCTGAAGTTGAGAAGACGAAGGCTACGGCTGATAAGACTATCGTTGTATACTCAAGAGATGCCGAGGCTGTTCAGGCGGATCTAAGGGAGGCCTCCGACCGGGAAAAAAAAAGTAATGATTTGGCTAAGTGCCAAGCCCGGAGGGAGACTCTCGAAGAAATCCACGCTCGAGGATTTGACCTTACTAAAGAAATAGCCCAAGCAAAGGCGCTGGAAACTAATGCTAGGTTTCTCGTTTCTTCTGATGATGACGATGTTGTGAGTGGTTCCAAGGGCAGAGAAGGTGAAGATGGAGTCCCCGAGGAGGAGGAAGTTTCCGATGATAGAGCTCTCGAGGGTGCAGTTTCTGAGGATGTTGCTTTCGAGGATGTAGCCTTGAAATAGATTAGGTTCTTTTTCTTCATTGTGTAAGGGCCCCTCGTGGGTGTTGTAAATATATTTTGTAAACATCTTTATAAAGAATTCCTTTGCTTCATCTTTGATTCCGCATTATCTTTATTTTGTGAAAAAATTGATAACTTCAATGATCAAGTGAACCTTGGCTCGGATTCTGAATATAATAGCCCTTAGGTTTTTTAGTGATTAGCGTGTGATCCTCGAACTTAGAATAGAATACCTCTTAAGGTTTTTGTTAGTCTTCGAGCTATGCTTAAGTTGATTTGACGCGAGCTCGGGATATTTGGACTCTTAAGTCTGAGTTGAGTGAGAGCAAGGTCTCGAACCCTTTATGGTTTGGCCCTTAAGATCTTTTATATTGGCCCTTAGGCTCTTTTAGGTCGTCCCTTAGGCTTTTTAAGTTGGGCCAATTCGGCCTCTAAAGTGGCTACAATTTTTCCCTGTTTTCGGCTAAAAGACTAAGTGAAAATTTTCTATGCCTTAGCATGTATTTTTTGTACCTGTTGGGTCTTTCGAAGGTTCGATCGATTGGAACCTTTATTTGTAATTCGTTTGTGTAACGATAATCGAATACCTCTTGAGGTTTTTTCGAAGGTTGATGTCGTTGAAGCCTTTAAATTGTTCGAGGGATGATTTTATCGAAGCCCTTTATCATTTTTTTTTGCCGAGGGTAGCCTGGGCTAACCGATTTTTCAAAGTGTTTAAAGGCATTTAATTTATTGCGAAAGTCAGACGTCTCCGAGCCGCATTATTTTGGCCGTAGCCTTTATATGACCGTGGTCTTTAATATGGCCGTAGCCTTTGAGTATGTCTCTTGGACTTGTATCTGTAACCTTTCGAACTTGTTCGAAAGGTTAGTCCCCAAGTATGATGGCCTTGGCCTTTATATCGAGGGGATGCCTCTTCGAGGTCTTATGAGTTCCAGTCTTCGATGACTCGAATGTGTTGACTGTTGATGATAGTCCCCGAGTATTCGGGGTGCATTTGTGTTATGGCTCTTGAGCCATTTCCTGTAGGATTATAAGTATGGAGCTCATATAATAGTAGATTTCTTTGAGACATAAAGTGTTTTGATATAGAATGATTCTTTGAATTATTGATACATGCGTACATGTTTTGCTATCAGGGCTCGAATATTCTACATGGTCATGGCTCATTTGATCGTTTTGCCCATTACAAAGTTCTCCTATCGAGGCCCTCTTTGGTGTGAAGTATTTTCCTTGAAAATACAATCTCAGAGGGTGATGCCCCCCAGTATTTGAGGTTGATTGAAAAGAAGCCTTGGATACTATTTAGTTTTCCTTAGGTAGCACATAGTTGTTGCCTCATTAAAAACCTCGCCGGTAAAACCCATTTGGGACAAAATCTGATCTAAGGGAAAAAGAGTGCAACGCGTGCTTTAAAACCTAAGGCCTTCATGTAGAAAAGTGTCTTCGATATCTTCTATCTGTCACCTGCAATGGATTGGTTTTAAACTCAAATGGACAAAGGATAAGGTCATACCTTAGCAATAGTATCATTTGAGTAGTGATATGTTCCAATTGTTTGGAACTTGTTCACCTTCCATCGAGCTAAGTCTGTAAGATCCTTTACCGACAACTCCGAAGACTCGGTACGGTCCTTCCCAATTCGGGCTTAGTTTCCCTTCTTTCGGGTCTCGAGTATTGAGGGTGACTTTTCGTAGAACTAAGTCTTCGATTTTAAAGTGTCGAAGATTGGTCCTTCTATTATAGTATCTCTCGATTCTTTGTTTCTGCGCGGCCATCCGAACTAGTGCTGCTTCTCGCTTTTTATCTAATAGTTCGAGGCTAGTGTTCATAGCCTCGTGATTTGACTCCTCCAATACATGTCGAAACCTGGTGTTGAGTTCTCCGACCTCGATAGGGATAAGGGCCTCGGAGCCATATACTAAAGAAAACGGAATAGCCCCGGTGCTTAACTTCGATGTTGTTCGATATGCCCAAAGGACCTCGGTAGAACTTCTCTCCATTTTCCCTTTGCATCATCCAACCTTTTCTTTAGGTTTTGAATGATAGTTTTGTTTGTGGACTCGGCCTATCGATTTCCAGTTGGGTGGTACGACATTGATAAGATCCTTTTTATTTTATGTGCTTCGAGGAACCCCGTTACCTTGCTGCCGACGAACTGCTTTCCATTGTCAGATACGATCTCGGCAGGTATTCCAAACCGGCATATGATGTGGTCCTAGATGAAGTCACTAACTTCTTTTTCTCTGACTTTCTCGAAGGCCTGTGCTTCCACCCATTTAGAAAAGTAATCAGTCATAAAGAAAACAAACTTAGCTTTACCTGGGGTCGTTAGTAGAGGACCAACTATGTCCATCCCCATTTCACGAAAGGCCACGGGGATAGGACCAAGTGGAGTTGTTCTCCGGGCTGATGGATCATCGGTGCAAATCGTTGGCACTTATCACATTTTTTGACAAACACCTTAGTATCTTTCTACATGTTGTCCCAGTAATACCCTGCTCTGATAATTTTTCGAATTAAAGACTCGGCGCCGGAGTGATTCCCACGAGTACCTTCGTGGATTTCTCGTAGAACGTAATCGGTGTCCCCCAACCCTAAGCATACCGCTAATGGTCCATCGAACGTTCTCCTGTACAATGTTCCATCTTTATCTAATACGAACCTAGCAGCCTTGGTTCGTAGGGCCCTCGATTCTTTGTGGTCTAATGGGAGTTTTCTATTTTTCAAATAATCGATGTACTTATTCCTCCAATCCTAAGTCAGGCTAGTAGAATTTATCTCGGCATGACCCTCTTCAACCACAGACCTCGATAATTGGACGACAATCCCCGGGACACTATCATCTTCTTCAACTGAGGATCCCAGGTTAGCAAGTGCATCGACCTCACTATTTTGTTCTCGAGGCACGTGATCCAAAGTCCACTCCTTGAAGCGGTGCAGAGTTACCTGTAGCTGATCCAATTATCGTTGCATCCTGTCCTCTCGAACTTCAAAACTATTGTTTAGTTGGTTTACCACCAATAATGAATCACACTTGGCTTCGATGACTTCTAATCCCAAGCTCTTAGCTAGCTCGAGACCTGCAATCATGGCCTCATACTCGGCCTCATTATTAGCCAACCTAGAAGTTTTGATAGATTGTCTAATGGTGCCACCCGTATGTGGCATTAAGACAATGCCATGCCCGGACCCTTTCACATTTGAGGCACCGTCCGTGATAAGGGTCCATACCCCCAATGATGTACCCGATCTTAGCAAGAGTTCTTTCTCCATATCGGGTACGAGGGTTGGCATAAAATCGGCCACGAAGTCCGACTTGATAGTCGTTCGGGGTTGATACTCGATATCGTACCCGCTAAGTTTGATAGCCCATTTGGCCAACCGGTCCGATAGCTCGGGCTTATGCAAAAACATTTCGAAGGGGGTAAGTTGTTAATACACATATGGGATGACTGAATATATGGATTTAGCTTTCTATATGTGCTTATCAATGCAAGTGCTAATTTTTCTAAGTGAGGACATATAATTTTAGCATCTCCTAGAGCTCGGCTTACATAATAAATAGGAAATTGCGTACCATGCTCTTCTCAAATTAGTACCCCACTTACCGCTATCTCAGATACTGCCAAGTATGGGTAAAGTTTTTCATCTACCTTCGGCGTGTGAAGCAAAGGCGGGCTCGATAGGTATCGCTTCAATTCTTCTAAGGCTACGCGAAATCATTCTTGTTTTTAAGCAAGGAAAAGAACTGGTGACTTCGATCTAAATGACCTCGAAATGAATCGACCCAAAGTAGTTATTCGTCCGGTTAGCCTTTGCACGGCCTTCACACTATCCATGATCGTGTTATCCTCGATGGCCCTGATCTTGTCGGGATTAATTTTGATACCCCGATTCGAGACCATGAAACCGAGAAACTTACCCGAGCCGACTCCGAAGGCACATTTCTCCGGGTTAAGCTTCATATTGTACTTTCTCAAAATTTTAAATGTTTCCTGCAAATGAGTTAAATGGTCCTTACGCGCAGGGACTTAACCAACATATCATAAATGTAAACTTCCATTGTTTTACCTATTTGTTCTTCGAACATTTTGTCAACTAGGCATTGGTATGTAGCTCCTACATTTTTAAGCCCGAGGGGCATTATGTTGTAACAATAAGTTCCAAATTTAGTGATAAACAAAGTCTTTTCCTGGTTCTCCGGGTTCATCTGAATTTGATTGTGCCTGGAGTAGGCGTCGAGAAAAGTTAGGATCTCGTGGCCAGCCGTGGCATCGATCATACGATCAATGTTGGACAGTGGGAAAGAATCTTTCGGACATGCTTTGTTTAAATCCTTGTAATCTACACACATTTTAAGTTTATTTCCTTTTTTAGGAACTACAACTACGTTGGCTAACCATTCGGGGTATTTTACCTCCCGAATAGACCCTATTTTAAAGAGTTTGGTTACCTCATCCTTTATGAATGCATGTTTCACCTCGGACGGGCGCCTCCTTTTTTTTTACCGGTTTGAACCTGGGGTCGAAGCTTAACCGATGTGTTGTTATTTCCGGTGGAATCCCTGTCATATCTAAGTGGGACCAAGCAAAGCAATCCATATTATCAATAAGAAATTGAATGAGTTTTTTCATGAGTTCGGGGGTTAATCCCGTTCCCAGGTATACCTTTCTCTCGTGCATGTATTCGATCAGTATGACCTGCTCCAGTTCCTCGATAGTTGATTTGGTTGCATCGGACTCTTCGGGAACGACGAATGTTCGAGGAGTAAGGAAATCCTCTTATTCGTCTTCGTTTACTTGTTGCTCCGATTCGGTCGAGGCTGGGGGGCGGTGATTGCTATTTAGCTGCCTGCTTAAATTTGATGCTCGATTTCTCCAAGGTCGAAGGATATGGTATCGGGATCACTTCATCGACTGCAAACATTTCCATTGCAGGATGTTGCTCTCCGTAGACCATTTTCACACCATCTCCCGAGGAGTGCATTATACCTCATGTCGCCTTCGATGACATGGAATTTTGTATCTTGTATGGTCCCGGCTACATTGACTGGTAGGATTATCTCCCCTTTTGTTGTTTTTCTTGCCATGTTGAAGCCATTTAGGACCCGGGATGCAGGTACAATCTGATCCTGTAGGCCGAGCTGTTCTACGACCCTCGATTTGATTATGTTCGTTGAGCTACCTGGATCCACTAGAACACGTTTAACTTGAGTTTTATTTAAAAGGATATAAATAACCAGGGCGTCATTGTGCGGCTGAGATATGACTTTTGCTTCCTCGTCATAGAATGTTAAGGCGTCCTCGGGCAAATGGCTCCGAGTCCATTTTTCTCTGGTAATCGATACCTTGGCACGTTTGAACACAGGTCCTTGCGGGACATCGACAGCGCCAACGATCATGTGGTTTACATATTGCGGTTCTTCCTGCTCATTTTTTCTTGCATCTCTCTCCCTGAAGTGGTTTTTAGCTCGATCACTGAGAAATTCTCGAAGGTGGCCCTCGTTGAACAACTGAGCTACCTCCTCCCTTAGCTGCCTGCAATCTTCGGTCCTATGGCCATGTGTACAATAATACTTACACATCAAGTTTGGATTCCTCTGAGAAGGATCGATTTGTATAGTCCCGGGCCACCTGGTATCTATAATTCTTCCAATATCTAACACAATCCTTGATGCGTCTACACTGAAATTATACTCTGACAATCGAGGTGCCTCCGCGGGGTCGGTGTGCTTATCAAACCCGCTCTTACTCATGAGCCCCCATGTTCTTTGACCTCGATCGTTTATCTGATCATTTCGAGGAGAGTTACGGCATGAACCGTTGTTTCTTCAATCGACATATGGCTGATACCGTCCCTTGTTCGATCTTGATTCCCTGTCTGTATTCCTCGACGGTTTGGCTTCCAATCTATTAGGATGAACTAAACCCAAGGGGGCTCCCAACTGGTCATCCTCGACCCTGATCTTCGATTGGTAATGGTTATGTACGTCCGACCACGTCATAGCTAGGTACTCGATCAACTTCTGCTTTAATTGTCGAGATGCGATCGAACTCCTGTCGTTCAAACCCTGTATAAAAGCTTGTACTGCCCAGTCATCCGAGACCGGTGGTAATTCCATTCGCTCCATCTGAAACATGGACACGAACTCCCTCAACATCTCTTCCTTCCTTTATTTTATTTTGAATACATCTAATTTGCTTGTTTCCACCTTTATGTCCCCGGCGTGTGCTTTCACGAAGGCGTCTGCTAACATAGCAAACGAATCAATAGAGTTAGGAGCCAAGTTGTGATACCAAATCATGGCTCCTTTTGACAAAGTTTCCCCCAATTTTTTCAATAACACGGACTCGATCTCATCATCATTCAAGTCGTTTCCTTTAATCCCACAAGTATACGAGGTAATATGCTCATTAGGGTCGGTTGTCTCGTTATATTTGGGTATATCGGGCATGCGAAACTTTTTTAGGAATGGGAATCGGAGCCGCGCTTTGAGGGAGTGGTCTTTGTATGAACTTTTTGGCATCTAAACCCTTGAAGACCGGGGGTGCCCCTGGTATTTGATCAACATGGGAGTTATAAGTCTCAACCTTCTTGTCATTGTCCTCAATCTTCTTTTCCCCGGACTCTATCCTCTTGGTGATCTCTTCGAGCATTCTCATACTAGCAAGGTCAGTCCTCGAGCCATTTTCGTTTGACCTCTCTGGCCCCTGTTCAGCACGTCGAGTGTTTTTCGGTTCAGCTATACTCGAAGTTTTTTTCTTACTCTGAAGTTGAGCGATGGCGATTTGCTGAGCTTGCCGCATCTCGAATATCACTTGGAGGCTGACTCCCCCATCTCCTATTCCTGGTGTTCCTTGGCCTCCAGATCGGGCTTCCCTGCGTACACTCCATCCGGGGTTTGTGCCTAGATCTGCATTCAAGGAAATATGCGAACTAATATCAACTGGTTCCACATTTGGCAATTCCCCTGGGTTTATCGGTGGTACACCGACCCCTACATTGTTGTTTCCCCAAGAAATCCAAGACCTTCGTTGTCATGAATAGGTGTATTTTGCGAGTTCGACAAGTTTAATCCTGAGAATCAAAAAAAATTGACAAGAAAAAGTGTAAAGATAATATGTGTTATGTGAATCAGAAATGAAATAATCACTATTATCTTTAGCCCCACGGTAGGCACCAAACTGTTTACCTCGAAAATACGAGTAACAATTAAATATGTTTTGTGGTCTTAAAGATATGTGATTTAGTTCAATACCAATTAATAATCAAGAAATATAAGGTATAAGTGAAAGAAATAAGTGAATCAAACCAGTGTTACTTAGGCAGTATCGACCTCGAGCCCAGTGAACTCGAGATAAACCAAGAACAATAAAGCAAGAAACAATAAAGTTAAAGGACAATTCTAATGAACAATGAGCAAAAAGTATAGAGTATATCCTTTGCCAATGATTAGATGGTCCTTACAAATAATTGGGGTTCCCTTTATATAATAGGGGAGCCCTAAATAAGGTACATTCTTATTTACATTAAGGAATCTTATTGGGACAGCTGTCTAACCGCCTAGTACGGATTTTTACAATTCTATTCCGGGATTTGCGCCATGATTTTGGGGACGTGGCAGGAATCTCACTCATTCTATTACGAATCCATAACGGTATTATTTCGAGGTCGATCATACTCGGCTTCGGTATCCATCATACTTTAATCTTCGGGCGCTGCACTCTATCTTCGAGCACGATTTTGGTCCATCGAGCTCGAACTCGACCTTTCCTGAACTCGGGCTTAATGCGATCCCTCGAGCCCGGAAACTCGGGCATACCTAATTTCGACCGTATACACTCTATCCTAAAAAGGTAGTTATTTATGGGAATAAAATTATGATAGGCCTTTCTTCTCATCTAACACCGAGTGGCGCACCAAAAAATTTCCATAAAGAAACAGCCACCTCAACATTCATGGTTGAAGTTATCTGTACTATCAATAATTTTGCAACCTAACTGATGTACCTCAGGTCAATTGTTTTTTTCCATTTTGGTTATGTAATACAGTAACTTGTGAAGCCCTAAATAACTAATAATTCAATCCTGAGTGTTTCTATCTTGTTAAAGATAAATTAGTTTTTTCTAAGGTTCTTCCTAAACGCCATTGTACAAAAGTAGGGAATTGTAATTTTTTGTATGATATCATTTGCTCCCAATATTACTGCTATTATACTGTTGGCGAGCATTTGTAATACGTTTCATGATACTCTTAATGTTGGATTTAGTAACATTGTTATAAGAAGCATTGGTTGTTTATAGTATTTTGAAATGTTCTTCGCTTCGTGGTTTTACATTTTACTGTGTGGTAGCAACTTACCAATAATAAATCTTGTTTTCTTACTCAACTAATATGAACCCTTTTTAACGGATAAAGGGCCTGAAGAAGTTTGAAGAATCATCCTTAAAGATATTTCCGAGCAAGTTCAATTAGCAGCTGTAATTGTTGAAGAACAATGGAAATCTATTTTGTTTTATTAGGAGTTGTCGTCATCTGTACAAACTACTATCTCACTTTCTCTTTAATTTTCTGTTTTCTTTAAGGAATTGAAAAAAAAAAAGATCATGCAATTTGAATGTAATATATTATTGCTACTTTGATGCTTTAGTTCTTTATAATTAAAAAAGATATTTTATGTCAATATTGACTTCATTCTTTGTATCATGTTGAATGCGTGTAATATGTTTATTAATTTAAATTTCACATTAGCGAAGAAAAATTTTTGTTTTTTGAAAATCATGTCGTTGAATTTACATACAACTAACGAATGGAATTTCGGTCGCCAAACACCAACAACGACTGAAAATTAGTTACTGCTAATGAAGTGTTTAACGATTGGGACGATATTTAACAATAGGAAACTACCCTCGCTAATGTTGGTATAACGGCTGGATTCCTTGCCATCGTTAAAAGAGTTTTTGCGATGGGGTCAAAATTCGGTCTTTTACCTTTAACGACGGAGGCACTAATGACCGGCGATGACCAGTTTTTACCATATCGTAATTGACTGATAACGACCGAATTTGGAGTCTTAACGACCGAATTTTCCGTCGTTAAAGGCCTATTTTCCTATGGTGGTATTTGGTTGTACCCGGAGTAGGCGTCAAGAAAACTGAGGATCTCGTGGCAAAGGGAAATAGTCCTTGGGATATGCCTTATTCAAATCCTTATAGTCTACACACATTCTTAATTTATTCCCCTTTTTAGGGAATACCACTACGTTTGCTAACCAATCCGGGTATTTAACCTCCCGAATGGACCCTATTTTAAGGAGTTTAGATACCACGTCATTGATAAAAGCATGTTCGACCTCGGACCGGGGTCTCCTCTTCTGCTTGACCGGGTGGAATTCCAGGTCCAGGCTTAACTTGTGGATGGTTATTTTCGGCGAGATCCCTGTCATATCAAGGTGGGACCAAGCAGAATAATCTATGTTAGCCAGAAGAAGTTGAATGACTTTTTTCCTGAGCTCAGGACTTAATCCTGTGCCCAGGTATACCTTTCGATCGGGTAGATGCTCAATCAATATGACCTGTTCCAGTTTCTCGACCATCGATTTAGTGGTGTCGAAATCATTAGGGGCTACAAAAGACCTCGGAACCCTATAATCATCGTCCTCATCAGTCCCTTGTTTCTCCGGTTGGGTCGGGGCTGGTGTCAGTAATTGCTATTTATCTCTTTGCTTTATGGCCGAACTTGGCCACTTTGTCATTGTAAGTGCGGATATCGGAATCGCCTCTTCGACCTCAAACATTTTCTTTGCGGCTGGCTGCTCTGCGTAGATTGTTTTAATCCCTCATAGTGTTGAGATTTTAACACCTGGTGCAAAGTCGAGGGCACTGCCCTCATGTTGTGGATCAATGGCCTCCCGAACAGAGTGTTGTACCTCGTGTCTCCTTTGATAACATAAAACATGGTTTCCTGGATGGTCCCAGCGGCATTCACTAGTAATGTTATCTCCCCCTTAGTGGTTTCACATGCCATGTTGAATCCATTTAGAACTCGGACTGCAAGCACGAATTGATATTGTTGGTCGTGCTGTTCTACGACCCTTTATCAGATGATGTTGGCCGAGCTACCTGGATCGATTAACACACGCTTAACTCGAGATTTATTTATGAGTACAGATATTATTCTTCTTGTTCGGTCTGTTTATTAGAATCCCTATTCCTGAAATGATTCTTGGCTCGGTCGTTCAGGAATTCTCGAACGTGCCCGTTGTTGAATAGCCAGACTGCTTCCTCTCTCAACTGTCGGTAATCCTCTATTCTGTGGCCGTGAGTGCCATGATATTTGCACATCTGGTTAGGATCCCTTTGGGCTGGATCGGATTGTGGAGGTCAAGGTCATTTGGTGTCCTTGATGCGTCCGATAGCTGATACAATGGCGGCAGCATCGATGTTAAAGTTGTATTCGGATAACCTCGGTGCTTCCTTAGGCCCGTTAGGCCTGTCGAAACTGCTCTTGCTCATGACCTCGATCACTTCTCCTTTCATTTCGCAATGAATTTTGCTCGGAACCACTGCTTCTCTGATCTCCTTTGTACGGCTGATACTGATCCCTGTTTGACCTCAGTTCACGGCCCATATCTCTCTTGACTCTATCGATGGTTCTGACGGGATAAACGGACCCTAAAGGGGGCCCAAGTTGATCATCTTCGACTTTGATTTTTGATTGATATCGGTTATGCATGTCGGCCCAAGTAACAGTCAGATATTCTATCAGATTTTGCTTCAGCTGTTGTGAAGCCACCGAGCTTCGAATATTGAGTCCCTAGGTAAAATCTTGAACGGCCCAATCATCAGCGATCGGTGGATGGTCCATCCGTTCCATTTGAAACCGGGACACGAACTCTTTGAGCATCTCATTATCTTTCTGTCTTACTTTGAAAAGGTCCGACTTCCAGGTATCGACCTTGATAGCCCCGGCGTATGCTTTCACGAAAGAGTCTGTAAGCATAGAAAATGAGTCAACAGAATTAGGAGGTAAGTTGTGATACCATATCATAGCTCCCTTTGACAAGGTCTCCCCGAATTTCTTCAACAATATGGACTCGATATCATCATCCTCCAAGTCGTTCCATTGGATGGCGCATGTGTAGGAGGTAACATGCTCGTTTGGGTCGACCGTTCTGTGGTACTTATAAATCTCGGGCATGCAGAATTTCTAAGGGATCGGCTTTGAAGCCGCGCTCGGAAGGAAAGGTTTTTGTACGAACTTCTTGGAATCCAGGACTTTCAGTATCGGCGGTGCTCCTGGGATTTGGTCGACCCTGGAATTGTAAGTTTCTACCTTTTTGTCGTTTCCATCAATTTTCTTCTCCCTTGATTCTACCCATTTCTTCAGCTCCTCAAGCATTTTTATGATCTCGTGGTTAGTCCCCGATTCATTTTCATTTGATCTCTTTATGACCGGTTCGTCCCTGCGGGTGACTTCTCGGGACGGATTGGGTTCAATTCCGCTCGGCACTCGGCTCTGGTTCTGTAACTGAGCTATCGCTGCCTGTTGAGCCTGTATCATTTCGAAGATCATCCATAAATTGATCCCCTTCCCTCCATTGTTTTTAGTATTTTGCGCGGCCGATCGGGCTCCACCACGGATGCTATTCTCGGGGTCGGTAGGCAGATTTATGTCGATTTCAACATGCGAGTTAGCATCCAATGGGTCTACGACTGGAATTCCGACGGGATCAACGGGCGGTACCTCGTTATCGGGCGTTATGTTGTTGTTTTCACCGTGATGAATGGACTCATTGTCAACATATAGGGGTGTTGATTGACGAGTTCGGCATCTTTGTGTTTTAACCTAAAATTAGAGACCGTTCAAAGAACAAGTGTAAAGTAATGTGTGTTATGAAAATTTGTATGAAATAACCACTATTATCCTTAGCCCCACGGTGGGCGCCAAAGTGTTTACCCTAAAGATCAGATAATAATTGAATTCGTAAGTGGTTTTAAGGATACGTGGATTAAATTGACACAAAGCGGTAAATTAAATTGCAATTGAAATAAACAATGTTAAAGTAAATTCAAACCACGCGAATTGAACAGTTACAGTCTTGGGGGATTAGCTACCCTTGAACAGGATGCATTTCGATCGGTATCAAGAAACAGCTGAATAAAAGCTTAAAGAGGAAAATAACATTATATTGCTTCTGAGTGCGTGTTACAATGTGTTAAACAAATTATCAGACCCCCTTCATATAGTGAGGGAGTCCTACTTTAGGTACAATTCTATAAAAGGTAAAAATCTCTTGATTTATTGATTGTCGTTTCCTTATTGATACATGTCGTGATTCCCATCGTAATATCCGACCGGTCGCAGGTATTTCGGTCTTCTGTTGGTTATGCTCACAATGTTTCTTCGAGCTCGTTCGGAGTCAGGGTTGATTCGGGGATCACAGACTCAATGTTCTCGAAGACAGACATTCTGACCTCGGGCTCTGGTCCGATGGGACTTGGGGTCGATCTTAAGCCCCTCATGTTCCGAACCCGATCTAGCATGCCGTAGACGAGCCCGATTTCGATCGTATACATTAACAAGATGTGACTAAATGTTTTTGGGGGCTACTAAACGAGGATAATCAATTAATATATATCAAAATCAATCATTTCTAGCTCTAAGAGTTCGGCTTGGTACTACGGCCCTCAACTAGCAGTACAACTTTTGTAGGCCTTTATAGACTCCCCAACAGGAGTGGAGACTAAAGAAAGGTTCATCATACTGATCCGGTTCTAAATCAAGGTTCAATCCAAAAATTAGGAGTAACTTACGAACGAGTAAAATATACCAAGGTTCGAGATCTTTAAGAGCGTATGCATCACGCGAGCAGACAAACAATATACCCTGTAACGACTGCTGGTGATGGTGACGGTCTAGTGCTGCATATAGACGGGATGGTCCTCCTTCATGAGTAGATGTTCCAGAACCTCTGCCTGCGCCACGCTCTACCTGAGCCTGATAACGCGCAACAAAGCAGCTGTCACAATAATAAGAGACAGAGCTACAATATTGCCTATGAGTTTCCACGAACTCAATAGTTTTTTCTTAAACTTTGTATTTATATTAAAAAATTAATTAAATATGTATTAATATTCAATTACGAAGTTATAATATAATAATTGGAGAGTGTCTAGGTCACAATCCATAGCGAGCAAGTACGAGGCTAGCTAAGTCAAAGCAGTGACAGAGCTAGAGGCTAAGATGCGGGTACCCACGAACCCAGTAGCTTTTGCCTAGACCTTAAATATCTATCTATCTAATCCATATATATATATATANCTCTCTCTCTCTCTCTATATATATATATATATATATATATATATATATATATATATATATATATATATATATAAGTTTATTAAATTTCTATAAATATTTAACTATGAACCTAGTTATTAACTTGAAATTCTTGTAGGAATTCATAAACTTCAAATCTTGGATCCGCATCTGTAAGCCTATATGTACTATTGTCTTATAGAGTTCCAAGTTATCTTTTAAAGAAGGATTTAATGATTAATACTTAAAAAGAGAACTAAGGATTAAACTAGAGAGTACTAAAACGTGCAGTATAATGATCTACCAAAAATATGAAAAAACCTAGGATTGTTAATAGGTTTTTGTCTAATAAGGTTACCTGATATGAGTAATTATGGCCTAGTTGTAATTACCCATTACGTAATATCTTCCCATATTAAGGGACCTACTCCCAATCGCTATTCCTGGCTAATAGAAAGACATTTAAGAATGATTCTAGTGATTTTGTGATGTTTACCATGGATTAATTGGATGGTTAAAGGAGAGGAGCAAAAAAGAAATTCTATTCCAGAAAATATAAAACCGGTAAAAAGCTTTTACTATAGAAGAATGATTCCTTCATTGATCCGTTAAACGAGAGCTTTTCCACATGGAACATCCGAATTACTATGACTTTCTTCTCTGTTCGACAACTTATTTTATTTTGCTTCAATAATCAAGATCCATATTTTTATCAGTTAAATCTCGTTAATGGTCTGACTTACTTAAAGTAGAGCTCTGTTATCGTGGCATCAGCTTATATTTAATGCTCATGGCACCCTTATTCATGGCACCTAATCTCATTAACTGTTTATATTATACAACAAATTAGAAAGCGACAAACTCTTGATTTTTTAATACATACATATATATATATATATATATATATATGCTGGATGTTAAAGAAGTCTTTAATATATCTTTATTCAAATTTAGTTGGTTTTCCCAGATGAATATTATTTCTCTATTCTGTTGTACCCCATTACTAATTCGATGCTTCTCACAGATACTAAGTACTGGTGTTTTAACTAGTAATGAACATACTCCTCTAGCTTACTTAATGTCGTTAAAAACTTACTTTTAAAGAAACAAAAGTTCTAACTATCAAAGTAATTATATAGCGTAATTTTTGACGTAAAGGGTATAATTAACTTGAGCTAATCATATGGTTTTTCATTTCATATATTCAATTATTCATATCAACAAGCCTTCTGCGGTAAGTTGGTTTTTAATCTTAATAAATAACACTAACTTTTTTTTTGCTAATAAGGCTTTTATTAAAAACAGAACTAGTGCATTACAGAAGTCGTAACTGAACGGTATGTTACAGTTCCAGTTACATCGGAAGCTAAAAGCGATAAGGTAAAAGTAGGTAGATTTTCAAAAAGTATAACATCATTAGATTGTAGATCCGGGCTTGTCTTCCCATACTTGGCTAATACATCCGCTACACCATTACCTTCACTGAATGTATGGTGGATCGTCGTCACCTATATGTCCCTGAGCATCGACCTGCATGCAAAAATGATATGTGAGTGATTTAGTGATGTGTAGCAATACCTGAGAGTCCGTTCCACTTTTAATGGTCTGAAGTTGCGAGCATTCGCTAGCAGTAGACCATGATACAAAGCTAGAAGTTCAGCTTGTAGAATATCAGTATGTATCAAATGTTTGGTAAAGCCATACACCCATGTTCCTGAGGAGTTGCAAAAAACTCCAGCTACCCCACCCTTATGGGAACGATTATCAAAGGCTCCATCAATATTTAATTTATAGCAACCTTTGGGTAGACGGTGCCATTTGATTGGTATGTCAGTAGTTAGTGTTTGTCGGTGGTTGTAATTGTTTGCTAGGTAGTAG
The DNA here is from genome assembly GCF_001879085.1 of Nicotiana attenuata. NCBI lineage: Eukaryota > Viridiplantae > Streptophyta > Magnoliopsida > Solanales > Solanaceae > Nicotiana > Nicotiana attenuata. The sequence goes on from NC_031994.1 coordinate 72,882,423, forward strand.
AATAGGGATGCCTGATTGTGGATGGTATGGAAATTAACAAGAGTTGGTGTGGTTGAAGATGTTATGATTACGGTTGATCCAGATCTGCCAGAAGATGATTGACACTATGATATGTAAATGTACAGTATTCGGAGGAGAGGTGTGTGGTTTACGTGGCGAAAGACATAACGCTTTCACCCAATTTTGAGAGATGTGTGGTGGGAGTGGGATATTAAAATGTTGCCATATATGTGAGGCAGTGGTACAATGGAAAAATATATGTTCAACATCTTCAGGTGCTTGTCTGCATAATGGACAGGTATGATCACTAGAAATGTTGCGATGAGAGAAAAATGAGAGGGTTGGTAGTTTGGCTTGTAGCATGAGCCAGAAGAAGTATTTAATTTTATTGGTACAATGTATCTTCCATACCCAATAAAGATGAGAATGGGTTTGTTGTGTGTGTGTAGGAAACGTTATTAGGTTATATGCAGTAGAGGTTGAGAAAACTCCGGTTGATGAGGGAAGCCAAAAGAACTGGTCTTTAGAACTAGTTGTAGAGCTTAACAAAGTATAAGTGATGAGGGTAAAGAGGTAAGGTGGGAGGTTGAATGAAAGTGGTGAGAGGTTCCACCATCCATTCTGAATGATAGAGCTGAGTGGAAGGTTATCTTCATTTTGTGTGAGTGGTCCGTGAATAAATTGTCGTAAAGTGCGGTGCGTAGGTGGCCAGTAGTCAGACCATAGTTGTATTTGATTACTATTGATTGTCACACCTCCTTTTTCACTACACCCCGTGAAGGGTATAATAAAGGGAGTTTTTTCAATTAAAGGACAATCGAAACGGGATTCGTTTATTAAGAGATTCAGAGTCGCCACTTGGGAGATTTATGGTGTCCCAAGTCACCGGTTTGAATCCCGAATCGAGGAAAAGGTTTGACTCTGTTTAACAGTCGCGAACCAGAAATTCGAGTAAGGAATTCTGTTAACCCGGGAGAAGGGGTTAGGCATTCCCTAGTCCCGTGGTTCTAGCACGGTCGCTTAACTGCTATATTTGGCTAAAATCTGATTTTAGAACATTTTTGAACCTATGTGCAAATTTTGACTTTTAACCGCCTTTATTCATTTTAAAGAAGATTGAACGTCGTTTAAAACATGTCTTTGGATCGCGTCACATGAAACGCACCCGCAATCCGAAACACATTTTATTCAACGTTTTAGGATTTGGATTTGGCTCACATGAAATGCACACACGAGTTTAGGAAAGTAGATTTTTAAAATGACGCGCCTAAAGCCACTATGCGTTTGCGCTTTGCGGGGCCATGGAAATTCAACTAAATGGCACGCCCGAATTCTAAGGATAAACAAGATTGATCAAATGAGGGCCATGCAATTGGCATTTTGTTCGGCACGACACGCCTCAATTATTTTCAAAGGATTGTCCTAAACTAGAGCAAACTAGGGATGTTCAAGATTGTTTCTTTCTCTTAAAATTGAAATTATTGCGAGACTAAGGATGAGCAATATAATCTAAACTAAAAAATACTTTCATGAGTATCTTGTATACTTTCCACTTTAAAACTAACATTCAAATTATCTACTGTCAATGAGGAATCTGCAGAAACGGCTATGAGCACAAGCATATAATTAAACAATGCAATAACATGATTGGTCCAGAGTCATCACAGTTGAACCAACTATGCGACACTAGGGCCAAAATCACAACAAATAAGCTGCAATGATCTCCCCAGAAAATTTCACTCACATAATCATTTTTCACATCACTAATTACATCAACAACATATTTTAAGTATTAACTAAATCAAACCAAACGTTCTGCTATGTTCCAAACAAAATAGCAGGCAGATTCAATCAACCACAGTAAATGAATTAAAAAAATGCCAACATTTCATTGTAAGTCAAAAAGGAAATACAAATTGGAGATATGTACCTAATTGCCCATGAACTGTCTAAGATTTAACAAATGAAGGACATGTGAAGGAAGGTTGGAACTCAGCAAATACAGCAGCACACAGCAGAAATCTTTGGTCGAATCATTGTTTAGATCCCAGAAAGTTCGAGTGAACAATAACCACTAAAAACACTGTGAACGAAATTCCCCTTTAAATCCTATCCTCCACCAATGTTACTGTTATTTCAATAACCAAAAAGGAACGAAAGTTCCAATTCCAATCAAAGTGTTGCTTTTAAAAAAAAGTTATCAGAAATGAAAGAGGAGAAATGAAGATAGAAGGAGAAGAGGAGGGAAGCATCTAACCAACAAACCTATCAAAAACCAAGCATAACACATATAAGAACACGAACTGCTAGTAATCAGGGCTGCTGCAGGCCAGCCAGTGCAGAATTTTGCACTTAAATCGTGCAAACAGGCTGCCTAGGCAGCTGCAAAACAAGACAGACTTTCACCAAGGCCAACAGTCCAAACACTGCCTGCTGTCGATTCAAATTGCTGCTCTAACCGGCTTCTTCAACAGCTCGAAAGAGCAGATTTCTTGTAGCAGAGATCATGGCAGACAAATTTTCGAACAAGAGCAAGGAAAATAAAGCAATCTGAACATATACAGTCAGCCAGACACTATTGCTACCTTAAGAACACAAGAAGAATTACCAAGACTTGGTTTTAGGATTTAAGTAACGTATCTCAAGTACAACCTCAAGAAAACAGACAAAATGCTCAAAGGAACTGCTTCATGAATACAGTAGATGCATAATTTTTACAGCATGAAGATCAGAATGCACTTCCACATGGGGACAAGGAAGCAACTCGATGCAAATGTCAAGCAGATACTAGCGAAGACGAACATATCAAGGACTTAATAAGCTGGAGACAAGTCGATCCAAACCAAAAGAGACAAGCATATTTAGACAATGAACCAAAGCGTCAGTGAACGTATTGCCAACAGCTTAATTCAAAACTAAATTGCGACTTAGCCATTCTTACTCACCAACTAAACATGCTATTTGCCGAATTCAAATTGAATCATATAAGACTAAGAGCAAAATCAAACACAACCTCAATATGTTGAAACAAGGTCAAATATACCAGATAGTGTACTCAAATCAGTCACCAATCAACCCTTGCACCCAAACCGCAAACAACTCGCCAAACTAACAAACCTAAGGTTCGTACCATATTTTAATCACACCACAAACAAGATAAGAGAAAGAATCAGCAAATGAACCTGAAATTGAGCTTTCGATTAACTTTGCTCGAACGCTGAATACAAGTGGAAGACAGTAGCTAATATCAGCACAATCAGTAATAGAAACGGGTAGAAATCAGAAGCTCGGACAGCAACGAACTCAGCAACTTTCAATCGAGCTCCATCTTCAAACGAACTCCAGCCCAGAAAGAAGATACGAAATATGTTTTTTTTTTATTTTTCCTTTTCTGAACAGTAATCGAAAATCAAAACAAATTCAAAGAACAGTGAACATTTTTGGATACATATCTTTCTCTTGTTCTGAAAAAAACTAAAACCAGATTGGAAACCAAGAAGAAGAAGAATCACTTTCTCTTGGGATTGAGTGAAATCAATCGAACGCCTCACACTCATCCAACGAACGTTCTCCAGAACCTTCCAATCGCGTGAGATGGTTCAAAATCGGGCGAGTGAGAGGAGGGAGAATCTTTGGTGTCAGAAACCGTTAGAAATGGCAAGATGAGAGAAGAAGGAATGCGTGGTTGTGGGTTTGGATTCACTCGCTATGGATTTGGGTGATTCAAGGTCTGATTTGTGTGAGAGAGGCTAGTGAATAGTGAGGCATCACTGAATCTTGGGAAATTGGGGTCTGTGAATGTGTATGCGTGTGTATGTTTGGGAATGGGTCAGGTGTAGGGGGCAGACGGGCGAGTTTGGGGAATTTGTTTTGGGCTTGGGATTCTTTTTGTTGGTCTTGGCCCAAATAGGTTTTTAAGAACAAATTTCCTTTCCCTTTTCTTTTGTTCTATTATTCCTCTTTTTTTCTTTTCTATAATTAATTGAAATCGCAAATTGACTCCTAAATTGATCTTATCTTTAAAATTAGGCTAACTATCTACTATAATATTTACAAAAATTAATTACTCCTAAGTTAAAAGAGGAAATTACTAATTTAAAGCTAAAAGGCTAAAAATGCAAAAGTAAGCCAATTTTTTGTGATTTTTCCATTTTTATAAAACAACTAGTTTACTATTTAACCTGAAATGTAAAAAATAAACCCTAAACGCAATGCTAGATATTTTTTTGTACTTTTCATGATTTAAATAAAATAAACATGCACAAAAATTATCACAAAATCCTATAAAATAGTAAAAAATGAAAAAAAAATATTTTTCTTGAATTTATGGGAGTAATTCATATAGGGCAAAAATCACGTGCTCACAGCTGCCCCTCTTTGCTCGAAAACACGAAGAATTTTCGTGCAAAGATAAGTGAGCGGATACGAGCGATTTTTGCCCGCTTGAATACTCCGTGTGAAGCATTTTTGAAAGAGTTGACCGCACCCTGCTTCTGAGGTTGCCTACATATCCTTGGCTAAAAAGGAATCAGGTCAGTGTAGTTCAGGAAGGTCTGGTAGCTGGGACTACTAGGGACTGTGATTTCACTATTGTTGCTTTTGCTACTGCTCGCTGACCTCCTTATTACACCATGTTAAAATAAAAAGAAGCTAGCCTAAGCTATGATCTATGAATTACAAAAGGGTCCTATCTATGTCTTCTAACTTGCTCTTTGTGTTGCCTTGAACTTGTATTCTTCCACTGGAATTCTTGCGTTGTTGCCTTGCATTGTGATTGGAGATGTTTCGCCCTTCCTCCGAGTGATGTTGGACTGCTGAAGTTTGAAATATGTGCCTCTATTCTCCAGGCGGGCTCCTGATTGCTGACGCTTGAAAAGTATTCCCTTGTTCTCCAGGTGGGCTCCTGACTGCAACAAAATGAACAAACGAAGAAAATTTTCTGCCCCAGTTTGGTGACTGGGCACGTCATGTTATCAAATATTAAAATTAAAAGCTAAAATTTGAATTGTACTTCCCTTGTTCTCCAGGTGGGCGCTTGATTGCTGAAGCTTGAAAAGTATTCCCTTGTTCTCCAGGTGGGCTCCTAATTGCTGAACTTGAAAATTATTCCCTTGTTCTCCAGGTGGGCTCCTGACTGCAACAAAATAAACAAACAAAGAATATTTTCTGCCCCAGTTTGGTGACTGGGTACAGCATGTTATCAAATATTAAAAATTAAAAGCTAAAATTTGAATTGTACTTCCCTTGTTCTCCAGGTGGGCGCCTGATTGCTGAAGCTTGAAAAGTATTCCCTTGTTATCCAGGTGGGCGCTTGATTGCTGAAACTTGAAAAGTATTCCCTTGTTATCCAGGGGGGCGCCTGATTGCTGAAACTTGAAAAGTATTCCCTTGTTCTCCAGGGGGGCTCCTGACTGCAACAAAATAAACAAACAAAGAAAATTTTCTGCCCCAGTTTGATGGCTGGGTACAGCATGTTATCAAATATTAAAAATTAAAAGCTAAAGTGAATTATACTTCCCTTGTTCTTCAGGTGGGCGCCTGATTGCTAAAGCTTGAAAAGTATTCCCTTGTTCTCCAGGTGGGCTGCTGATTCCCGAACATGAAAAGTATTCCCTTGTTCTCCAAGTGGGCTCCTGACTGCAACAAAATAAGCAAACAAAGAAAATTTCTGCCCCAGTTTGCACTAGGAAGATTTGTGAGTTGTTAGCTATACTGTAAATCGCTTATGCTATTGGTGTAATGGTGAGAGTAAAATTAAAGACTTGATTGGCATGCACGTCTCTTGGGAGTAAAACTAAGGACATTTGACTAGCAAATTCATCAGACTAGGTCTTCTATCTTAGGAGAAAGATTCATCAGACTAAGATTTTAGATCCTAGGAGAAAGTTTATCAGACTAGGTTACTATTTTTGTTACCTTCGGAGAAAGGTTCATCAGACTAAGACATTTTTCCTAGGAGAAGATTCATCAGACTAGGTTTTCTATCTTAGGAGAAAGATTCATCAGACTAAGACATTTATCCTAGGAGAAGATTCATCGGACTAGGTTTTCTATCTTAGGAGAAAGATTCATCAGACTAAGATTTAGATCCTAGGAGAACGTTCATCAAACTAGGTCCCTTTTTTTGTTATCTTAGGAGAAAGGTTCATCAGACTAAGATTTTGATCCTAGCAGAAAATTCATCAAACTAGGTCCCTTTTTATTATCTTAGGAGAAAGGTTCATCAGACTAAGATTTTGATCCTAGGAGAAAATTCATCAGACTAGGTCCCCTTTTTTGTTATCTTAGGAGAAAAATTCATTAGACTAAGTTTTCTATCTTAGGAGAACGATTACTCAGACTAAGATTTAGATCCTAGGAGAAGATTCATCAGACTAGGTCCATTTTTATTATCTTAGGAGAAAAATTCATCAGACTAAGATTTTGATCCTAGGAGAAGGTTCCTCAGACTAGGTCGTTTTGTTATCTTAGGAGAAAGATTCATCAGACTAAGACATTTATCCTAGGAGAAGATTCATCAGACTAGGTTGTCTATCTTAGGAGAAAGATTCATCAGACTAAGACATTTATCCTAGGAGAAGATTCATC